>NC_056749.1:151523592-151851092 GCF_019279795.1 Protopterus annectens | reverse complement strand
AGGCATTGGTGAGCTATTATTTATAAGGTATAACAATTTTGGGAAGGGAAACATTTTGATAAGTGATATGTCTTCAAATGTGAAAAAACAATAATACTATTTTGCCGTAACTGAAATAATTAAAACAGCAATTTTATTATAATTAATATTTTATAATCATATCTAATAAAACATGCACATATATAAATTCAAAAATGTAATACTAGTGTTAACTAAACTAACATTTAAATTTCAAAAAAAATATTCCCTGGTAACTTTTGGTTAATGGTAAATATTTTTGTTTTACCATTATTAAAATTAGTTTTGAATTCTTTTCAACATATTTAATTCAGTTATATAATTCTATCAAAGAATGTGTCCAATTGTCAAAAGTAAATAATCTGCAAATAGTAATATTTCAGAAGAAAAACTATAAGACAAATTAAATATTTTAATATTATAATTTATTATTTCTAATGCAATTTAAAAAGGCTCAATCACCTGTGCAAATAAGAGAAAATAAAGGACAACCTTCCTTAGTTCTTGTATTTAATTTGAAACTATGTGAAAGAAAGGGACTCATTTTAACATAGGCTAGAGAATCATAATATAATCTTTTAAATCATGAGATGAATTAACAATCAAAGGCTTTAAGAGATTAAAAATGATAACACCAATCAACAGAGTCTATTTTTTTTCAAAGTCAAGTATAATTATTGTTAATGTAGCTTTATTTGTCTTTGCAAAATCAATAATAGAATTGCTTCTATCTTCTGCTTAATATTTATGTATGTCAGTGCTAGCTCTATTTTCCAGTCTGTTATAAATAACAAATACAATTATAAATAACAAATACAAAACTCTTATGAATCAAGATTAAATAAGGAAATCAGTCCATAAGAAGAGCAAACATCTGGATTTTTTTTAGGTTTTAGTATAAAAAAGTTAATTGATAATCCCTGGTAAAAGGAATATCTGCTCCTTATTGAGTAGCTAATATATATATATATATATATATATATATATATATATATATATATATATATATATGTGTGTGTGTGTGTGTGTATATATATATATATATATATATATATATATATATATATATATATATATTAATAGTAAGATAATATTTTGGGAATCAATTATATATTTCCAAGATCAGTGCATCTGTTATTCTTGAGATGTTTTTGCTGCTTCTTATTTCAGTAAACATATTTAGTCAATAACTTTGGTTGGTAATTTTCTAGCAGATAATGCTGATAAAAAATTGATTATGTGTGCTGTCATCAGTTTGTTGATCACATTTGTTTAATCCTTCATTCTTTTTATTAAAAACTGAGAGAGAATTGCTTTAAACTCTAACTTTTTTGTATTTTATTACAGACTGGATTTAAGATTGATTTTATTTGATTGTTTTTACTTATTTTTTAATATATTTGCTAAGCTTTGCAACCTTCCGGGTGCATGATGCATAAGAATGACATTTTCCATTCTTCTAAGCTAGTTCTGTTTTTTGAACTAGAATGTTTTAATGCTTAACAATTTCTATAACTTTTTTCTAAACTTTCTTTTCTTTCATTTATGAGCTTTTAATGTATCCCATTAATACTCAGTATCTCTTTGTCATGGGAATAAACTTTAAAATAGTCCATAGAATGATATAATCAACCATATTATTGTCTTTTAACCCCAAAAATTATCTACTTGGGATTAAAACTCAGAGTTTAAACTCAGATTGCTTTATTAAACATGATTGTATTTTAGAAATTAAAGGTAATTCACTTGGGGGAAGACTCCAATTGACAACATATTGGACTGTTTTAAGAGAAAGAGCATGGGATCATTAGCACCTTATCAATATTGTTCTGAATATCATCAAAAACATAAATTCTGTCTGCTTTCAAGAAAACATAAACATAAACTTTGTCTATTTTTGTTTGAGTACCATATACATAAGACAGTTGTGAGTAATATAAGGAGTCTGTTTCAGAAAAGAAGATTACATCTTATATATTTAAGTTTTCTTTCCACTTTTCAACAATTTAGCAAAAGCTAGATGTGTGGGTTCTTCCAATGCACTTGATTCATTTTTATTTAAGATACAATTGAAATCTTCACTTAATATCAAGCTACCTTTCATTTTATCTGGTATAATAGTTATATATTCATTAACTGATTTTCCTCCAATTCCTGGTATACAATGTAAATTAGTTATACTAAAATATCTACTATATTCCTAAATAACAAGTGAACACATACTATTGTTATTGTAATATGAATAATGAACTTTAACCATAAATGATCATTTCTACCACAAAATGGCAGTACTTCTCTTAGTTTTAAATGAGGACTCAATATTTCATATTCAAAATTAGTTAAAAATTGAAAATCTTTTTCTAATAAACAAGTTTCCTTTAGAAGAACATAGTGAGCTTTAATATAATTAAGAAATTCAAGCAAGAGTTTCCATTTATTGCCATTGTTAATGCTGTTAGCATTAAGTGATATCATTTTAAAGTCTTTCAAATATTTAACCAAAATCTAACAATTAAAAAAAACGCACAAAATGAAATGTGTAAGAAAATTAATTTCCACTAAAGAAGAATAAATAGTAATAAGACTATATAAATAGAAAAAACATATTGAATCTACATAAACTACTAAGATAAAAATACCACCTTAATATAAATATTGGTATTTCCCATCATGTCTGTATTCCCTGACCTAACTATTCCTTCTAACTGACACTAACCTGTCAAAATAATACTAAAACCTAAAGAAGAAATTCTACCACTATAAAAAATGAACAAACCTCATTACAGTACAATGTGTTTATATATTCTAAAGCTTAGTAATATTAATCTATAGAAGTAAAATAAAACTATCAAAGTCAATAAAAGCTACAGACTATAAACAGTTTAATGACTAGACTATTCTGATTTATAATTAATTTTAAATAGGTTCATAGGTAAGTACTAGGCTAGCTGCCCTTATTGTCATTGTAAGCCTAGCTAATTTCCTTTTTTCTGCTCAAAATAACCTATTCTGTTTTGTTATAGATTAGCCTTGCTCATCCCATGGTCACTACCTACTACAGTACATTACCCCAGTGAGAATAACTGGGATCATACCATAGATAATTTGACGGGGCCCGTGCATTTGATAAAATGTCTGTGCTGTCTATTAGCACTACAGGCTGAAGTCCTGGGGTAAACTTTCTGTTTCACATTCATTGATCTAAGTTGCTCTTGAAAGTAGACAGGGATAAACTTTGCTTTATGTGGATGAGGAGACTGTTCTATAGCAGTGGTATCCTCTGTGAAACATGCCTGTCCCTCCAAACTGATCTGTTGATGTTGCACAACAGGTTTAGAGCCTAAGACAGAGTACTTCAGATGACATTAGACTGACAACTCTTAGCAGTCAATAGGATACTGAATAAAATGACAGGGCTTTGGGTCAGTCCATGTAGAACATGCTGTTTAGGCCTTGCATCTTTTTAGTAAGGTATCTCTGTGGATGTTTCTGCTGTTGCATGTGACTGAACAGATGCATGACAAAGAGGGCACTGTATTCCATGACTGGCCAAATGAGGGCTGAGTAAAGTGACACAATGACATTCCTAGATCTAGACACAATCCCTCTGTTTATAAGCTGGGCAATATAGAAGGACTTTCGTACAACAATAAACACATTTTTGTCAAAAGTTAGGTCACTGTTCACATAAGTTCCCAAATCCTTAACAACTAGGTCAGCTGTCAGGGCATATTGTCAGTGCTGTAGATGACTTTCCAAATGCTACAATAATGCATTTTTTGGCATTTGCTAATTTGATAGTCTTACTATTTAGTCATAGAATGTCTTACTATTTCTGAAAAATCAAGATTTGTGAAATCAAAGTACATCTTTTCATCATAAAATAGTAGAACTAAAAATGCAATGATAACATTTGTACTTGTAAATATTTTCAAAGACATTGTCATGTGAAAATATTACAAGGTACACAACAACAGGAAACATGTAGAAATCAGAAAAAAATTGTCCTGAATTAAAATTATAGTTATTTATATGGAGCAATAAACAGGAACAGGAGATTACAGGTTAGGCAATAGTATATTAATATACATTTAGTTAAACATCAAATGGAGGTATAAAATAGAGAAAATTCTGTTATAATGAAAATGAATGAGCCTTATATTAAAGTTCTGATTAACATGTAAATAGTTTAGCCAGTATAGCAACATAAATTGCTAAACTACAAAATAATTTTCAATTTGGTAATGCTTATTTTTAATAGGTTCATATGTAAATACTAAACTATGAGTTTGCAGATTATTTTATGCCTAGCCAATAACCAGTTGTCAAAATCAAACTCTGCACCTTGCATCTGTGAGGTAAAGACATTTACCAATATGCTTAACCCACCCTTAATTACACAGGCAGATACTAATCTTTTAGTCTGCAGATTATTACAAGCCTAGCCAATAATCAGAGTTCAGAATCAAACCCTGTACCTTGTATCAATGAAACAAGATCTTAACCATAATGCCAACCCTACCCTTAAATTATCTTTAGTTCATAACTATATTCTTAAAGGACTACAGTTATGGCTAAAAGCTAGTAACAGAAAATACTGTATAGACCCTGTCATTGCTTATTAGCATTTGCCAAAAAAATAATTTTAAGTATCTATTTGTTCTAAATTAATAAGAGTACTGAATATTTATTTGCAATAGATAACTCACTGTTCATATGTGAGAGAAATTGCTATTCTAAACCTATACTATTTTTTATAAACTGTTTTGCTATCATTATTAATGCAGTGTCTCTTCATCGCCTGCTCTCATCTTAGCGAAGTCAAGAATTTGTGTCTGTAAAATACAGCCAGTGAAAGAACAGATATAGAACAACCAATAACTATATTGGGCTGCAAGCAGATGTACTCTAAAGTTCAAAAATGCAACACCATGCCCAATGCAAAATACCCCATAGAATATTAAAGACATCCAGTCCACATTGACACAAAGAGAAATGTCCCCAACCATATTGCTTTCAAAATATGACTGCTCAACTCAGAAAACCCAGAAAGAGCACCAGACCAAAATCTCCAGCTGAGACACATTCTACCTTCACAATAAACTGCAAAACAGATACAACCCTGTTTGTCACATGAAATTGCCACCAGAAACACCCATCAAAATTGAGCAAGGATCATCAGACAGCAGATAACCTACTACAAACATCAGATAATACAATCATGTCAAACCAAAATTTGCAATCAGCAGACCCATGACCCAAACACAATCTAGAAAAATCTCTGAATAATTCTATCCACCAAAACAGTACTTGAGTTACCTACAGTTAGCAGTCTAACATACAGAATAAGCATATCACAAGTCACCCATCTAAGTATTACAGGAGAATCACTAGTAGAAAGAAATTGCTATGGTACTTAATTACTCACACCAGAATGGTTTACAAAGGCACTGTTATGTATAACCACTTATAAAACACAAGAAACTGAAAGGGAAGCAAAATCAATAGAAAACAGACATATTGGTGGCAAGAAATTACGTAACATCTAATTAATCTCAATAATTTAGGATATAGTATTAACAATTCAGTGCAAGTACTATTCAATAGTTGATAATATGTGTCATGTCTAAAAAAATAATAATAACATTCTTCATTATACATTAGTATAATATTGTTCAATAGTTATACTGGTTTAAACTAAACTGAGATCTAAATGACTGAAAGCAAAGTATCAAAAAGAAAAAAAAGTTTAAACAGATATGCATTCACTATTCACTTAGTTTCTGTACTGATCAAATATAGCTGTTATAATAGTTAATAAAAGTATCAAAGTCCAGCAAGTAACCACAGGAAATTCACAGTGCGAAACCAAACACCAAACTCCAACGGCTGTGTGATACGAAAAAGTTTTATTCCACAGTACAAAATACAAAGGATTGAGCGCTTTCGCCTCCCACCTGGAGACCTCTTCAGAATCACTTAGTAAAAAAATCTTTCAGTATATATACTATTGACATAACTAGTAATTGTTCAATTATAATTCAATTAGAATTAAATTGGATGGAATTAAGTTAATTAAATTGAATTGATTTACTTTAAAGTGGTGGCTCACCTTGTGTATAAGAAAACACATTACAGGCTAAAAAACAGAAACCATAACCCAGAAATAAATTCATTTTGACTATAAAGAACATTTATATTATTATTAAAACTTTTATGTTGAACAGACCTTTGTAAAGAGTGCACATGTGTAATATGTATATTCTTCATGCTTAAATGTTATAGTTTGTATGTGCACTCTTTACAAAGGTCTGTTCAACATAAAAGTTTTAATACTAATATAAATGTTCTTTATAGTCAAAATGAATTTATTTCTGGGTTATGGTTTCTGTTTTTTAGCCTGTAATGTGTTTTCTTATACACAAGGTGAGCCACCACTTTAAAGTAAATCAATTCAATTTAATTAACTTAATTCCATCCAATTTAATTCTAATTGAATTATAATTGAACAATTACTAGTTATGTCAATAGTATATATACTGAAAGATTTTTTTACTAAGTGATTCTGAAGAGGTCTCCAGGTGGGAGACGAAAGCGCTCAATCCTTTGTATTTTGTACTGTGGAATAAAACTTTTTCGTAACACACAGCCGTTGGAGTTTGGTGTTTGGTTTCGCACTGTGGATTTCCTGTGGTTAGTTGCTGGACTTTGATGCTTTGTCTGCTGTTTCCAAGGTTCTTTAGTTAATAAAAGTACATTTTAGAGACAATAAGTTACTGGATGAAACACTTGCTTTCCTACCATATATGGCTCACTAGCATAAAAATATCATTACTTTTAGGTACTTTATTTTTAAAGTAGGAGTGTCTACCATTTAGAGTACATTAAGAAGAAACTAAAACATTAAAATTACAAAACTGAAGAAGTGTTCATTTATCTTTAAATTCCTTGGAAGATGAAAAGATCTCTAAGAATATTTTTCAGATTTTTTTGACAAAAACTCCAGACTGATTCATCTCTTCCGAAGAAGAAGAAAGAAGGAAGTCTTTTTTAAATATATGCTACAGCATCTTCAATGGGGTTAATATCTTTGGAACATCCAGGATGAAGACTTTAAGCTTGGATGGAAAAGACAAATTAATTTTAAAGATGTTTTTCTTGAGATGTTTAAAAAGAGGAGTAAAAATGTTTCTTTTTTTTCTATCACTTTAGATGAGAGGTAATTATCAAATGTAACAAAATTACCAGCTATCTTGAATGGAGAGTGTGAATAAGCAGTTCATCAAAAGTAGAACTTATGGAGGCGTGGCCAAGGATGAACACAGGAAAGCAGCAGATTTCTTCAGCTCCACCAATTTCACTGCACTGACAGGAAATAATAACTTAAAAAATTAATTTATGAAGTAATTTTCTTTCTAAATATGTTTGTTTTATCTATTTCTTGAACTATATCTAAAAAAGAAAGGAAATTTTAAAAATATTCCTGTCAGAAATCACCTTGGAAATTTTCTTGTCAGTTTCTCTGTTTGAAATGAGTTCCAGTAAGACAAATTCTCAAGACTCCAGCATCAAGAAAGAACTTCAGTCTCTGATATCTACAATCCAGCAACTTACTGCTAAGATGGATAAACTGGATACTAAAATTGATACCTTCATAGAAAAACTACAAAACAAATAGACTTGTTACATATAGATTTGCAACAACAGAAGATCCAGATTACAGGCATAGAAGAGACTGTAAATGACATGGAAAATAGAATCCAAGAAGAGGAAATCAACATTGAGTTTTTGCTGAAACAAAATACACATCTACAAACAAAGCTTGATGACCTGGAAAATAGATCTAGGCGCAATAACATTAGGATTTTGGACTGCCAGAAAATATTGAAGGTAACAATATTACTTCTTTTTTAACAACATGGCTCCCTAAAACTTTAGACTTACCAGAAGCATTCTCTTTTTGTATCGAAAGAGCACATAGATCTATAGCTAATACTAACTCTAACAAAAACTATCCTAGATCAGTTATAGTTAGATTTCTATCATCTTTTGATAAAGAGATGGTTCTTAAATCTGCTTGGGCTAAAGCTCCTGTTAAGATTAATGAGACAACTGTGTATTTTGACAATGACTATTCTTCCTTGGTAATAGCTAAAAGAAAAGTTTTTCTGCCACTAATAAGGGAGCTTAAAAAAGCACAGTTTAAAACATACCTTCTGTTTCCTGCCAAGCTAAAAATCTTCCTTCCTGATGGTCCTAAAATTTTGATGACTTAGACTCTGCATTACTGTTTATCAAAAAAAAATAAGATTTTGGATAAAATAGAGGAAATGGAATGGGCTAGTCCTTCATTAAAGAGGTTGGCAACTGAAACTTCGTGGAAGACTTCAGAGAAGAAGAAGAGACTAAAAAACAAATGATTTGTTCTATTTTTTTTTTCCTTTTTTTTCTCTCTTTATTTTTCTACATTATTAATCTTTTTAAATATAGTTACTGCATTTCCAGAAAGCCACAAATATTCTGAAAATGATTTAATCAAACATATTTTTTGT
Source organism: Protopterus annectens (assembly GCF_019279795.1). Lineage (NCBI taxonomy): Eukaryota > Metazoa > Chordata > Ceratodontiformes > Protopteridae > Protopterus > Protopterus annectens. The sequence continues at coordinate 151,842,522 of NC_056749.1, read as the reverse complement.
GTGCAAAGAAATGTTTTGTTTCATAATCAGTCAAAATATCTGAGGAACTAATAACAAGCTATCATTCAGTTTGTTTCTCTTTCTGAAAAAGAGAAGTAAGGTTAGTAACTTGATACATTTTTTTTTCTCCTTTTCTTCTTTTCTTTATTTAAACAATGACATTCTATTTAGATTATGTAGTGGATAAGGGGTGGGGGAGGGCAGAGAGAGAAGTGTAATGAAAATATGATAAATGGAATAATAACTTATTATTATTATTTTATTATTTTACATTTGTTGACTGGGCTAGTCTAACTGGATACATGTCCATTTTCAGTAGAGGCCCGGGGAGAAAAGCTCCACACAAAACATTTATACAAAATAAAGATTAATATTGGAAATTACATTAGCAATTTTAAACATTGAAAATCAGAGTATGGAGGGAAAAAAATAAGTAAATTGATCAAATAAAAGAAAAAGAATAATAATAATGTTTTTTTTTTTTTTTTTTTTTGTAAATATTAAAATTATATGCAAACCTTTGTAAACAGGAGAGAAATAGGAAGGTTGAAGAGGAAGTAGGTAGAAGAGAGGAAAAGTCAGAGAGCAAAGAAATGAGATCAGTAATCTACATTAGTGGGCTAAAGGGTCAAAGTGGACCCTAGGTAGTAGGAAGATAGAAGTGAAAGAGGAAGCAGTTAGTCAGGGTTTGTGCAGGGGCACATCCAGTGAGATTTTAGGTGAAGTTTGAGTCTTAGTTTAAAGAGCGAAAGGGATGGTATTTGAGTTAGGTCTGTTGGTAGGAGGTTCCAGTGTTTACCAACAGTGTTTGAGAAAATGCTATCACCTGACAAGTTATTAGACTTCATAGTACAGACAAGCAATCTAGTAGAGGAACGAAGTGAAGTTAGATTTGTGTATGGGGTGATAAGGTTAGTGAGAATCGAAGTATTTTTAGGTTGATAAAAGATTTTATGAGCAATGATGAGTTGGGAAAATGTTAGTAAGGTAGGTAATTCAAGCCAGTTGAGTTGCTTAAGATTAAGACAATGGTGTGTCTTGTATGGGTTGCTGGTAGCAAACCTGGCGATATTGTTATAGGCATGAGAAATTTTTGGAGGTTAGTTCTTTTAGATTAGTATAAATAGATGAAGCATAGAGAAGTGTAGAGATTAAGTGAGAGTGGGCAATGGTGGTTCTGGCTTGAGGAGTAAGGGAAGGTTTGATTCTGTATAAGGAACCAATTTTTCTGTTCACTGCTTGTATGGTGTTGTTAATGTGAATATCATAGGAGAGGTTGTTGTCGATAGTCACTCCTAGCAGTTTGGTAGATTGTTCAGGTGTTATCAGGGTGCCTTTGCTAGATACAATAGAGAGATCAATAGGTGGGGACCTATTGGTAGGTGGAAATAGTAGTAGCTTGGTTTTTTTGGCATTGAGAAGAAGGCAACGTTTTAGGAACCATTCTTCAACCATGTTAAATACCCTTTGGGTTATGTAGTGGAGGTCTGAGGTGGAGCTAGCAGAGCATATAAGTGTGGAATCGTCGGCATATTGGATACAGGTGGCCTCAGGGACTGTAATGTGAAGGTCGTTGATAAAGAGAGAAAAAAGAAGAGGTCCTAGAATTGAGCCCTGGGGGACTCCTATGGAGACTGGTAGAAGGGATGATAGTTTATTTTGCCAGACAACTGCTTGTTGCCTATTGTTAAGGTAAGATTTAAACCATTGAATAGCTGGGGGGTCGAGAGCCAGAATAACTTATTTATTCCTTGTAAAAAAGTTTATATGTTGTTTAAATACTATTGCTAATTATACTTTCTTGATTATATTGCTTATGCTTGTTTACAAATAATCTGACATGCTTTAATTAATAATAATTAGAACTAAATAACAGTAAATAATGTTTTATTTCCATCTTTATTAATGTCATCAGAAAGTAATATTCCATTGTAAACACTTGTTATAGCTTCCTTTTACATTTTTCTATCTCTGCTTTACTTTCTTTTATTTTCTACTCTCTTTTTTTCTTTTCTTTATTCTTTCTCTTTATTTTCTTACATATTAATATATTGAAATGCTTTTGATCATACAGGCACAGTAAATAATAAGATTTGTATAAAAATTGAGTTGGGGCAAAAATATTGAGTTTTATTACTTATTAATAACTTTGGGCTTAATTTCACTTGCATAGAGGCTGTAATAACCTGTAAAATACTTTGCGAAGGTTTTGTTATGTTTAGATGCATTTATACTGCTAAATGAATGTTTGTCACTAGTTTTTAACAAGATTCCTGCCAAAATGTTAAGGGAGACAATTTGGGATGTGGGTTACCTCGTGAACAGTGTCCTTGAGTTGTTTTAAAAGCTTCAACTCTCAGAATTCACGCAGAGAAGCTGAAAGCCGTCAATTTGACCTTTGACCCCAGAATTCACACTGACACATCGCAGATTCAGGAAGAACACTCTACCAGGAAGTAGTACTGCTGCAAATGCGACTCTGTGAAGGAAAATGAACTCTTTAATATTTAAATGTGAGTTATTTTATATAATTACTTAAGTATTTATGTTATAATTTATAAAATATGTCAGTTATAATGATTTTAAATGATGCAGTTTCTTGTAGTAAGCAAATGTGATATTTTAGAAGGCATAGAAAGTGAAACATTTATACAAGTGTTTTTGAAAGTTTACTTGACTGCAGCATACTAATTTATGTTAAAAACTTATGATTTAAACATATACATTACTATAACTCATTTGATTTATCTGATTGACAAGCATAAATAACTTTATGACTCTATTCTGGAAGAAGTTGTCATGTGATATATTTTAAAGCAGCAGTATAGATATACAAAATACAGATGGCTTTCTTTACAATAATGCAAGTGTTTCTGAGAATTTACATAACTATGCAGTATGATTTATAACAATTTCTATAAATATAATATTTTATTCTACTGACAATAATAACTATGGGAAAAAAAGCTCAGATACAAGTAATTCAAGGTTTTTTGGAAGCTGTTAACTGCATTTACATGACAGAAAATAGATGCATCTTAATATATGTAATGTCTGAACCATATTAGCCAAAGTTTTTGATTTAAATGAATATTAGAACTTATTTTTACAAACTTTGAATAAATTAATATGTAAATATGCCCTCCCTTTTTTTTTTCTTTCTTTCTTTCACTCTCTTTCCCTCTCTCACGTCTTTTATTTCTCTCTCTCCTCTTGGTTCCTAATATCAAGTTTATTTGAATGCTATTTGAATACAAATGCATTATATTAATTAGATGTATATAGTAGTATGAATAGTTTTTAAAAAAAAGTTTATCTTAGTTTATATGATGCTGTTTTATCAAATGTGTAGTTTTGTCTTGCTAGATAATCTAATTGAAAGTTGTTAATTTAATGTTAAATATAACTAGTATTAAATTGATAAGGTGGTAGCTGAGGTACTGCTGCTTAGGGTAGGGGGTTAACTTGAGTGGTATATACTACTCTAAGTTGGAGTTTTTAACTCCAGGCTGGGAGCAAGGTTTAATCCTTACATTATTTTCTCTTGTTCATTGTTGTATGTATATAGTTCTGACATCCACAATACATTCTGTAAACTCATTGGCACTACAAACAAAATTGAATCTTATACAAAATCCCATAAGAGATTCAATAAATACAGCTATATTTAAAGGTACACCTAAAGAAGGAGATGTAACATTACTTATTTTGTTAATTGTTATTTTGATCATAAGATTCTTATGTTTTAAAAATGCCAAATGACATCTCTAAAAGGAATTTCTTTAAACATTAATGGATTGAATAATCCATGTAAAAGGGCAAGCCTAATAAGATACATTAATTTACATAAGGCCAACTTAGTCTTCCTTCAAGAAACTCATCTCTTGAAAAAAAAGATATTGATAAACTAGCCACAAACAAATATACAGTATTGATTAGTTCAGAGCACACTCAGAAAAAAAGAGGAGTGGCTATTTTATGGAATAAAAGTATGCCCAATCCTAAAACTATTAAGTCTTATCAGGATGATAAAGGCATGTTTTGTATGGTTACAATACAAATTAATGGGAAGACTTATACATTAATTAATGTGTATTGGATACCTGGAATTGGTATTAATACAGTGAAACACCATCTTGATAAGATCATATCATTCTCTATAGGAGATATTATTTTAGCTGGTGACTTCAATTGTATACTACATGAAAGTGACACTACCACTATAGGAAAAAGGAAAATTACATCTAATGCAAAACATTTAAATGATTTTGCTAATTCTTATCATTTAAATGATATTAATAATCAGATAGATTCAAAATCATTACCATACACCTTTTTTCTAACAGATACAAAACTTATTCAAAAATAGATAGGGTCTTTATTTCTAACCAGATGGTAACAGATTTAATTAATTCCAAAATCATTTCATGTCCTATATCTGATCATAATTCAATTGTTTTTGAGTTCATGATAAAAAATACTCACAATGTTCAGATCAAAAGGATACCAGCATACTTAACTCAACTAAAAGACTATAAAGAATATATACTTTCAGAAGTACAACATTTTCTAGACATAAATAATACTCCTGAAGTCTCCATTTTCTATGTTTGGGATGCCTTAAAATCATATATATATGGACAAAGTATCAGATGGTATAATAATAAAAGGAAATCTTGGGATAAGGAATTGTTAGATATTCAAAGTAAATTAGACTCTTATAAACATAATAATAAAGAAAATATTATGCATAAGAAAGTCATTGAAGAAATAAACAAACTAAATGAGAAATACAAAGAAATTTTAACTCATAAAGTTAAAATGACTCTAGAGAAATACAAGTTTTTGCCCCAAATACTTATATAGACTTAAAAATAAAACAAAAAGGTTGAATAAACAAAATCATATCAAAGAAATCTTTTCTCTAAGGAAAAAGAAGAATGTTTCTAGTCTACCAGAAATACTAGATGAATTTAGAAATCACTTTCACAAAATTAACCATAATAACATTAACATGGAACCTAAAGATAAAATAAAGGAGTTTATAACCTCAAACATGAATAAAAAGCTTAATAAACAACAGATTAAACTATTGGACAAAAGTATTTCATATACAGAGGTTGTTACACAAATTAACAAGCTTAAATCAAACAAAGCTCCGGGTAATGATGGTATTATACCAGAGATATATAAAATCCTTTCTAAAAGTACATATTCATTAATACATAAGGTTTTTATTTTGGCCCAAAATGAGTTAATAACCCCCCCCCATCTTGGCAATATACTTTTATTTTGCCAATTTTAAAACCTAATAAAGATCCAACTAGATGTACTTCATATCGACCCATCTCATTACTTAATGTTGATTATAAAATGTTTATGAGTATTTTTGCTGATAGATTGAAGACAATCATCCCTGGCATTATAGATATAGATCAGACAGGCTTCATTGTAAATAGAAATACTTTTGATAATATAAGGAGAACTCTAACATTAATTGATTTTGCAAATAGGAAAAAGAAAGATTTAACAATTATTAGTCTTGATATAAGTTCAGCATTTTATTCAGTAAGTTGGGACTATCTGTTTACCTTACTGAAGTGCACAAACTTCTCAGATGCATTTGTAAATCTAATTGAGCATTTATACAAAGGAACATTGGCTTATATTAAGGTAGGAACATATGTCTCACAAAAAATACCCATTTTAAAGGTACAAAACAAGGGTGTCCACTCTCTCCACTATTATTCACTTTAATAATGGAGCCTTGGGCTAATTTGATCAGAAATAGTACTGACATAGAGGGTTTTGAAATAGATGAAAATACAACATCTAAAATTCAACTTTTTGCAGATGATGTTCTAATTACATCAGCAGGATCTAATTCTTCTATGCAGTCTCTATTTGATAAAATGATGAATTTTAAAAGTATTTCTGGTTTAATATTCAATGAAGAAAAAACTAAAATACTACCTATATATACACGAAAAAATATTCTCATTAGTGATTTTACTAAATATGTACCCAATTCAGGTCAGATAACTTATTTAGGTATAATATTATCTAAAGATATTAAATCTATTATATATAATAATTATAATACCTGTTTTATTAATATACAAAATCTTTTTAATACCTGGAATAATATGTTTTTTACTATGGAAGAAAGACTTACAATTATTAAAATGATAATATTCCCCAAGATTTTATACTTAATACAATCAATAATACTCCCACCTACAAAAACATTTATCAAAAAACTGGATACACTAATGTTAAATTTCCTATGGGCACCTAATAGACCTAGGATTGCATTAAAGAAACATACTAATAGCTGGTCTCAAGGGGGTATTTCTTTTCCAGACTTTAATTTATATACTATCTCTTCTATTGTAAAAGTTATTACTTTATTAATAGATCAGTCGTATGTTGCAAAATGGAAAGATTACTGGGAGCTAATTAGTATACACTTCATGAAAATCTCCTTAACACATAAAAATATGATTGTAAATAACTCCATGTTATGGTTACTAAAGGAATTTTGTACTTCACCTATTACACCTAAACATATAGTTAGTTACCCATTAAACATTATTATTAGCTATCGTAACTTTATATTCATGCATCCTAAATATAGGGAATGGAATTTTATTATATTCCCTATAATGTATACTTGGGGTATGCTTTTGTCATCTACTTCTGAAGGAACCCATTTAGCTATAGATAATGATCTAAAGTACTGGTATCAGTTGATATCTGATAATAAAGTTAAAATCTAGATTTCTTAAAACAAGAATTTGATCTAAGAGAAACTTGCTGGTTAGAGGTTCAGACCTTTAGACAACATCTCATTGATAAAATAGATCTAATGTCTATAACAGTTAAAGAATCTATTCCAACACTGATTGATTACTTGATATTAAATTTACAACATAAAGTTTCTGATAAAGGAAAGCTTTCATACATACATAAAATTATCAGACAAGACACTTTTTACAGTGTAGATACCTACTGGAATTATTTCACTTCCATTAATGGGGACCCACCAAACCAACAAGATAAACAATATATATTGGAATCTGCCTACAAAACTACGTCTTCCATTGTCTGGAGACTTTTTACATGGAAATTTTTACATAGATCTTTTTATACACCTTTGATGATGAATAAAATAAATAATAACAATAATCTATGTAAAAGATGTAATGTAGAAATTAATGCTGACTGGGCTCATATGTTTTATGACTGTATAAAATTGAAAGAATATTGGAAGTCAATTAATGAATTTTTGCAGGCTCTTTTTACAGATAATTTCATTATTTCTAAATCTCTTATATTATTCAACACACCTGTACCTCAAAGTGTTAAAAAGATTAAGCTTCCCTTGTTATGGTCTATTCTAGCAGTGGCTAGGAAAATAATAACCAGAAATTGGATTTCAGATACACCTCCTTCGTTCAATGAATTTAAAAATGTTATGAATATAGTGTGCCATATGGAAATAAACACAATAAGGTCAAGAACAACTAGGAAAACATCTTATTATATTGTATGGGATAATTTACAAAACCTGTTAAAAAAATCTTAACTTCAATAGCATGGTATTTTAGTTTAATTAATTGATCTGATTGTAGTGGATGTCTTTGTAAATACTTTGGTTGTTTTGTTGAATGTTATAATCATATCTATTTTAATTACTTGTATAAAATTGTTATGATATTTCTCTTGTATGTTAAAACAATAAACTTGTTTTAAAAAAAAAAAGTAGAACTTATAAAAGACAAAAATTCAACCAGCAGACAAACCACACTAGTAGCCAGGAACCAGTACTGAGTGCAGAGAAAAAAGCACAACTGTGGAAACAAAGCAATCACAGTTCAAAATATCCAAAAGTAAAGTAGGCAGCAAACAACAGTCAACAAGTAAAATAAATCCAAGTTTAATGGATATACAAACTGGTAAAGACTTTTGTTAAGGAATTATAGCTTCTTCAGAACCAAATAAAATAACATCTTCAAAAACATGTATGTTGTAGCTCATGACTAGAGAACTAGGAACACACAATAAGACTCCAAAGGAACAAAAAATGCAGCCAAAGACAGGACCTGAAATAGAAGCAGTTATCTTTATTGGATACAAAACATTAAACACTTTCATCTCCCCATAAAATTACATGGGACTTCTTCAGAACAAAAAACATTTGGATAAACCAAGTTTAAATATTACTATTCAAACCACCTGCTCAACCAATCAAATGTAAAAAAAAACAATAAAACAATTAAAAAGACTAATTAACTCTCAAAGTGCCTGAGTTTTAGCAAACAGTTTATGCTAGTATATTCATTCAGGTCCAGATACTCAAATGCATTTAGCTTAAGTTGCCACCTTAGTTCACATAATTCTAAGTGTTCTGGTAAAATCTTCCCGTGGCCGTCTAAAACTATCTGCTGCAGGACAAAGAAACCAAATACATGTTCATTATGCTCTACTATATGTTTAGATAATGCATTTGGTATTTTTACCATTTTTTATATAATTTTGATGTCATACATTCTTTCTCTAAACTTTCTACAACCTTTACCTATATAAAATACTGGACAGTGCGGGCATTTTGCTGCATAAACAACACTTTTAGACTGACAGGTACAATGGCCATGTATATTACACTGATAGTCATCCAACTTGAATTTCTTCCCTGTTTTAATAACATCGGGGCACTGCCTACACATCCCACATTTAAAGTTCCCACAGGGCCTGTTAGAATGTTCTTGTCCTATCCAATTGTTTTCTAGTACATTTTTAAACAATCTATCCTTTTTAAAAACCATAAATGGCGTAGCGCCTAATTTTTCTATAGTCATATAGTCCAAATTGAAGAGGGACCAGTTTTTGTTAGCAATTTTTACCACAGCTAAACTATCTTCATTAAATGTCGTGATGGAGAAAGTCTTTTTTTCCTTTTTTCTCCTTTACTTATTGCTCCATCATTACTTACACCTATTATATGTTCACCATCACAAAATGTGGACTGTTGACTTAAGATAGGCTTAAATATCCCATTAGCTCTTTTTGTTTGAACTTCTGTATTTACTTTCTCTAATAAATGTTCAGGATAACCCCTTCTCCTAAACATGTCTGTAATGAAATTAGTTTCAGCTATAAAGTCATTGTCATCAGTTACCATTCTGGCAGCTTTTACCAGTTGTCCTTTTACCACTGATCTTTTCTGGTATAATGGATGGCATCTCCTATAGTCCAGATAAAAGTACAAAAAAGTTGGTTTTCCGTAGAGCCTTGATCTTAAATTCTGTTTCCTTTCATCATTACTAATTTCAACATTCAAGCAAAATATCCTCTCCTTAAGTAAAATATGGGTAAATTCTAAGAAGGTGGTGCTGTTATTGATATAATTCAGAAATGCATCCAATACAGACCTTGCCCAAACTAAAAACAGGTCATCCAAAAACCTTGTATAGTATTTTATATTTTCCACATATCTACTCTTGAAAATGTATTCAGTTTCCAAAAAGGACATAACATAATTTACATAAACGGGGGCACAAGTGGCCTGCATAGCTACACCTACTACCTGCTTGAAGTACTGTCCCTCAAAATAAATGTAATTATTGTGGAGAAAAACTTCCATAAGAGTAACTATCAAATTAATATTGTCTTGTGTGTATTTCCTAGTCATAAGAAGCTGTGCTTCAAGCCATTCTAAACCATCCTTGTGGGGTATTACTAAAAATAAGTTTTTAATATCTATAGTGACAAAAATCATGCCTTCAAAAAACATTACTTTATTTAAGTCCTTCAGGAAATCCCACAAGTCCTTACATACATATTTAAGTTCTTCCACCCCCTCTTTTAAATAAATGTCCACTAACTTTGCCGTAAAGTGAGCCTTAGATCTTTTTCCGTCCACTATAGGTCTAAATGGGGATTGAGTCATATCCTTATGGATCTCTGGGATCCCAAAGATACTTGCAGTCACTGGGTACTCATTTTTAATGTAACTATACTCATCCAGGTTAAGTTCACTCTGAAAAATCATGTCATTCAATGTGTTATTTATCCTTCTAAAGGCAATATTAATTTTGTTTCTTGAAACTTTTGTGTATGTCCCATCCACTAAAATAACATTCATACTGTTAGTATAATATGTTTTGTCCATGATAATCATCCCATTTCCCTTATCATGTTTCATTACACATATTTGTTTTTCAGTTGTTGTTGTGATGAATTTTGTATTTCGGTTGGGGTCACCACAGCAGAACTTTAGTGATTTTCCCAACTCAGGTCCGCTAATGATTGGTATGATTTTTTAATACCTGGTTAGACACAATTATTAAAATGAAGGTATTCCCATTCAATAATGTCTCCACACAGAAACATTTATAACTCGATACAGGAATGAACTTCTTACTGGGAGGCATTAAAGCATACTAATAGCATACACTTCAGAAAATAACACATAAAAATTGTTTGTCAGTAACTATATCAAATAAACAAGCCCTTCACATTAACAGTCATATTGTCATCACCCACATGGGCATTAGCTTTCAACTTTATTTGCCTAAATATAGGGAATTTATATATATTCCTATAATGTATACTGGGGTATGCTCATCTACTTCTGAAGGAACCCATTTAGCTATAGATAATGATCTAAAGTACTGAAACTTGCTGGTTAGAGGTTCAGACCTTAGACAACATCTCATTGATAAAATAGATCTAATGTCTATAACAGTTAAAGAATCTATTCAACACTGATTGATTACTTGATATTAAATTTACAACATAAAGTTTCTGATAAACAGCTTTCATACATACATAAAATTATCAGACAAGACACTTTTTACAGTGTAATTATTTCACTTCCATTAATGGGGACCCACCAAACCAACAAGATAAACAATATATATTGGAATCTGCCTACAAAACCTTCCATTGTCTGGAGACTTTTTACATGGAAATTTTTACATAGATCTTTTATACACCTTTGATGATGAATAAAATAAATAATAACAATAATCTATGTAAAAGATGTAATGTAGAAATTAATGCTGACTGGGCTCATATGTTTTATGACTGTATAAAATTGAAAGAATATTGGAAGTCAATTAATGAATTTTTTTTTACAGATAATTTCATTTCTATCTCTTATATTATTCAACACACCTGTACCTCAAAGTGTTAAAAGATTAAGCTTGTTTGAAAATAATAACCATGTATTTCAGATACACCTCCTTAGTTCATTGAATTTAAAAATTGATATAGTTACTGACAAACAAATAAGGTCAAGAACAACTGAAAACTTATATTGTATGGGATGATTGTCATGGACAAAACAGATTATGCTAACAGTATGTTTAATGTTGATATTTTAGTGGATGGGACATACACAGAGGTAAAGACTTTTGTTAAGGAATTAATATTGCTTTTAGAAGGATAGATAACATAGGTTCATAGGTTCAGAGGCTGGTACTAGGGCCTATTCAAGCCTAGCCATAAAAATTCCCTGGCTATTTCTTCCTACAATATTTACATATTGGATGGTATGTTTTTTCAGGGTCAAATTCACCTGGATGAGTATAATTACATCAAAAATGAGTACCCAGTGATTTCAAGTATCTTTGGGATCCCAAAGATCCATAAGGATCTGACTCAACCCCCATTTAGACCTATAGTGGACGGAAAAATATCTAAGACCCACTTTATGGCAAAGTTAGTGGACTTTTATTTAAAAGAGTGGTGGAAGAACTTAAGTATGCATGTAAGAACTTGTGGGATTTTCTGAAGGACTTAAATAAAGTAACGATTTTTGAAGGCATGATTTTTGTCACTATAGATGTTAAAAACTTATTTTCAGTAATACCCACAAGGAGGGTTTAGAATGGCTTGAAGCACAGCTTCTTATGACTAAGAAATACACTCAAGACCATATAAATAGGATAGTTACCCTTATGGAAGTTATTCTCCACAATAATTACATTTAGTTTTGAGGGACAGTACTTCAAGCAGGTACTAGGTGCAGCTATCGGGGGACACTTGTGCCCCCATTTATGCAAATTATGTTATGTCCTTTTTAGAAACTGAATACATTTTCAAGAGTAGATATGTGAAAAATTTAAATACTATACAAGGTTTTTGGATGACCTTTTTTTAGTTTGGGCAGTGTCTGTAGAGCTATTGGATGCATTTCTGAAGTACATCAATAACAGCACCACCTTTTTGGAATTTACCCATATTTTACATAAGGAAAGGATATTTTATTTGGATGTTGAAATTAGTATAGATGAAGGGAAACAGAAGTTAAGATCAAGGATCTACAGAAAACCAAATTTTTGAACTCTTATCTGGACTATAGCAGTTGCCATTCATTATATCAGAAAAGATCAGTGGTAAAAGGGCAGCTGGTAAGAGCTGCCAGGATGGTAACTGATGACAATGACTTTATAGCTGAAACTAATTTCATTACAAACATGTTTAGGAGAAGGGGTTATCCTGAATATTTATTAGAGAAAGTAAATACAGGTTCAAACAAAAAGAGCTAATGGGATATTTAAGCCTATCTTAAGTCAACAGTCCACATTTTGTGATGGTGAACATATAATAGGTGTTAGTAATGATGGAGCAATGGGCAGCCATGGTGGTGCAGCGGTTAGCATTGCCACCGCACAGCAAGAGGTTCTCCGGTTCAATTCTCGGCTGGGGTGCCTTCTTGTGCGCAGTCTGCATGTCCTCCCTGTGGTCGCGTGAGTTTCCTCCAGGTGCTCTGGTTTCCTCCCACATCCCAAAGACATGCTGTAGGTGGATTGGACACTCTAAATTGGCCCTAGGTGTGAGTGTGTGCCTTCTGGGGAAGGTTGGGCATTAGGCTGGCAACTTGACACTGTAAAACTCCACTGCCAATCATGAGCGGACAGGTGATCCGCTGTGGTGACCCCTAACTGGGAAAAAGCCAAAAGAAGAAGCAGAAGTAATGATGGGGCAATAAGTAAAGGAGAAAAAAGAAAAAAGACTTACTCCATCACAACATTAAATGGATAATTCATTACTGCACAAGAATCTTAAGCCTGAACGCAGAATTTCCACAAAATATTTAATGACTTTTTTACTATTAAGGTTGCATTAAGGGGCTAGCTATAACCTTACACCCACACCCACCATACTGAAACCTCTACCTTTTAATTACATTACAGGTTTAAATATTTAAATTGGACAAGGTACATTAGTCATTTTACAAGTTTCACTGTGATTTTTGACTTTTTACTTTTTACTTAATCCCAAACTTTTTTGATGTATAATAGCTTTTCTGATAACGTCATGACACATTAAATGGATGAAAGAGCTCAAACACCTGCTTGTTATGTGTTTTTCTTAATTGGTGAGAGAGTTTTTTCATTGATTTATTTTCATTCTTTCTTTAGTGATAGTTATTTCGTATATTTAATAAAGATAGTGTGTAGTAAAAATTAACAAAAACTGGTTCTTCTTCTGTTTGGATCATACGATTGTAGAAAAATTAGGTGCTAAGCCCTTTATAGTTTTTAAAAAGATAGATCATTTAAAAATCTACTAGAAAACAATTGGATAGGACAAGAACATTCTAACAGGCCCTATGGGAACTTTAACTGTGGGATGGGTAGGCAGTGCCCCAATGTTATTAAAACAAGGAAGAAATTCAAGTTGGATGACTATCAGTGTAATATACATGGCCATTTTACCTGTCAGTCTAAAAGTGTTGTTTATGCAGCAAAATGCCTGCACTATCCAGTATTTTATATAGGAAAAGGTTCTAGAAAGTTTAGAGAAAGAGTGTATGAAAATCTAAATGATATAAAAAATGTTAAAGGTACCAATTGCATTATCTAAACATATAATAGAAGATAATGAACATGTATTTGGTTTCTTTGTCCTGCAGCAGATAGTTTTAGACAGCCAAGGGAAGGTTTTACCAGAACACTTAGAATTATGTGAACTTAGGTGGCAACTTAAGCTAAATGCATTTGAGTATCCGGGCCTGAATGAATATACTAGCATAAAATGTTTGTTAAAACCGAAGCACTTTGAGGGTTAATTAGCCTTTTTAATTGTTTTATTGTTTTTTTTTTTTTTTTTTACCTTTGATTGGTTGAGCAGGTGTTTGAATAGTAATATTTAAACCTGGCTTATCCAATTTTTTTTTGTTCTGAAGAAGTCCCATGTAATTTTATGGGGGACGAAAGTGCTTAACATTTCTTGTGGTTGTATCCAATAAAGAGAACCGCTTCTATGTATGGTGTAGCGTCACTCCACAACAAAACCAAAACCAAGGAAAAAGTAACACCAGCAGCTCAGATGGTCCCCAAAAGTTCACTCTTTTATTTAATTAAACCATAAAACAATAAAAACAATATAAAACACATTGCTATAACTTGAAATATCTTTCTGATTAATTACTTTCATCCATTTCATTACACTTCTTCATAATCCTTTAAATCAACACATTTCGACCCTTTTATATCATTTGTTTACTTCATTTATATCATGAAACAATACAAATAATTAACCCTTGCATGGATTTTATTTAAATATAGGTCCATATAGATATACTGGGTCTCTTTCATCATTCAACATTTTAGTCAGCCAATTCCAAATTTAAAATAACATCTTCACTAAACATTTATATAGCAATGTCATAATACATAAACCAATCAAAAACTATTATCAATAAAACAAATAGTTAAAGCTGAACTCACTAGAGAAGTAAACTCAGCAAAAGAAGGTAAACATTACCTTCACCACATGTTACCACATATGAGAATTTTAGGTTAGATAATATTGAAAATGCAACAGGGAGATGTGAAGCAAGATGGATAGCCAAACTACATTTTGATATGAGGCTAGGATTAAATGAATTTGTACCTTTGAAACCTGTTTTAAAAGCCAGAAGGAGAAGGAAAAAGTAATGTTTATGTTTAGTAAAGATATTGGTTTATTAGGGACTGAAGAAGTTATAATTCCATAGCGAAAGCACGTACCAGTTTGTAAATGCATTAAATTTGGATTTATTGTACTTGCTGCCTGGTGTTTGCTGCCTACTTTACCTTTGGATATTTTGAACTATGACTGCTGTGTGTTTCCACACTTGTGCTTTTTTCTCTGCACAAGGTAGAAATTAATTTAATTATGAAGGATCTTGGTGCAGCACCTATTTTAGATGGTTATGAAAAAGATTTATGATATTTTATTCAATTCCATATGACAGTGGTTCAAGGACGTCTAAAAATATCGGGAACCATGAATTCCAAAAGGCATTTTTTGTAATCTTCCATTTGTTTACTACACCATAAATGCTGTTTTTTTTTTTTCTTTCTCTATTTTCCAGGTCATAAATGCTTTCTAATAGCTGAATATTTTGTTTTAGAAGGAGTTTAGTTTAGTGCTTCTTCCATGACTTTGATTAAAGTTTCATTACTTCATTGTGTCCTTTAATATATTTATTTATTTTTTTGTTCTAATTTTCATTAATGCAGTCCATTTTGTTATCCAATTTGTCTAATTTTAAAGAAAGTACCTGAGTATATGACATCAGGGGCTGTAGATCTTTCCTGATAAAGTTATTCTGTGATGAGGTTTTAGAGTGCCTCTGACAAATTAAAGTTCCTTTGTGAGGGCATTTTAAGGCAGGAATTTGTAGAAAAGTCTTGATTTTGACTTGATTCACAAAGTAAGTTGTGTACTTAAACAAATAAAAACTCAAACGTGAGAAGTAATGTTAATCAATTTGAAGAAAATTCCATTCAAATAACTGAAGTTCAGAGGAGTTCTTCACAGAATATTTGCAGTCAGCCATCTTGCTTCAGAATTCCACTTTTACTATATTTAGATCTGACGATATCAACACATACATATGCATTCACATTATTGCAGACCTTTGCATATAGCCAGTTTCAGGAAGCACATATCTCCTTCAGATTGAGGGTTGAAAGGTCTTAACTCATTACATTCAAGTGGTGACTCTAGGTGCATCTGCACTTAACTCCTACTGAAGCATCTAGGCATAAAATATTGTTTGTTCATATTTGCAGCAATAATTCTAAAACCATGCTATGTACAAGATTTTAAAAGATTTGATCTTAATGCTTACACAATGGCACACTCAACTATATTAATTTTTTACCTCTATCTAGTGCAGGTAAAGAGATATTAACTATTGTTTTCATGATATTAATTTATATAGATATATTTTTCACATTTTTATGAATGTGTCAACAACCAAGTAACACAGACAGAACTCTTTAGCATCATATGAAAGTTCTCAGCTAGATGAATAAAATGCTGCTTGACAGTATGTGTGTAACTTGCGTGGTTGCTGAGATATTGTAAGCTGTTTACAAAATATTGCAAACGTAATAGTTACTGCATTTACTGTGTATTATAAAATTCAGTTTTAAGACCTACAACCTAAACAACACTACCACTATAAAAATAGTTTGTGCTGAAGGGTTTTCCATTTATACTATTTTTCATAACCCCTATGGTTCCAGAGATATGAACACTTTTTTGAAATGTGAGGACATAATTTGATTCTGTCAAAAGGCTTAGACTCTGTCCATTGGAAGTTACAATACAAACCTCCTGAGCTCCATTGGAGTGAATGAGTTAACATGCATTGTTTATTCATAGTCCTTAAGTATGGGAAACAAGACCACTTCTAAGAATAGGTTTGTTCTCAAATACTTCACAAGTAATACTTATGAATGGAAATTTCGTCAATGAAAATGCATCATACTAAATGGAAGGGACTGCATCTTGGAAGTATTTTGTTTGGATAAAAAACGGAGGTTGAGAGTAGTGTATTACATTATGGTTTTTGGGACTGGACAATGGATTTTTGAATTCTTGGTAAATATTTGGAACTCTTTTGGGCCAACAGATCTGAAGAAGGGTTGTAAGGAACTGAAAGCACTCATCCTTTTTATTTTTTCTTACTTTTTAACTTGCAAATAAAATGGATTTTGGGCTCGACTCTGTGGTAGTCATACTGTCTTTTTATGTTTTAGTGGTTTATTGTTTAATGGCGTGTTTTTTTAGTGAACATTTGCAGTATTTTTGGAGTTTTATATATATATATATATATATATATATATATATATATATATATATATATATACACACACACACACACACACACACACACACACACATACACACACACACACACACACACACACACACACACACATATCATATGATAAGTATAAAGCAGCTTTTTTGTTTTGTTGTCCACCTAATCCAGTGCTTTTTAGGAGCCATCTAGTCACATTAAAACTATTGGTTAAATTGGGAAGAACAAGCTGTATAACTTAAACTTTATTCCTAGATATCAAGACAGTTTTCAGTGTTAGCATTAGTATTCCAACATATTCCTTACTACATTTTGTTTGAATTTGCTTATGTTTTATTGCTGGCCCTTCATCTATTTCCAGGTATTTACACACTCCCTCTTTTTATAGTTCTTTTACATCACATTCCTCTCCCTGGTTGATATTTTCTTGCCTTTAATGTTGAAATATTTCTTCTGCATATTTATCAAGGCCAAAATCCATTATTTGATTGCATAAGGAAGTTTTAACCATTTCTAGTTGTTCTTTTAGGTGTTCTCCTGATGGACTATGCAGTTTTAAACCATAAACAAGTAGTAGAGGAGGTGTCATTTGGTAGTTAATTGATTCCTGGAAGTTAAGCTGTAATTCCATCCAAGTTTGTTATTTCTGCAGTAGTCTGGGTTAAAGTCAAGGTAAAACAGCAGTGGTGACAAAGAATTGCCATGGAATACCACCTCCAGACTAGTAGTCCAGCATAACGCATCAGAGATACCTCAGATACAACTAACAGTGGGTAAGATGGCGATTCAGGTCATAGGTCGTCAACCCTGTCCCAAGACTCTCATTCCACATTCCTAAGCACCATGGAAACTATTAGGGTCCAACCCAACTCTCTCATACTGGCTGACTTTAACTACCTCTCCATCAACTGGGAAAACTACTTATGCACCAATACACTTGCCCAACACTTCCTGGAATTCATTAATTCCAATGTGCTGGACCAGCTCATTCTTACCCCCATTAGAGGAAGCAACATCCTTGACCTGGTTATTACTAACATGGGCAACTATTGCTCAACAACAATAGTCAATTCCTCCCTGGTTAGATACGACCACAAACTAATTACCATGGAAATCTACATCTCACTCACATCACTAGCAAGGTAACCACCATGAAAAACTTCTCCAAAACTGAGTGTGGGCTCCTAAAATCAGAGGTGGCTAAGTTCATGGCACCCATGCAAATGGAAAATAGGTGTATGACCACTGAATCATACACCAATGCACTGCATGAACACATACATAAATGCATGCAACTAGCCATACCCAACAGAACCAAGACGCTCTCCTCCAAAAAAGGGAAGCCAATCTGGTGGTCCACTGCCATTAACAAGTCTATAACAGAAGGAAGAAACTGTTGAAAAAAAGGTGAAGTCCCATGACTGGAAAAACTCCCTTATTAGCCTCAAGCAAAAAGTTGAGATCCCTCGTCAAAACCTCTAAAGCTAGCTATGAAGGCAGAATTGCGTCAGACACTAAAAACAACCACAAAGCCTTCTACAGTTATATCATAAATCTCCACATCAATACCCAGATTTTCTCTGAGTTACTGCACAATGGTACCTCCTATACTGAGCCAACATACTGGCTGACAGATTCAGTGCCAACTATACCCCTCACACCCCTCTTAAAGGACCAATCACAATACCAGAACACGCCAGGCACCCAGCATTACTGCAGCACAGGTTAAAGCTGTATTGTCCAAGGTCAAGAATACAGCTTCCATGGGACCCAGCAATATCCCTGGCTGTGTTCTACATGAACTACAAAGTGAACTGGCACCACACCTGTGTGCCCTGTTCAATCACAGATTCCACTCAGGCTTTGTCCCTACAGAATGACTCACTGCTACAGTCATCCCTCTCCATAAAGGGGGAGTGACTACAGACCCTGGGAATTATCAACCCCATTAGCCTGATGAGTCTGATATGTAAGGCTGTGGAGCACATCATCATGGACCTAATTAACAAGGATATAGGGAATCTCCAAAATCTGGATCCCACACAATTTGGTTTTGTGAAGGGTAGATATTACCTGCTCAACCTGGTTGACTTCTTTGAGTCAGTCACCAGAGCTGCGGATGAGGGCAAGGCAGTTCATACAGCCTACCTCAATCTGGCCAAGGCCTTTGATACCATTCCCCACTCAGGAATTATTGACTGACTTACCAAACTAGGGATCAACCCCTATATCCCTTGGTGAGTTGCAAATTGGCTTACAGATAGAACCCACAGTGTGAAAGTAGCAGCTTCCAAGTCAGACAGCTGACCAATCATGAGTGGAGTCCCACAGGGATCAGTCCTGGGTCCTCTCCTGTTTGGCATATAATTCTCCGAAGTTCACGCCAACACAGAGGCACTCTGGATGACCATGCTTCCTGAAGATTGCAAGCTGGGAGCTAGTATTAACTCCCGATGTGATGTAGACATCCTACAGAAAGGCCTCACTGAGACCAATGACTGGTGTCAAAACCATGGCCTTAAGCTTAATGCAAAAAAATGCATCATCATTCTCTTTGGGAAAAACTCAGTCCCGCTAATTACCACATTGATGGTAGCCCACTGAACACTGAAGGTGTTATAAGAGATCTGGGGACACAGGTTGACAGCAACCTCTCCTTCGACCACCATATTGCCACTCTGGTCAGAAAGTTCTTCTATGTGGTACATCTCATTACCAAGGGTTTTGCATCCAGGATGAAAGAGGTCATCATCTCTCTCTACTCTTCCCTCATTAGGCCAATCATAGAGTATAATGCCCCATTTGGCATGTACCTTACTAAACACCTGCAACAGCTGGAAAGGCCAAAAAAGTACCCCACAAAGAGGATCCTATGCCTTAAACACATGTCCTACATGGACAGTCTCAAAAATCTCCAGCTTTTCTCTCTCTCTCATATCTTCTATTAAGAGGCGAACTCTTGCTTGACTTACAAAGCCATGTCTGACCCAGCCCTGTTAGAAATGTTACACCTAAAGAAATCCCAATCCCTCTACACAACATGCTCCAGGGACCTCATCCTCATTACCACAATCAACAGAACATGCTAGAGGGACAAGTTCATAACCCAGAGACTGCCCATGCTCTGGAATAGACTTCTCATACATGTCAAGCAGAGCACCTCACTGACCCTTTTCAAGAGGAATCTTGATGAGTGGATGGGAAAGTTCATCCCTGGAATCACTCCAGTGGCTCTACTTGATAGAGGCACTGGGAACTAATACCAGCATGATGTCAGGGCACTTCTATGGGCTAGGCTTGTAAAGGCTCCAGGGCCATTGACCTAGTACACACCTATGAACCTATAAACCTTAGACTTTTTACAATAGGATAACTGTCCTTTGTCATGACTGAGCTGTAAAGTATTTGATAGTGGCTGCCATGTAATTATTCAGTGTAGGAGGTATTTTTAACATCTCTAAGCACTGTATAATCCATGAATGTTGTATGTTATTGTGATACAAATGTGATACGAAAGAGGGGTACATTGAGTGATTGTGATTATTGACTATTGCCTCACTATATCTCAACATTCTCTTTACTTTTTTCTGTGACATATGCTATGATAAGATGTTGTGTTCCAGAACATTCTAGTGATTTCTAGTGCTTTCAGCAAAGCTACTATACTTGATTACGAAACATATCATGCGTGTGGTTTCTAGAATATTCCAGTTAGTACTGAAAATTGCAAAGTCATTGCAATATTCCAGTATAGCATTTGAAAAATGCAAAATCATTGTATAAGGCAGGATTTGCTGTTCATTCTGGGCAAGGTGGCCAACACTACAGAATGTTCTAGCAAGATCCAGCCTACACTGAAAAAGTACTGATTCTCATGATTTGTGGTAAACAACCTGGTTATAAATAGCTGGGGTTCTCTGCACTCAGGTAGAACCTTCACCTGTGGAGTGGATGCCCTGCCCAGGACCATTTTCCCGATAAAGACTCTTGCCTGACTGCAATGGGGCTTCCCAGTCGAGAATGAAGACAGGATAAAGCATTTCTCTTTATCAGTGATGTATAATTTTCTTTAAATGTGTTGTTTAAAACTATCTAATTTTCTGCTTCGGTTCTCTGTTTTAGTTAAATAGAGTTGATTTAGTTTTCTGTTTTAGTAGAAATAAAGGTTTGTTAGAATAAATTCTTTGGTGTATAGTGAATCATTTCCCATCCTACTTATTAGGCAATACATTATTTTGGCGTAGTAAGCAGGATACGAAATGTTTAAAAAAAAAAGTAAGAAGGAAACATTGAAGTAGAAATTCCAGGATGGGACCCAGACCTGTACAAGGCGTTAGCTTTGGAATGGTCAAGTAGTACAGGATTAAGTGAAAATTGGATGTTTGTTTAAAAAATGCTGAACCAGGTTCAGTACAAGCATGTTTCCAAAAAAAGTTTTAGTTGAAAAAGGGAAAGAAATTGAGTGCCATATGCAGATGTGGCTGGATCCTTTTGACTGCATACTGAAAATTACATGTAGATAAAATATGTACATGTGAACAAATAAAACAATTAGAGAAACAAATAGTAGAGTTAGAAAAACAAAATGTAATCTTACAGTGTCAGACCAAATTATTGGCAGATAAGACAGACATGTATCAGCATGTAGCAGAAAAAGCTGCTGTAAGTGTAGCTAAATACAAATATCGCAAAGGGGCAAAATTAATAAAAGGAAAGTGCTCATGTCAATAGCCAAAGCAAGTTTTGATTGGGATCTAGACCATTGGGACAGAGATATTTGGTATTATTCCAATCCTCCATTCCAGTCAGACACCGATAATGAAAATAATAATTCCTCCAGAGAAGAAGAACAGGATAAAAACAGTCCACTAAAGGTAAAACAGATTCTTAGGTGAAGGGTGCAGATGAAGGGCAAAAAGGTTTTCACAGGGAAGATTTTACGCAATGAGTAATTAATGATTTGATTGAAAGGTTTAGACAAAAATCTGGGATATCGTTAATAACATGATTAGTGAGACTCCATGAGACTTGGGCTACCGGAGTGGAGATAGTGCACAAAATGTTTTTGCATCTGTTTTGTCTAAGTAATGAACAATCAGTGTAGGATGCATTTCAAAGTTATGACAAAAGGGAAATGACAAATCTTTCCAAGATCATAACAGATTGTTGTGCTGAAAAATATCCTACAGAAATGGACTGGCCTTCTAATGACTGGCCATGGTACACATTACGATTTGCTATTCAAAGAATTAAAGAGGAAACAATGAAAACTGCTTTACTTGTAGGGACCACTGATATGTTATTGTAAAATGCTTTGACAGTTTTGGTTAGGATAAGATTATTAAGTTAGTACCCCGGCTTATAAAACAGTAATATTGACATATTTAATTAGTGAAACGGCAAGTGCTATTTCTGAAGTTATTGAAGGACTGAGACAGTTGGGAGAGTGGGGAC
The DNA here is from genome assembly GCF_019279795.1 of Protopterus annectens. Taxonomy (NCBI): domain Eukaryota; kingdom Metazoa; phylum Chordata; order Ceratodontiformes; family Protopteridae; genus Protopterus; species Protopterus annectens. Next base: position 151,819,952 of record NC_056749.1, on the reverse strand, counting down.
TAAAGCAGTCAAATAGTGACAGATGGGAAAATAAAAGTGATGGACATAAAGAGGCCCAAGTATATGAAAAGATATGTTCACTGCATTCTTAAAGGATGGGGTATCAAAAGATAAGATTGATGGAATAGATATCCCAACAATGTGGGAGATGTATAAAAAGCAAGGCTTGAATAAAAAGAGTAGAAAGACCCAGCATGTAGAAAAACAGGATGAGCATGTCACGGAAGGCAAAGTTGAGGATAAGGAAGGAAATTCCTCAGTTTCTTCTGCTCCACCTGCAACATACCCTGATTTGTCAAATTTACATTTTGACTAGGAAATTGACCAAGCTCCAGTAAGTGGATGGGCTCGGTAGAATTTTCGACCGTATGTAGATTTGACAATATTTTGGAAAAATAAAAAAGAACAACAGGTCCGAGCTTTAACTGATACTGGAGGGGAGGCCTCATTAATTTACGGTAATCTGAATTTATTTAAGGGGAGACAAGTTACTATTATTGGACTTGGTGAAAAACAAATCAGGGCGGTTCAAACAATTTTAGAAAAGAAAATATGTCAATTACCAAAGAGAAAGTACTCTCTGCTAATAGTGCCTGTTCCTAAATATATAATAAAAATTGACATTTTAAAAGGTCTGATGTTGAATCTGTCGAATGGACAGCATCAGTTTGGCGTTAAGCCATATTTTTTGGTCAAAGCAGTTACAGTAGGAAAAGTTAAAATGCAACCTGTGGAATTACCTCCAGCAACAAAAATAATCAGTTTGAAACAATATTGAATCCCTGGGGGACATAATGCGATAGGTGAGACAATCCAGGAATTATTAAATGCAGGCATTTTAAAGACTACCATGACAGCATAAATTAATCCAGTTTGGCCTGTCAGAAAGTCAGACGGGTCTTGATGAATGACACTAGATTACTGGAACTTGAATAAATATACTCCGCCATTAACAGCTGTGGTTCCAGATGCAATAACATTAACAGAAAATGTACAGAAACACCAGGGCACTTGTTATGCAGTAATAGATTTAGCGAATGCTTTCTTTACCATACTAGTTGCATAGAAAAATTACAAACAGTTTGCTTTTACTTGGCAGAGATGACAATATACATTTACCTGATTACCACAGGGTTATCTACATAGTCCCACTATTTGCCATAAAATAGTAGCAGAACCTTTAGATGAGATAAAGTTACCTCATAATATGCAAATTTCACATTACATTGATGACATTCTTATTCAGGGAAATTCTGAGCAAGAAGTGAGTGAGTATTTACAGATAGTAATTGATCACATGAAGACAAATGGCTGGGAAATAAATCCCAATAAAATACAGGGACCAGCTCAGACAGAAAATTTCTTGAAAATCCAGTGGCATCAGGGACATAGAGAAATTTTACAGAAGGCAAAAGAAAAGATTTTAAAATTTCCAACCCCTCGAGACAAAACAAAGACACAGTGTTTTAAAGGACTGTTTGAATTCTGGAGACAGCGCATTCCTCATTTAAGCCAAATACTCTCCCCATTTTACAAAGTGACTAGAAAGAAATATGAGTTCACCTGAAGGGATGATCAGCAGAAAGTTATTGAGCAAGCAAAGAAGTCCATTCAAAAAGCATTAGATTTATGGCCCCTGCAGGATGGGGAGGTAGAATGACATGTGTCTGTGCAGGATCTTTATGCCAACTGGAGCCTTTAGCAAAAGCAGAGATCAACGCAGGTGCCATTAGGATTCAGGACTAGAAAACTACCAGATACGGGGAAAGATATTCTCCTTTTAAAAAGCAATTACAAGCATGCTACTGGCCACTGATAGATACCAAAGAAATTACAGTAGGATACTGTATTACTGCGACCAGAAATACCTATAATGCAGTGGGAGATGAGTTCACCCAAAATGCATAGACTAGGTCGGACACAGGAAGCAAGCATTATTAAATGGAAATGGTATGTTCAGGATAGAGTTAAACCTGAAATTAATGGGGTAGCAATGTTACATGAAAAGGTAGCTCAAATACCAATAGATCAGCAACTATCGTTACCAACAAAACTGTACCAGTCAGTGAATCCCCAGTAAAGTGTGGAATGCCATATGAGCAGGGGCCACTTCAACAGTATAAATATGTTTGGTTTACTGACAGGTCATCAAAATATGTAGGAAATAAAAGATGTTGAAAGGCTGTGTCTTATAATCCAGTAACTAAGAAAATCTTAACATTTTCAGGAAGTGATAAAAGTAGTCAGTATGCAGAATTATATGCTGTATATCAGGCAGTGAAACAGGAAATGCCAGGAACATGTCATATTTATACTGATTCTTGGTCAGTGGCAAATGGATTAGAAGCCTGGCTGTCTAGATGGCAGAAGACTGAAAAATTCCTTCAAAAGAAATCTGTGGAAAGAAATTATGGCAATCAATCTGGGAAATGATAAATCAAAGTGCTGTAACAGTTTATCATGCTGATGTACATTGTTGTGCAGACTCTCTAGAACAGGGGTGTCCAACCTTTTCAGTTGCAAGGGCCACATTGAGTCAACAGAAATGGTCTGGGGGCAAACGGCAAGTGAGGACCAAAAAAAAAAAAAAAAAAAAAGGTGTTACAGTAACTGAAGAGCAAAAAAGAACAACACACACCAGGTTTATGCAGACTAATGTGGCTGTATTGTAGGTGAATTTACAAAATAAATAAATAAATTACTAAATGCATAATATCTCATTCTAATTATTTAAAAAAACAGTTAAATCTAACATCTTAGTTTATTTGTAAAAAAAAAATTAACAGGTACAAACCTTGGGTCTAATCCCCTCTAATAGTGCAATAATTTACTACAGGAAAGTCTTAATTGCACATGGCAACTGAAATCAAACATCTATTTCATAAATAGTAGCTGAGTAACTTAATATTTATCAGACTGAACAAGGAGAAGGTCACTGTAAGCTGCCTGTCAGGTGCCAGGATCTGCCACATAATGCAAGCACAAAGGTCACTCCAAAGCAAGTACAAATATGACTCCATCATTGTCCATGCAACAAAGTTAGAACATGTCCTCCTTCTGTGAAAAAAAGAGAAAGCCTTTTTGGGACAGGGGGATGTGTTATATATTATTAGCAGTTTTGTTTCATTTCTACTCCATGTTTTCCCTTTCTCACAGAATTATTAAAATAGTATGAGCAAGATTTATGTGATGTTTCAAATGTGAAAGTAATTTTTTGTTTATTAAAGATTAAAATGCAACAGTTACATAAAATATAGAAAATAATTTTGTCCTAAAATCTCAGGACATTTGCCATTTTTACAACTGTTTTGCAGGACACAACTGCCCAATGCGGGACTGTCCCTAGCAAAGTGGGACAGGTAGTAACCTTAGTCCAGATTTCTTGATCTAGAAGAGGTACGACTGCAACTACACTATTAAACTCCTAACCACCAGCTAAACTCCTAATCATCAGCTACCACCTATAATGTAATACTGCATTCAAAAGTGCACACACAATACTTTTATTTCTTGTAACAAATTCCTGACTGAAAAAGGGGCACCTTTATGGCACTCCACCATCCTTTAAATAAGCAAAGGAAGGCGTCTGGGGGTAAAGCCCATAGCGAAGGGAGAAAAAAAAATTAAAAAAAGACATAAGCACCACATACATGTAACACCAGAATGTAATCTGAACTCAAACTGCTTCCAGTTTGTAACTGTTTCTTTAAAAACAGTGTAGTAGTAGCACATGGATCCAGTCTATTTAGAGGAGGTCTTGCGCATGCTCAGTAAATTTGGGCCGTGTCAAATTAAACAGAGTCCAACTGTCTGTCAATGGGCAGGAGGGGCAAAGAAGAACAGAAAAGGCAAATAAACTGAAATATAAGCAGACGCCCCGTCCCTTCAAGATAAAGGGCACCAGGTCCCTCAAATAAGACAAACATTAAAAAGAAATAGCGCCTCAAGTATTCCTACTCTTAGTTTGAAAACTTCACAATGAAACTGCAACAATTACAAATAAAAAAAAGAGCACATTACAAATAAAAAAGACAACTCATATTAATAAAGTATACTAAAGACAAACTATATGCCTTTACTCAAAATATCACTTCCTATGAAACAGCAGACACTCACAACATATCGGCCCGAGTGTCAGACAAACCTAGAGACAAAAGCAGCTGAATGAAACTTTCCTTTTCGTGAAGGAACGCCACTCTGCCAGCTATCACCAGTCATTTTATTTAGGGCTAATGCTACTGCTGCAGACAGGTGAATTTGGTTTTAATAGTTTGTGATGATACCTTTGGTTGTTGACTAAAGTGTGCCAGGAAAATAGGCAATGAAATAAGTTGCACATAGTAAAAAAAAGAGCGACTGCTGACATTAAATGGGGAAGAGAAGTTCAACGTGTTCAGATTGATGATATGAGTGTATTCACAGAATACTTGTCCAACATCGTACTGTTCTGTTAGTTGGAATCATGTCGATCAGTTGAACGTGTTTCCTCTGAATGCTAATTTATCAATAACGCCTTCAATGAACAGAAAATACATTTTCTTATTGCAAGTGGAGGCAAAGTCCCCGGCATTACCAACACTGATGTGAGGAGAGACCTCTAGTCTACACTATCAACTTACATATATTAGCTCCATTGCTACATAACTGTGCGAAAAGCACATCATCAGGGATCAGTGAAAGTGACTTTCAGCCTTTAGTATTTGACTAACTGGCCTTCAGAATAAATACATTCGGCAGTTTGCCTGGCTCACCAGCAGTCATCTGAAAGCATGTACAAGAATAAAATGAGTGTGTCTTAATTAAGGCACACTTAGGCTTAGCAAGTGATATACCATGTTGACTACAACCTAATATATAAAAACACCAACGAAGAAAAAAAACTGTTTGCAAAAAAACACCGGAGACACTAAAGAGAATAAGAATCCACACTTTACTGATGATTCTGGTACCGCGGCTTCAAAAAGCCTGCCAAGAAATTCATTTTTTCATCAGGGATACCTTCCTATATATCACAAACAATTATCCAGTTACCACCAATAATTGCACTTAATTACAAACTGCAATAAATCACCAACAATTTGATATGCAAATTACAAAACAATGCAGAAACACAATTTGATTACATACTTCATGCCATATGGAACCATGAAACACTAAAAATTTCTAAACATTTCAAGAGCATTTCAAAAAGCCTGAATAAGTATATCTATACCTAAAGGCTGAAATTACACATTTAAATCTAGTTCTACATTTAACATCATTAAACGGTAACCGTTTCAAACAGCGGCGGCGACAACCAACTCGAGATATTTAGTGTTTAAAAGTCTCAACGCGAGCTGTCTTTACCTGCCAACTGTCTTCGCAATAATAAGGCTGACTGAGACTCCGTCATGGCTTACAGCTGACTATCAAGGCGAATGGAAATGTAGTCTTCCTCTAGTCTAGTGAAAACAGAGTTTATTAAACTAAGACTGGCACAGAAATCAAACACAAGATCTACCTCTGTTCCTCTGAAGAGTTTTTCAGTACTCTCCTTCCCTCTCCGCACCTGCGCAGTTAAACTCCAGAAACAGCTAGAGTCGTAATTGTAGCACAAATAAACTGTTTTACATGGTTTCACCAGTTCCTCTTTACTAAACGATCGAACGGTGTTTTCGCGCATGCGCATGAAAAAAGCGTGAAAAAAAGAAAGTTGGTGCATGCGCATAACAGCAAAAGTACGCGGACGTGTAAACACACAGAAAAAAAGTTAAATTAAAATTAAATTTACATTTAAGGGTCGCGGGCCGCATGGAAGAGCTCTGAGGGCCGCATGCGGCCCGCGGGCCGCTGGTTGGACACTCCTGCTCTAGAATGATGCTTTAATTCTGTTACAGATGAACAAACAAGAATTTCAGAAGCAAATATGTGAGATGATTCAGAGCAAATGGGGATGGCAAAATGAGTACATCAAAAATGCAGACATCTGGAAGAAAAGGCTACTTACAAGTGGGTGCAAACAAGAGGAATTGCTCTTTCATTAAATTTAATTAAAACTGTTATATTGCAGTGCCCAGTATGTAAGCATATACAATAAATATCGATATCCCATTCAGTTATGTATATATAGGGCAAAAAAATTGCCAAGACAGATATGGCAAATTGATTATATTGATCCTTTACCATCAAATAAAGGTTGACAATACATATGGACGGCAGCCGATACTTATTCTGGATACCTTATCGGTTTTCCATGCCGACGAGCAACACAGGTAAGTTCTTTAAAAACTATAGAATAAAATCGCAAAATCCACAGCATATACAGAAGCAAAAAGGCAGTCCACAGATGCAATAGTAACTAGTACAGTTCCAAGATACCGAAACAAACTCAGCAAGAGATACTGGTGAAAAAATAAAAACTTTTTATTCGAACAAACAGTAAGCGCTTTCACCCTAAGGCTTCGTCAGACTATAAAACAACAAAATTTTCTGTGCTTATAAAGGAAGCAGTACAGCTAATTAAATAATTGAAGTCTTATAATAAATAATTACAATTGAGAATTTAAAGCAACAGACAAACTTATCTACATATATATACATATTAAAATCACTTTTACATAACAATAAAATGTATGATAACTGCCTTAAACAAATACCATAAACAAATAAAAATACTAAAAACTACATCTAGGCATTATGCTTAGGTGTAAACAATCTCCTCTTGCATAAAAAAGGGTATAAACATACTTTGTCATTTAGTCCTGGTGGTTTATCTGCTCTGCAGCGGATAATCCAATGCATTTCACATTCCTCAGTATAGTTAGTTAAATTACCTCCTCTCCCACTAGGTGCAAAACTTTGCATGACAAAGAATTTAAAATTATGTGACAACCCATATGGCTTACAGTGTTTGGCCAAAGCATTCTGTTCAGAGCCTAACCTAATGTGGCAAACATGTTCCCTAATGCGTTCACGTAACTGACGATTCGTTTTTCCTATATAAAATGATGGACATTGTACACATCTGGCAAGATATACCACATTCTCACTCCGACAATTAGTTTGGGTTTTAAAATAATAATTGTAGCCCATATTAGGATATCGAAACACATCATCAGTATCAATATACTGACATTGCCTACATGAGATACAAGGAACAGTGTTATATATATAAGTAGTGCATGAAATATTTAAACCACTTGAACGATAATACAACCTCTGTTTCAAATTCATCTTATTCTTATACAAAAACCTAGGTTGATGACCCACTACATTACTTATATCTTCATTTAGTAGTAGAGTATCCCAGTGCTTCATAACTATACTCCTAATAACATCTATGTCATTCATAAAATATAATGGTACTTTTAGTCCATCTACTTCTCTTGATGGTGTATAAGATACACCAACCCCATTCTCCGAGAAATAAGGACAAGCACTAGAAGTACGCAAATCATTTACCATGGAGATAGCTTTATCCACTTCTATCTGCCTATAACATCTTTCCTTGAATCTTTTTTGAAGTTCTAATACCTCAAACTCATAACCTGCACCTAATGGATTCAATCGAGAGGCTCTCATCAGTTGTCCCTTGACAACATTCTTAAAAACATAGCTGGGATGCATGCTATGTCTATGAAGAAGACTGTTCCTAAAACATGTTTTTCTATGCACAGAAGTGTTCAATAGCCCACTCCCAAGTCTCATGATATTAACATCAAGAAACGATATATTAGAAGTGGAATAACACAAGGTAAACTTCAGGAACTCTGTCAGATTATTCATGGTTTCTACAAAATCTAACAGGCTATTTTCATCACCTCTCTAAATCAAGAAGAGGTCATCCACGAAACACCTATAAAAATCTACATGATGTTGAAAAATGGCAAGTGGAAAAAGCAACTCTTCTTCCCAATCTGACATCACTACATTGGCGTAGCTATTGGCACAAGGAGTGCCCATAGCTACGCCATCTTTCTGTAGAAAAACGTCTTCATTGAACATAAACACATTGTTATATAATACTGTTTCCAGAAATAATGCCAAAAGATCAACCATTTCATCACCCAGATTTGACTTCCTACTCAGATATCGTTGTACTGTGGTTACACCTAGGTCATTCGGAATGACAGTAAATAAACTAACCACATCCAAGGTTACCATAACATATAACTCATCATCTTTAAGGGTTCGCGTATAGCTATACAGATCTAATAAAAACTGCTTACTATCCTTAAGAATCACATTATTAGCATCAACAATAGGTCTCAAGTAATACTCTAGGTAGATCGAAAAGGGTTCTGTAAGCCATCCTTGACCCGGCACAATTGGATGTAAAGGTGGATTCATAACTGATTTATGAATTTTAGGTAAACCTTGAATTACTGGTATACACGGATTGTTTACCCTAAGATATTTAAACAGGTCCATAGTAATGATGCGACCTTTAACCAAGTCATCCAACAGGTCATAAACCCTAAATACTTTATTAGTCACTTCCTGCATATTAATTCTGGCATAGAAAATACCTTCATCTAACATTTTCCTCATGTTCTCATTATAACTACTTCGATCCAACAACACAATAGGACCTCCTTTGTCTGCGGGTCTAATTACAATCGTTTTATCTTGGGTTAATTCCTGTAGTGCTCTCCTTTGAAAAAATGATAAATTATGTTTTGTATGCTTATTCCTACAACTATAACCTTTATTAAAATACTCATATACATCATTCTCCACTAACCTTGAAAAAGTATCCAATAAAGGATGTAATATCGGTGTAAAGGTACTAGGTACGTGAAATAAATTCAAATGCTCATTTCCACTACTTAATTCATCATTACTACCAAACTCTAAACATAGCTGTACCTTCCTTATTTACATTTTGAAGTCTAAAATGACATCTGTTAGATCACTGCTTGTACTGGGTATAAAACTTAACCCTTTATTAAGTACCTGTTGTTTATGATCATTCAAAACTCTATGAGAAAGGTTTACCACTAGTGAGGATCCACTCTCTCCCACATCTTTTTCAGTGTGGGGCCTGAGTGATCCCCCCCGACCCCTTCCGTTTCTGCCTCCCCCTGCTTGCAGATCTTGGTCTTCCACGTTGGGTGAATAGATCTATTGGGAAAGGGCTCGAGCAATCAGTATTAACATAATTTTTTGTATTGGTTATTTTCCTTCTTACAACAGGTTCCTCCTTAGAGCTAGTAGACTGAGGAGCAACATTACTAATACTCCTATCCAAAACAGATTCATTGCACAAATTAGCTGATTCACCATTTTGTACCTGAGTTTCCACAATACTGGGCCTATCATTTCCTAACCCATTAAGTTCAACATTTACAGTTTTATTAACATTTAAGCTATAATTTTATCCAAAAAATTTTATACAAACAAAATTAATGCTTAATAATGAGCATGTATAGAGAGACTTATTTAACAAACAGATACCCAGTACTAATTGGATAAGATTGTTTTCTAAAAAAACAAAATGCACAGATATTGCCTTAAAAATCCTTGTTGTAGGTACAATGTAAGTTGTCTAGTAATGTAGCCCATTTAAAATGACATATTAAAACTTAAATCTTTTCTCCTTTCATACTTGGTTACCAGACAGACTTGAGTATCATAATTTAACATTTAATTTAAATTCTTTACTACAAAAAGTGTTAAATTAAATGCAACATCTTGAAAAACATTTATGAGCAGTAGATTATAGTATCTTATATCATAAAATGATAAGTATCATTATAAAGAATAAATGAATTAGTTTAGCAAAAAAAAAAAAAAAACTGAATCTGATACAGCACATAATTAGTGAGACATATTCACTAAATGGTCAGCATCCAGCACCAAGTTGTTAAATTGGTTAATACATCCAGTATTAGTTTTAGTAATTGTTTTTGCATTTTACTGACATTCTAAAATTGTGCTTTACATTATTGTGTATACAAAAAGGCAAATACAATTTTAAATGTCTGATATAAATAAGTCAGTAGTGAAAGGGCTGAATGTGATAGGAATGTGATACAAACAAGGGGTACATTGAGTGATTGTAATTATTTGACTGTTGCCTCACTATATCTCAGCGTTCTCTTTATCTTCTTCTGTGACATATGCTACGATATGATGTTGTGTTCTGAAACATTCTAGTGATTTCTAGTGTGCTCAGCAAAGGTACTATACTTATACTATATGAAGTGTTTCGGAATATTCCAGTAAGTACTGAAAATTGCAAAGTCATTGGAATATTCCAGTATAGCATTTGAAAATTGCAAAACTATTGTATTTAGCAGGATTTGTTGTTCTTTCTGGGGCTGCTGGCCAACGCCACAGAATGTTCTAGCAAGAGCCACCCTACACTGGAAAAGTACTGATTCACATGATTTGTGGTAAACAACCTGGTTATAAATAGCTGGGGTTCTCTGCACTCAGGTAGACGCCTCATCTGTGGAGTAGATGCACTGCCCAGGACCATTTTCCTGATGAAGACTCCTGCCTGACTGCAATGGTGTTTCCCAGTCGAGACTGAAGACAGGATGAAGCTTTTCCCTTTATTGGTGATGTATAATTTTCTTTAAATGTATTGTCTAATGATGTCTAATTTTCTGCTTTAGTTCTCTGTTTTAGTTAGAGTTTATTTAGTTTTCTGTAGTTCTCTGTTTTAGTTAAATAGAGTTTATTTAGTTTTCTGTTTTAGTAGAAATAAAAGTTTGTTAGAAGAAATTCTTTGGTGTAAAGTGAATCATTTTGTATCCTGCTTATTAGGCAATACAGCTATCAAATGCTTTTTTGTAATTTCTCTATTATGGTTTTGTTTAATAAGAGGTTATCTTTTTTCTCCATAGGACTTTTTTTTCTATTATCTTTCTGTTCTATTACAGAACTGACTTTTTATATGACTGACTATAAGCTCTGTGTCAATTCTGGTATCCAAATTATATGTTTAGGACAACATTTTATAGAGCTATAGTTTTAGGATGCCTTGCTGGTTGACTGTTAAGGTGGATTATCTTATATTTCTGCTACTTTCCACCTGAAAATACATGGATACATGACTTGGGAATCACACTTTGGATGTATGGGTACCCATAAGTTATCTATGGTATGATCCAAGTTATTCTCATTAGAGGTAATATATAATTACTGACCATGGCATGGGTAAGGCCAATCTATAACCAAATGGAATAGGTTATTTTAAGCAGAAAAATGGTAAGTGGCTAGGCTTAAGATGACCCACAGGGATGGCTTGCCTAGCACTTACCTATAAATCTGAAATAGTATGTGAAGAGGATGCATCTTCTAGTGGGAGGGACAAGAGGACAGCTGAGAGAGGCCCACTAGATTCTTGCACAGAGATGCCAGAAGAGAAGAAGTTGAGGGTGAACATTCTTTTGGAGTCTTCTAATTTGCCCTATCTTCTAAGGGTGTCTCCTTAATCAGTTGTATGCAACAATTCCAACCCACAACAAATGTGCAGGCATTACTACATCTTGGGAAGAAGGACTGCCACTTTGGTACATGAGACCCATCACCAGAGGAATGGATATCAATAGATATAGCAACATCACAGGAGCAGTTGGAGAAAGGAAAGGAAGACCATAAAATACACTCAGTATCTGACCCGGGGACTCTTCAGCTTAGTCAGACTTTAAAGGGAATCTTAGTGATAAAGTCCTCCATTCCACTGGCATAACACCTGCTTGGTTGTTCAATAACTGACTGTTCATGATTTCACTATTTGCTGGTTTGTTAAACATTTATTTTACTAAAATTTAAAAAAAAAATGGCTAGGGGCATGGAGAAGGCAACATGCAATGGATGCCTTAGGTTTGTTATCTTACTTTACACAGAACAATAGCATCACCTGGAACCTTGGCATGCTGGGATAGGGGTTATGACAATTAGCTCCTTATTGGGTTCTCACTAGATTTCTTTTACTCCCTCATTAGTCTTCCAGGGTTGTTGCACACCATCAATTCAGCATATCAATACTGTTAGTATAAACTCTCAGCAAAGTCATACTGCCATATCTAGTTATCTCAATTGCATATGTTTTCTTGGAATTCTAATTGAAAATTGCCCTACACAGATGTAACTCCACATGGTTCTAGTTTCAATCAAGTTAATGTTTTGGAATGTGAGAGGATTGTCAATGTAGAACAAGGTAAATGCACCACATGGACTGTTCTTGCAGGAAACTAAATGTACCAGAAGAGCATAGGTAAGATGTACTACAGATGCATGGAATGCAAAAAGGTCAGTTGTGCACAATCATCTATAAGGGGTGTAGCCATGTATTTTGCCTTCAGTCACTCACTCTTCAGAACTTCTAAAGTAGATTTTGAAAGCAGAAAAAAATTGTATGGTTTTACAAATGAAGACCATATGGATTGACTTTTTCCTTCAGTCACTCATTTGGAAGATACTAGAAATATATAGATAGAGAGGGTAATACCAAAAAAATAACATTACATTACCACAATGTTATTAGTTACATGCACAATGCAGTAGTTTATATAAGCAAACTTATCTAGAAGCCAGCTAGTTATCCCCCTGTAAAAATCAAATTACTGCCGTACTGCAGCAACAGAACAGTACATTCCTATAACAAATCTCTCCTAGCTATAATTAACTCAAAACAATTCTACCAGAAATTCACTGTATTCTCACCATGTTTAAAAACTGTGGAACTCTATCCCATTAGTGATTAGAGCATTAAAGCATAAGGAAAACAACAAATACTTTTAAAAGTCTGCTAAAACACCATCAGCAAGCCACTTGGCTCTATCCTTGCTCTATGCTTAGATATTTTCCTATCCAGAAGAAAATACAAGTGAAATGCCTCTGAAAAAATTATAATTGCTATATGGTGATAACTACAGTTTCCCTTCTATCTACTTCTATCAACATTTGACTGATTATATTTCTTAACTACCTGCTCCTATGTAATCCTTGTTCTCTCTCATCACACTACGACTCAATTTTTGTCTCCTCTTGCTGGTAATCACTTATTTTCTCCTCTTCCTATAGTTACAAACTGTGTGAAACAAGGTTAGCATTAATCATCCATTATACCTAATTATGTATGCAAAAATGTATATATAACCAAGACGAAAATATGCCTATGTATGGTAATACTGAAGCTTGTTTCCATGGGCCTTCCCTGAAAAGGGGTATCTATCCCAGTTGGACTTTCCCAGTCAATGTTATTGTTGTTGTGTCTTTCGGCTTTTCCTAGTTATGGGTTGCCACAGCGGACCTCCGGTCCGCTAATGATTGGCAGTAGATTTTTATCTGCCGAGTTGCCAGCCCTGATGCACAACCTTCAGTGAAGGTACGCCCATTCACATGTCTCCAGACAGAAGATGCTCTAGCTGAGAATCAAACTCGACAGCGCTACCTTTCCCAGTCAATATTGATAAATAAAACTAAATAAATGTCATTATAGCTTTAAAAATAGTATAATTTAAAGGGCCAGGTAATGAAATGAAAAGCAGAAATTCATTTAGCTGGACAGTCCTCATTACTCTCAGCATATTCAGATAATTTATATTTTATTTATTTATGTACTTATTGATTTATTCACATTTGTTTATTGGGAAAGTCCAACTGGCCAATTAACCTGTTTTCACTGTAGGCCCAGGGGAAAAAAAATCCAGAATATTACATGAATGCAAAACACTCCAATATGGCAAATATAAACATTTGATATGAATTGTCATTTTTACAAGTTCAGTGTAAAATAATAGAGTTGTAAAGGCTGTAATTTTTACAAGTATGTAACAAAACAATATAATGCAGAGAAACCAAAGAGGCAGTAAGATTTCTAATAAGAGTACTACACTTAATTTGCTCAAATTAGAAGGGGTAAAGAGAGAGAGAGAGAGAGAGGGAGACAAGAAGAAAAGGTGAAATATGTAGGAAATTCAAACAGAGGAGAAGAGACAGGTTAGCTGAGGAAATGATTAATAACTTGGTAATGAGTGTCATAGATGAGAAACAGTGAAGATTGGTTATTAAACAAAGGAACATGTATGCACATGAGAGGAGAATGTATGTGCATGAAGTTAACAGAGAATAAAGTATTTACAAATTAAAATGAGTATGTGAAGAATATGTACTAAATATAGCAAGCGAATATGAATTTTAATGCTGAAACAGGAGATGGCAGTAAGGTAGTGAAGAGGGATAGCAGGACAGAAAAATTAAAATTATCATAGAGGAAAGGAAGAGAGAGGATGGTTGCAAGAAAGTGGGGGGAGAGATAAACCTGTGGTTAGTAGATGCAGGTGGGGTGAAAGAGAAAAATAGATTACAGAATGGGATAAACCAGCTGTGGAGCATGAACAGAGCTTGGAATTAGTTTGGCATGTTTTTAAGGAAACATTGAACACATGGAGGTTGGGTAATGACCTGATTCTTATGGGATGTAATTTCCAGGTTTTTGCTACTGTATAGTCCTGCAGTCTTTTTTTTTTCTTTCTTTTTTTGTGCTTGGGTTATCTTATTTTTTCTGTATAATAAGGATTTATTTATTATTTGATCTTAAAATATGTTGTGGGCTGTTATTTTCGAGAATTGTATCAAGCCATTTTACCAGTTAAAAACAGCAATCAAGTATTTATCAGGCTTATCAGCAATATGAGATTATAATTACTAGACTAAATATGAAGAATTAATATATATTTCTAAACTTTGTACATTTAAGTTCTGTTTCTACATTTGATGTATTATCATTTGCATCCATGTCTTTTGAAATAACAAGTAGCTGATTTCAACAAACATTCACAATTCCCACTTTCAGTGTTCTACCAGATTTGTGTTAATATACTGTGAACTCCTAGATTGCTAGTCTATTTAACCAATGTTATGCATTGCTCCTCTGTGGAAATGTATTCAGTTTTCCATATCTTGTTAATACATTTCCTTGCCACTGTCGAAACGCATCCAGGCCAAAGATGGCAACTACCATGAGCAAATGATACAATTTATACATTAAAATGTTTGAGAAAAGTGATAGAAGTGCAACATCAAACTGATAACCAAACCTTTTATTATTAAATTTGTGGAATTAAACAGTTTTGTAGTGCTTATTTTTATGATTTATCCTCTGCCTGGGTACTCATTAAAGTATACTAACTGTTTAGATGCAACAATGGTGCCTGTCTACAAGATTCAAAAACAATGTCAGATTTGTAGCCAGAATTGTTAAATGAAGAACATATAACACCAGGTACCTTTCACCATATCAAAATTTATTTAAGGATTAACATAAGCTGTTAAGGAACATCACTGAATGCCTTACTACTTTCTAGAATGTTCCACGCACAAGCATCCATTTAAAAATGCACAGAAAGAACAGGGGGATGTCCTTTGAAAATAGATAGCAGAAAGGATATCATCTTTATCCACAAACACCTTATTGTAGTTATTTTATTTATTTATTTTATTTAATATTTGTTTACTGGGAAAGTCTGACTTGGAATGAGTCAGTTTTCAGCAGAGGCGAGGGAAGAAATGGTCCAGACACATATCTTTGTAATGTGGGAGGAAACCAAAGAAACCCACACAAAAGCAGACAGAACATTCCGACTGCATAGAAGGCACCCCAGCCAAGAATCAAACTAGAGGACCTCTTGTGCGGTGACAACACAAACCACTGCACCACTGTACTATCCATAGTTATCAACTATGATTTTCAAAAAAAATAGTAAGGATGTCTTTTTAAGATATCCAAATAGCTTAGGAATAAAGGAGAAATATATGTTTGAACAGTAGCAGATTTGAGAAACTCCATCGGCAGTTAAAGTGCATTATAAATCTTAGTCTGATGTCAGAAGCATGTTAAAATGCTGATGACTGCAACTGTAGCCCTCAGAAAAGGAGATTGTAGAACCCTTCACTGGTGTAGTCCATACACCAAGCCTCCCTAGCAATTGGGAAGGAAAAATGCAAACACCTAAATAGATATACACTGGTAGTCGTGAAAAGGACATTTAGTTACCACTGCCTTTGTTTTCTAGTTGAAAGGATACAAAGTAGTTTTAAAGCAGTTTCCACCTAAAAGCTTTATTATTCTTATTTGATGAATGAGCACTTACTTACTTACCGAATTTGTTCATCTTATCTACATGCTTTTACAATGCTCAGTGGGAGAAGTGTCCAGGGTGGAAAGCTCTCATTGGTGAAGACACAGCTGGAGGCAATTGGTCTGCCTGCTTGCATTTTAATTTGTATTTTGAATCAACTGGGCCAATCTAAAGTGAGCAATCTTCAAAAAAGGTAAACTACAAATGCAAATGGAGGAGAATATATAAGTGTGCGTGTGTGTGTGTGTGTGTGTGTGTGTGTGTGTGTGTGTGTGTGTGTGTATATATATATATATATATATATATATATATATATATGGGTCTACTTTCATAGACCGAACGTACGAATCACCGACACCGAAATTAGCGACCCCAAAACACCGGCAACTCCCTTTGGCGAATACTGAATTAACCGACACTTCAGTCCACGACATTCGTCTAACCGACAATATAACATAACTCGCAATTAACAGACTGCATTTGTGACATCCATTGAACGATCACTTGAAACGTTCCCAGTCCACTTCCACTTTAAAAAAGCAAACATATAACCATGGTGGAACGTAAATTACAAACAAATCCAGGGTCGCCCATTAATATCAGACAAATGAATTCTTTAGAAATATTGCTACGCAGTCTTCCAACACATTAACAACTCTTAACGTATTGAAAACAAAGCATGTAAGGATGTAGTGCAGTAATTCAGACTGTTACCCCATCTGACTTATAATTCAATGTGAAAGGTTTCAAAAATACACTGCACAACACAACTACCAGCAAGTTACACCTTTAGTAACCTAGCGACAGATGTTACGAACTCAACTGCAGTGTATTCCTTCCAATTATTCAGAACAGTGATAAAGCGTTCATGTCTACATTTAAGTTTCCTTTTCTTTGGTGAAGGAGGAAAGCCAGTTGACATTCGAACGCGCAGTTCGTCAACTCTATCCTGTTCCCTGCACAAACAATGCATAAGTGAGTTTAAAATGTATATTAGGATGTCGTGACGGCGATCTAAACGCCTATGCCATGCCTCCACCAAGTTTTGTGTACGGGGCAAATGCAGTTCATTGAGTTCAGCCACATTCCAAAACTCTATAGGGAATAGTGGGGGAAATCTTACAGCAGTAGACATTCTTGTACTAAATTTACGTAGTCTTCCGGTAACATACCAATCGGAGAAATACTTTAACAGATCTCGTCCCTCAACAGGGAAGTTTACTTTTAATTGCTCTAATGTTGCAACAATCTCAGACTCCTGTAGAAATGCCAAAGCTACGACTGACTTTACAGACAACTGGAATAATGCATTGCTATTATACAATGTTGACAAACCAAGGCTCTGTACCTTTCGCCAAATATTTTGGCCAAAGTGGAACAGACACCCTTTGCTTTTAGCTCCTGTAAGATTCATTCTAATACTTTTAAGCGCTGCAATCTCAAAGTCACACAGAACATATTTCACATTAACTGTCAAACTATTCGCACTTAGGAGGTAAAGTACACAGTGCCAGAGATAATTGTAGCACTTTAGCGACTTCTTACTCATGACACAATACAACAATGGAACAGCCTTGCTGTAGGAACCGCATTTCACCATACCATGAATGCTGTATAACTGTCGACAAGTAATTCCTTTCTTAAAATATGTACCATCCATCAACCAGATAGTTGCAGAGCTCATGTCTTGCAAATTAGTAACTGTAGTAAATGTAAACACTATGGTATTAGTGGCTTTATCACACATTTGTTTACTTATAAAGTGTCCTGCTTTTAACGGATAATCACTAATCTTCACATTCATCAAACTAACTTCATCACACTTTTCAAGAACATTTTGTTTACGCCGTACTCTGCCAATTGTTTGTAGAAGGGCTTTCCGGCTAGGTAAGCTATGTACAGCTTCCAATGAAGTGGATGCCATGGCTAGATCTATTATGCAACACGGGTTATCCCTACTATACTTTGCCCTGACTTTAATATCGGTATTTAGATTATACCATTCTATGTCAGTCGGATCTGCTGAATGATCATGTGCCACAGATTTTAACAACATTTCGCCTTCTGGTACTGAAATGGTCAGAGCTCTACCTTTACATTTTAGTCCTTTTTTCTCTTTACACCCCCAATACTGTCTACTGTGTCGATTCCTCTCCAAATGATACAGATATCCATCTAGGTATAACATTTATTTTCCTCTTTGCGACAATATGCAATGGTAAGTATTCCCCACAATTCCCGGTGCTAACTCTAACCCTTCCGCCATCTTTACGTAATGATAGCACATTGATACACTACATAGCTGGCTATTAATACGTATGTTTAATGCTAGGGAAGTGATTATTACTGTCTAATACTGGTCGGTTAATTGATTGTCGATAAAGTGAAGTTTCAGTGAATTAATATATATATATATATATATATATATATATATATATATATATATATATATATATATATATATATATATATATAAATAGGGTGGCCTAATGGTTAAGGTGTTTGCCTTGCAAACACAAGGTGCAGGGTTTGAGTCTCACAAGGGGCAATTGGCTAGGCTTAAAATGGCTCACAAGGGCAGTTACCTTAGTACTAATCTATGAACCTATCTATCTATATATATATATATATATATATATATATATATATATATATATATATATATTTATAATGAACAAGCACAGGAATCTGTCTAGTTCCAAACTCACCACCACAAGTATTGAGGAAAAAAATAAAAAACAAAGAAATTAGTAGTCTTAAAACTTCATTTGATGAGTTCAGTCACAATAATTTCCAAGAATCATGAAACCCGGGTAGTGTTACAAAGCAACAAGCCTTTAATAGTCACAGACAACTGATCCTGCCTGTGATGAATAAAGGGGAGAGGCATTGGTTTTATTTTTAGAAAGGCATGAACTGCTGTGGCAAATGTTGTTAAATGCAACTCATTGGCCTGGATTCAATGAACAGGTTTCTATTTCAGGCATTTTAAAATGAAAAGGCATTAGAAAGGTGAGATTTTAGTAATAATATATACAATAAATAAATATATATATATATATATACATATATATATGTATATATATAGTTCTAATTGAAAAGGTCAACTTACCAGAATGTTGACTCTTGTAATCGCAAGACCACAACACTGACAGTTTACAACGAACTCCTGGAAAGGTGAATTTTGTCTCTGGGAAACTAACCTCTGACGAACTTTGCCCTTTCCTCCACTATAGTGTTATCTCAAAGTTGGTATATTTAGCTATGAACATACATCAAAATAAACAATTTTCTCAGAATTACCTGAGAATTTTCTTCATAATCTTTTATTGCATTAATATTGATTTTGCTGACTTCCAAAACATGTATTTAGTAGGAGCAAAAAGCAAATTTTTTTTCAAATAACCCTCTTTCTGTGACTCCTTTTGTTTGACTCAAATACATTTTTAAATTCTTCCCTTTTCTATACATAATACAGGGTTTATCTCCCACATAGTCTCTAATGTCCTTATCTTTAGTTAAAAACATCTTATTTAAGAACTGGGACATTTTGAACAAACCTGTTTATGCCAAAGGTAGTAATAAACAAGCTCCTAAACCTCCTGTTATCACCATCGTTAATAATAGGTGCACCCCACAACCCTGACATTTTCAGTTCCCCGTCTGCGGGTGCCACTTCTGTAGTGGTCTCTATAGCAATTTCATCACCACGGTCATCTAAAATTGGTGAAAAAGGTCCCCCTTCACTTTTGTTAACCATTTCCAAGATAACTTCATTCACTAAATGCGAGGGGTACCCTCACTTGAGGAACATATCCCTTAACTGTTTACACTTATCTAAAAATTACTCCATGGTACTCACCATCTGAGCAGCCCACACAAACTGTCCTTTGATGACAACCCCTTTTGTTTAAAAGGATGGGCGCTGGTGCAATGCAACAAACTATTAAAATATAGTTTGATAGCAAGTGGAAAGGAGCGAAGCTAGACAGCAAACAAATATAGTTCAAGTCCAACACAAAGCCCTTCAGAGTTTCAAATATTCCAAGTAATCCAAATAGAACCACCAAGTCCTGTGGTAAATATTCTTTATTCAACAGACAAGCGCTTTCGCTGAGTACAGCTTCTTCAGGTCAATTCAAAAAACAAAATCAAGTCCCATAATATATAGGTAATCCAATTAAATTACAACAAAGTCAATTAAACATTTAAAAGGGAAATGTAATGTTAATAAAGACTTATAAAAACATATAAAATATTACTTCAAATTAAAACCTCTATAGCACTTATAATAAAAACATATATGTGAGAACATGTAAGGGACAAATATGTGTATAAGTGGATCTGTATAAGTTTATTAAAACAATATACTAGTGTGTACAAGACTCACAGATACAAGAGCTGGTCTATTATGTTATTCCTAGTTACTGTTATGTGATGCAGAGTGTCTATTTAATGTGCCTACATCTCCTAAGCCTAGGTTTGATGGATGCTCTCTCATTCAACCCTGATCCATGGTCAGCCCTCAATCTAACTATCCAATCACTCTCCCTGCATTCAGTGTAATTCCTTAGGTCACCTCCTCTCTTGTTCGGGGTGACAACCTCTAGGGCTCTAAACAGAAATGTATGTGTGTGGTCATTATTGCTAACATGCTTGGCTAAGGCATTGTGGGTCGATCCTTTCCTTATATGATATGCATGTTCTCTTATTCTGTCCCTAAATTTGCGGTTCGTCTTTCCCACATAAAAACTGGTACATACCTGACATACTGCAAGATATATCACATTGCTGGTCATGCAGTCAGCAGTAGCAGTGGTATCAAAATCCTTCGTGTATCAGGATGTACAAATTCAGTGGAATTGTCAATGTATGAGCAGAAATTACAATGTCCACAAGATACTGTGTACTGTCTAGTAGTTGTAACCTGCTTAACCTGTCTCGGATAACATAGTATCCTCTTAAGATTTTTTCTGTTCCTATATTGGAACTTTGGGGCATCACCAACAATGTCCCTAATGGCATTGTCAATCTTGAAAATTTCCCAAAATTTACCAATTATTTCTCTCATCTCAAAATGATCTGATGTAAAAGTAGTGGTAAATTTCACAACTGGTGAAGTAGTGGTAGTAGGTGTATTTCTACCAAGTGTGTCTATAGCCTCATTCAGTCCAAAATAAGGTGCTGCTACTGTATGTCTTAAATCATGTATATTATGTAGATTGTCCTCAATCTCAGTGATACCATACCCTCTATCTAGCAATCTCGCTTTTAAATTCACCAATTCCATGTCAAAGCCCTCTTCAGTCGGGTTCAGTCTAGAGGCTCTGATGGCTTGGCCCTTAATAATATTTTTAAAAACAAAAGAGGGATGCAAGCTAGATCTCAATAATAGAGAATTGCTATAGCACGTCTTCCTGAAAACACCAGTATTGATCAAGCCATTTGATAGTTTCTCTATATACAGGTCCAAAAATTCAATCTTATCTAATGAAAAATTCATAGTAAATGTGAGGTAATTAGTTAAACCATTCACATCATTCAAGAATAGTGCCAATTGCTCCACAGTGCCATTCCATAGAACAAAGACATCATCCACAAAACGCCGGAACAATATAACATGTTGTTTGAAGGCTTCTAAATTGAATAGTACCTTCTCTTCCCAGCAGGCTAAAAACATATTGGCATATAGATTGGTTCCAGTATGCATACTGGGATGCACTAAGTGTATTACATCATTAGAATCACCAATCAACTTGGACTCACTTATATATCTGACTATTTACATATACATAGTGATTACAGTGAAGTGAAAATAGATTTATTGGTTCATTTCTTAGAATTAATATTGGAGAACAACATTTTCATGTTTGATGATGCTCTTTATAGGCAGGTTGATGGCATAGCTATGGGAACACCTTGCGCTAATAGCTACGCCAATATGTTTTTAGCCTGCTGGGAAGAGAAGGTACTATTCAATTTAGAAGCCTTCAAACAACATGTTATATTGTTCCGGCGTTTTGTGGATGATGTCTTTGTTCTATGGAATGGCACTGTGGAGCAATTGGCACTATTCTTGAATGATGTGAATGGTTTAACTAATTACCTCACATTTACTATGAATTTTTCATTAGATAAGATTGAATTTTTGGACCTGTATATAGAGAAACTATCAAATGGCTTGATCAATACTGGTGTTTTCAGGAAGACATGCTATAGCAATTCTCTATTATTGAGATATAGCATGCATCCCTCTTTTGTTTTTAAAAATATTATTAAGGGCCAAGCCATCAGAGCCTCTAGACTGAACCCGACTGAAGAAGGCTTTGACATGGAATTGGTGAATTTAAAAGGGAGATTGCTAGATAGAGGGTATGGTATCACTGAGATTGAGAACAATCTACATAATATACATGATTTAAGACATACAGTAGCAGCACCTTATTTTGGACCGAATGAGGCTATAGACACACTTGGTAGAAATACACCTACTACCACTACTTCACCAGTTGTGAAATTTACCACTACTTTTACATCAGATCATTTTGAGATGAGAGAAATAATTGGTAAATTTTGGGAAATTTTCAAGATTGACAATGCCATTAGGGACATTGTTGGTGATGCCCCAAAGTTCCAATATAGGAACAGAAAAAATCTTAAGAGGATACTATGTTATCCGAGACAGGTTAAGCAGGTTACAACTACTAGACAGTACACAGTATCTTGTGGACATTGTAATTTCTGCTCATACACTGACAATTCCACTGAATTTGTACATCCTGATACACGAAGGATTTTTGATACCACTGCTACTGCTGACTGCATGACCAGCAATGTGATATATCTTGCAGTATGTCAGGTATGTACCAGTTTTTATGTGGGAAAGACGAACTGCAAATTTAGGGACAGAATAAGAGAACATGCATATCATATAAGGAAAGGATCGACCCACAATGCCTTAGCCAAGCATGTTAGCAATAATGACCACACACATACATTTCTGTTTAGAGCCCTAGAGGTTGTCACCCTGAACAAGAGAGGAGGTGACCTAAGGAATTACACTGAAAGCAGGGAGAGTGATTGGATAGTTAGACTGAGGGCTGACCATGGATCAGGGTTGAATGAGAGAGCATCCATCAAACCTAGGCTTAGGAGACGTAGGCACATTAAATAGACACTCTGCATCACATAACAGTAACTAGGAATAACATAATAGACCAGCTCTTGTATCTGTGAGTCTTGTACACACTAGTATATTGTTTTAATAAACTTATACAGTTCCACTTATAATAAAAACATAATTGTGAGAACATGTAAGGGACAAATATGTGTATAAGTGCTATAGAGGTTTTAATTTGAAGTAATATTTTATATGTTTTTATAAGTCTTTATTAACATTACATTTCCCTTTTAAATGTTTAATTGACTTTGTTGTAATTTAATTGGATTACCTATATATTATGGGACTTGATTTTGTTTTTTGAATTGACCTGAAGAAGCTGTACTCAGCGAAAGCGCTTGTCTGTTGAATAAAGAATATTTACCACAGGACTTGGTGGTTCTATTTGGATTACTTGGAATATTTGAAACTCTGAAGAGCTTTGTGTTGGACTTGAACTATATTTGTTTGCTGTCTAGCTTCGCTCCTTTCCACTTGCTATCAAACTTTGTTTATTTTATTCCTGGATAAGGAGCGTTTATCTGCAAGTGTTCCTCTACGTGTTGAAAACTATTAAAATATATTTTTGTCCTAAAAATTTCTGAAACAAATCTTTTATTTTGCCGATCTTTAATTAACCATGCTTCCAAATAAAAAATGTCATTGCTACTAATGGTGTGAGTAAAACATAAAAAGGAGGTAGTCTTATTAATATATTTCAAAAATACATCAATTTCATCCCTAGGACCTTTCTAAGGAATAAAAATGTTGTCCAAAAAGTGGGTATATAGGTGGCAGAAACAAAATATAATGAATTATGTAATTTTTTTCTCCCACTGTACCAAAATTATATTTGCATATAAACCCCAACACAATGACCCCATAGCTACACTTTCCATCTGCAGAAAAAAATTATTCTTCAAATAAAATAAAATTATTCATTAGGACTATCTCAGTAAGCTGTTCATATGTACTGATTTGCACCTATGGAACACCTTTGTCAAATCCGTATTCACAGAACCATTCCACCCCTTCCACCCCAAGTTTGTGTAGAATAACCATATAAAGGTCCTTAATATCTATTGTTATAAGCACAAATGTTTCATCAAAGGCTGTAGCATCAATCATTTTCTAAAACTTCCAAGAATTTTTACAAATGCAAGGTTCATCCATAAATAAAACTTTAATTTGATATCCCAAATTTTAGCTATAGGATGAGTAATGGAACCTCTTGCATCCACATGGGGTTGCATGTGGGGGGGGGTGCTCTATATTTTTATGTAGTTTAGGTAGCCCAAGCATCACCAGAATACTTAGATATGGGACATTAAGGAAATTCAACTCATCAAAATAAATACTATCTTCAATAAAAAGCTCCTATCAATCACCCATAATACACCTATAAGCCCCATTTAATTTGTTTAAGGAGGTTAAATCATATGTTGCATTATTTAAAATTTCTCTTGTTTTCCGAATGTAATCAATGCATTCATTATCATGACTCCCCCCCCCCCCCACCTTTAACAGGTTTCATTATTCTGATACTACTTTTATTCCTAAACTGTTTTAACCTCTTAATTTCCACTACATTTAAATTATTCTTATCTCTCATATTATGGGGTTTAAGGTTTTGTATATCTGTCTCACACATTCTCTCAAACAATTGGAAAGTTGAATGAATAGGGAGATTATATGTACTAGAAATATTCAAGGGGTTAATGGTGGTATTCACATCATGAAACATAATATTAAAATTCAATTTCCTTATATATAGTTTGAAATCTATCAGTGTGTTAGCTACATCATCAGATTTCTCAGGAATAAAACATTTTGCAAACAAGTCACAACATACTGTATTGATCAAAAAAGATGAAAAGTTATACACTTTACAATCTTTTTCACTGTTCAAAATAATAATTGGTGGTAATTGCACTCAATTCTCCTCTCATCCAAAAGTCCAAATTAATGGGCTAACTCCTGTTTTAGTAACTCCCCCTCAAATTCCCTCTCTGCATGTTGAATCCACCTCCCCTCTGGGGCTTGGTCAATTGATAATTGCCCCATGGGGGGGGGGTGTGATTTGTGCCTGATACATATTCTTCAAATGATCTGATTGCCTCAGAACTGGAAACTCTTGCATGTCTAAAAAAATCATTATCAGCACCATTGTTATTAATACTTCTATCTTTCTTTTGAGTACTTTCAAAGTTGTTTTATATATTACCATAAATGTTAGCCAACACTTGATTGAGGAGGTGGGAATATGCTGTGTTATTGCTGTAATCATTTTTATCCCCCATAAGCTTTTTAATTTTCCTATTTTTTATAACAATTCTTCAATACTTTTAAAAACATGTATGTATTTGAACTTATTATTCAAACAGTGTGGGTCTTGTAATACTGCATTGTCTATCTGAATAATTTCTTGACTTAAAGTCTCAGTTGTTTTTCCATTGTGCCTAATGACATTTCCATACATTTGTCAAAAAACTAAATAAGCTCTTTATGAAAGTGTTGTCCTTGTTTTTATATCAGTAAGACTGAAAGTAAACTAAGAAACAAACTATACGAGCACATGATAGATGTAAAACTAATGAATCGCAAAAACTGATAGGCCAAAGAATAGCCATAAAAATGATAGAGTGGACTATTGAGGATAAGAAAGAAATTATGTATTATTACTATTATGCAAAAAGCCCAGAATGTCCAGACACAAGATATAAAAAAAGATTAAGAAAGAAATTACAGGAACGAAAAATACTTCCAGAAGAAAAACTGTTAGAAGCTTCAAATAAAACTGTGTGGATATTAATACAACAGATTTGTGAAAAACAGTATATAGAGCAAGAAACTTTGATCTGGTTGGTAAAAATAGCATCTGAGGATGTGTGAAAATATGAACAACAAAACCTAGATATTTTTGAAAAGTATAAAAAAGAAATAAGTACATGGGAAAGAAAGAGAGATTTGATATGGTGCAATATTTATGTAAAGGAGAAAGCAAAATTAATCAACATAAAGAAGGCAGCCCCAAAAATATTCAAAGAGGAATACAGGCAAAGGCATCCAGACATGGAAAACTTCACAATAAAAAAAAATAATATCACAAACAGCGAATGTAGAAATGAATATTAGTAAAGTGCAAGTTAAAAAAACAGAAGCTGAAGTTATGGTATGCCTGCGAAGTGAAGGATTTGGTGTAGAAGGCTTAATACCGGTTGCATCACAGCATGATGGAACAAGTGCCCAAAGTAAGGAGAAACAGGATGATCAGGAAATATCTGAAGAAGAAATATGGACATGGGAAAGACAGATTTAATATGGTATAATATCGGGTCTATATAATATAAGGGAATGCACTGAACTGCGAACACTATAAAATCAACCAACAATCCCCGAAAACCCAAAATGTCGAACACACGGATCCGTTAAAAAAAATAAATAAATAAATCAAAATAAAAAATAAAGTGGGGGTTTTGCCACCCACACACCCCCTACTTAAATATACCAACTCTGAGATCACACCACAGTGGTGGAAATGGCAAAGTCACAAAAACATCCGAGTGATTTTTTTTTTCCAAAGAAAAAAAAAAAATCGCTGTTCCATGCCTTTGGTATTTTGGCATTTCACGTAATGACATTCGGCAAAATAGCGTTCACAATTTGTTACGTTCACTAAAATAGTAGGGACCTGTAATATCTATGCAAAGATGAAAGCAAAACTAATCAATACAAAAGGAGCAACTGAAGTTATGGAGTACCTCCGAAGAGAAGGATTCAGTGTAGAAAATTTAATTCAGAAAGCACCACAACAGAATAGAGGAATGGATCTCCAAATTAAGGGGAAACCAGTGGAACAGGAAGCAATTGGTCAGATGCCATATGACGATATTTTGGAGCCTTCCACAGGAAACCAGTATAAATTGTCACTTGAAGCCAGACAGCAAGGGAAGGAACAGGAAACTGTGGAAACTCTGATGCAGTCATTGTTGAGGAGTAATAGGCCAGTGAGTTCCCATATGACAAAGCAACAGATGGCACAGGATGAAATTGAAGAGAATGTGCCACAGGAAGATGTTATAGAACTCTCTATAGAATGACCACAGGAAATGGGAAACAAAAAACATGCACTCAGTTTAGAAGAAAACGAGCTAAGAGAAGAGTTGCTTGATTTAATAGAGATAGATAGACATATTAAGATCAATGAAAGAAATAGACTGCAGAAGGCCAATAAAATTGAAAAAGTCAGTAGTTTGATAAAACAAATGAACACAGTAATTAGGACTGCCAATAGAGATCCATGTGATATAACACAAGTATCATGGAAGTATCCAGTAGAGAAAACTATAAAAGAATTAAGACAAGAAGTGTCACTGTTAGAAGAGTATAGAAGAGAGAACTGATCAACAAAAATACTTAGAAAGATAGACATAATAAAAACAATGTCCAGTATTAGAACAGATGAGGATCTATCAAGCACTATTGCAAATAAACTAAACATCTCAGTATAGGTGGAAAAACTTAGAAGATACACAGATAAATATAAAGAAAAAGTACTAAATTAGTAATTTATTGAAGAACCAAAAAAGTTCTATATGTAATTGAGAAATAAGGTAAAAAAACTGAACGACCATCAAAAAAAGAAGAAATAGTTACATTTTGGAGAATTATCTATGAAGATCCTGTAGAACATAACAAATATGCTAAATGGATAGAAGAAATAAAAGAAGATATAAGACATTTAAGGGTACAGAATATGAAATGGCATGAAGTAACAGCCAGCGAGATTGAAACAAAGTTAAAATAGCCTCTAATTGGAAAACCCAAGGTCCAGATTCAGTACCTAACTTCTGGTTAAAAGTATTAACATCTTTGAATGAAGATGTAGACATAAGTAAGAACTATTTATATGCCATCCCCGAAGAGGCACCAACCTGTCTAACAACAGGAAAAACAATGCTCCTACTTAAGAGTGAACCTACAAGCTATCCTAAAAATTATAGAACTCTCTATAGAATGACCACAGGAAATGGGAAACAAAAAACATGCACTCAGTTTAGAAGAAACCTTCTGATGCTATAAAAAATATACACTAAAATTGATGCTGACAGAGGTATAATCATTTAGAAGAAAACTCAGTTCTGGCAATAGAACAAAAGGGCAATAAAAGAAAATCATATGGAGCAAAGGATCATTTATTGTTAAATAAAGTCATAGTGGAGAACTGTGAAAAGGGGAAGAATCTAAGTATGACATGGATTGACTACAAAAAAGCATTTAACAGTATTCCACATTCATGGGTAAAAGTGTGCTTAAAAATGTATAAGATACACCCTATACTGATCGACTAAATTACAGTGACAATGAAACAGATGCAGACCACTTTGCACTTAACCCATGATAAAGGACAAATGATTATTCCAGGGATAAAAATTCAAAGTAGATGGTTCAGGGTGACTCTATGTCACTGCTGCTATTCTGATTTGCCCTTAAATCATTATGCTGTCTACCTAACAGCTTAGGCCATGGTTATAATTTGGCTCCTAGAAAACAACAAAGTGTAAATACTTCTAATCTTCTCTTTGCCCATGATTTAAAACTGTATAGCTCATCAGATGAAAAACTGAAAGCAAGCTGTCAACACTTTTTCAGATGACGTAAGAATGTCATTTGGTCTTGATAAATGTGCAGAATAACCTTTAAAGCAGGAAAACTGCAGCACCAGGAAAACATCACTTTAGGACAAGAATGTGATATAAAAGAACTTGAGCAAGAGGGAGTGTATAAATATTTGGGGATGGATGGAGGATCAGCAATAAAACATGGACAAATGCAAATAAAGCGTAGGAATAGTTAGAACACTTAAATTAATCTGTTGACATCTAGGGATAAAATTAAAGCTATAAATCAATTTGCTCGTCTTGTCCTAACTTACAGTTTTGAAGTGACTGACTGGCTGCAAGACGTGTTGGATAGATTAGATAGGAAAACAAGAAGGATGTTTCTTGCTCAACAAATGATTTATAAAAATCTGTGCATACCAAGATTATATAATCCCCATTCTGAAGGAGGGATGGGCCTCTTTGAAATTGATTACATGTATAGATCTGCAATTGTTGGACTCCACACATATCTGCTGACCTCACAAAACCCAAATGTATTTAAAGTTTTGAAACAAGAGGATAGAGAATAAATCTAAGATGACTTCCCTACTTAGGCTAGCAGAAGCATATCAGTGTCACTCTGGAATGGAAATCAAACCACAAGTAGATAAAAATCAGACAGCAACTGAATGTGCCAAAAAACAAAAGAAAGAATACAAGGGTAAGGGCCAGATGAGAAGGCAA
This sequence comes from Protopterus annectens, assembly GCF_019279795.1. Lineage (NCBI taxonomy): Eukaryota > Metazoa > Chordata > Ceratodontiformes > Protopteridae > Protopterus > Protopterus annectens. The sequence continues at coordinate 151,790,370 of NC_056749.1, read as the reverse complement.
GAAATTTGGAAAATACATAAATTTAGTTGCAAGTATAGAAAACTTCAGGAAGAACCTCATGCTGATCATGAATGAATGCAGGAATTGTTAAGGAGAGGCAAATTCAAACCAAGAGTTGAAAGGTTAATATTGGCTGCCCAAGATAGTGGGCTATTTACACACTGAACATGTGGGAGAAACAGACAAATGTAGGTTTTGTAAAACAGAACTAGAAACAGTTGCAGACCTCATTGCCGGTTGTTACATAGTAATGGCAGAAAGACTGTATACTGAATAGCATACTAATGTGGCAAGGCAGTTGAACTGAGGATTGTGCAAACATTATGGTACTGAAGTGGCTGAAAAGCACTGGAAATATGAGCCACAAAGCATCATAGAAAATGATGAAGTATACTTCACATGGGATCATCCATTACCAACAGTTCAAAAGATGCTAAAAAATGGATATATTGGTCCATGAAAAGAAGACAAAAGTAGCTTTGATCATTGAAATTGCTACAACCAGTGACTACAGTGTCTTGTGTACAGAGAAACATAAAGTCATAAAATATCAGGATTTGCAGGCAGAAATGAGAGCAATGTGGATGAAAGATACCCAGACAGTCCAAGTAGTAGTAGGAGCAGTGGGTCTCATAAAAAAGAAAAAACAATCATATTTAGATATGTTACATGTAAATCCATTCGAATTGCAGAAAGCATCATTACTGCGCACATTGCAGGTGCTGTGAAGAGCACTTCTTGCTGACATCAAAGACTGAAACAATACTAATTTCATGAACTTTACTCGTACTTTGACTTAGGAATGGGGTCAGTTCCCATCATGGTATTAGAAACCCCCAAAATTTGGAGAAATTAAAAAAAAAGGAAGAAAACAAATGCACTTTTTAAATATTGTGCCAAAAAACAGGGGCATTTTTTTAAGTTTATTGTATTGAAACTTTAATGATGGATGAAAGGGGAGGGGCATGGACTTTATTTTTAGAAAGACATGAACTGGTGTGGTGAATGTGGTTAAGAACAGCTCACTGGTCTGTACTAATGAACATGCTTCTATTTCAAGCATTTTAAAATTAGAAAGATGAGATTTTTAGCAATAATATATATATGTGTGCGTATATATATATATATATATATATATATATATATATATATATATATTTGTTGTTTAAGTTTTTAATTTAATATTTATTATGTGATGTCTTAAATTTGCATGATTTTAATACCATGTTTGATAGTAGATTTATGCTAATTTATGTGTTCTGATTGGTTGCGTGAATGGTGGTTCTAACTGGATGTTTGAGGGGGCATGTTCGATCAGCTGTTTGCTGATGTAGTTTAAACTTGTATATACATAGGATTAAACTGATGAAGTTTCTTAATGATAGGAACAAAAGTGCTTATCTTTTATTATGTTGATTAAATAAAGCGTTTTTTTTTTTTTTTTTTTTTTGCTGTTTCATACATATTTTTGGTGTATTTTTACTTTCAAGATCTAGTTAAGAAGTTGTGAAGAAGTCTGATATTTTGAGGACAAAAGCTCTTAACTTTATTATTTTTTTTTTATTATATCCAATAAGATGCGGTGTTATTATTATATTTCCATTTGGCCTTTCCTTGGTGTAATGCCTGCAGTTTGAGTTTCTTAGTAATTCTCTTCTGTGTGCCGGAATTGGGTTTTGACTTTCAAGATAGACTCAATTACCAGCCATCCATTTCAGTTACTGAATAAGGGAAGAATTACAGTAGCTTTGTTGTTTTACTTTTCCTCTTAAACTGTATTGAAACTTTTTTAGTGGTACAGATTGCAAGCACTGCTTGCTGTTTCACCAAGAATAAATACAAACTCAGGTCCAAGAAGTAACCAAGACTGAGGCTTTCTTGCATCTTTATAGGTTTGATTCTGTTGCACTGTGTGTAGAAACTAAACTGTTATTTGAATGAAAATGTTATAAACAGATGTGGTAGTGAGATGGAAGTACTGCACAACTCTACAATTTAAAAAATATTTTTCAGGTGATATTTGTTTTCTAAAAGTTTAGCAGTTTTATACAGCTTGTCAGGCACGCGCATCCAAAATCACAAACACATTTATTAAAGCTGGAAATAGTTCAGGTTATATTATGATTTTTGTAACACCTCTGCTTGTGAGCATATATTTTAATTAAAATGAAACATTGCCAGCCCAATTAATATTGCTAATTATATGATTTTTTAATTGATCATAACTGAGGGACATGCTATGAATGAACCATTTGATTCTTGAGTGAAAATATTTAGTTTCGTATTACATTATTTACCACAGGTGAAATCACACAGATAGTCACCTCTGATTATGAATGCAAATTGTAATTAAATAATGAAGTAAGAATAAGCCATGTCAGCCCAATTAGTACTGCTAATTATATGAAATTGTTTATTGTTCACAACTCAGGGGGTTGGCATATTGAATACATTATCATATCACATTATTTACCAACCACAAGTGAAATCACAGGGAGAGGTTAGAAGTGTATGTCTGAGCAAAAGGTAGACTGTGATTGAGTTTATATTCATTCACATAGTACAGGTGCAGTTAATATGACAAAACACTTTATCTGAGCTTTAATTATCACATACACAGTCCTATGACACAGTATTAACATTAAAGAAAGCTATGGCATCCATGCCAGATGAGCATAAGATGGTGTGTTTATCATGAAAACATAGAAATTATAAAAGAATGTCTCCTTGAGGCTTATTTCCCTCTGTGCACATACAGAGAAAATTCTCAACTCAAGATTTGAAAGCGAGTTTGACAACCTCAACACACAGAATAGCTCTGCTGAACAATAAAATAGTTTCTTACGTACAAAATGTAGGGTTGATAGTATCATATTCAGGTACTTGGAATCCAGATAGATCACTGCATTTGAATTTGCATAGGAGATTCCTAAACATTGACAGTGTTTACAGTAAACGTCACTGACACATGATTTGAATTTATAGCAGTGATGGATAAAACTATATCTGGGTATAAAAATATAAAAAAAATACAGGCTTGGCTGTATTTAGTAAGGAAAATATTGATTGAATATTCTGCCAGCATGCTAAAGTATATCTATTCCAGTATAAATTTATTTTTACTTTAACACAAGGTGCATAACTTGCTGCACCTTTGTACTTAAATTCACTCTAAGATTACTGTAATTCTGAGTAGAGTGAATGCTCTGAGGTACTGCTGTATCAGGCCTAGTGCATATTCTCAACATTCACACTCATTGTTCAGCTGTTTTGTAGATCACATTTAAGTCTTTGGAGTTTCTGCAGGCACACAGTTAAGCACATGCACAAATTTCCTGCTATCTGCTTTTTTAGGTATAATTTAACTGTTTTGCTCTCTGTCTTCACACATGCACATTATTTAATTCCTACAGGACAGCCTGTTCTGTTTCCTTGCTAATTTGCTTACTAGTCTATAATCCACAATAATGTCCTTCCTAAAAGTACCTGTGAATATTCTTATTAGCTACATCTTTTAAAAATGTTCCCATTATGGTGCCATGTTCCTTAGGACTTGGTGCCTTTGTTACATATCATCTCACTTTCACTTTTTTTACATAACTGACATTATTCAGACCTCTCGTTGGTAAACTATTTTCAGATTTATTTCCTTTCTTACATGTACTTGGATCTTCTGACTCCGTTAACTTGTAAATGTTCATTTTCCTTCCATGGAAACAGTAAGCAAGTTAACATTTGCATCAGTTGTACTTATTGAAAAATATCACACACACAACCCTGTTTCAGCTATTTGTTTCATAAACTCCTATTTGCTTTGTTTCTTTCCTTACTGTTTCTTGTAACCTCTAGGTCCTGCTTTCCACTAGCAATCTTTCTGAAGTTTGCTACTATTGCCCTGTTTCCCCATCACTGCTTGATCCATCCAGCTATTCCTGAAGTCACATGCATCCCTTCCTTCTGTTGCTGGAGAAAATAAAATTTTTACAAAGTTTAACCTTTTTCTAAACATTCTATAATATATCCAGTGACCGAAATGCATGGTAAATAATTACTTGCTGTCAATATGTAGGCATTTAAATTAAAAGACTCTGAGATGTTGACAGTGCAACACTGTGCATCCTGACAATTCACATGAAGATGAAAGGAGGAGAAAAGACTGGTCTATAAGACATTTTCCTCCCAGTTTTTATCGTACTTCTAAATGCATTCATATCTAAATCGCCTATTTGCGCTTGCCCGGACTTGCCAAAAATGTTAACTTTTTGTGAGATATAAGGCAAGTTTCTCCTACATGACACCTGCTTGAGGAGTGCAAATCTCATGATTCTTAAACTTAAAGATCTTTTTGGCTGAGCTATGGATTTCAAAGTAATCTTCAATCAGGTTCAGCAAGTAACCAGTGACCATTGTTTTCAGTGTATCGATTTTATTCTACTTTCAATCTATCCAGCTATTAAATACTAACTCACAGTACCAGGATACTTTCTTTCTTCACCTAGGAGAATTATCCCACCAAGACCAAACTTCATGCTCTAGTCTGGATGGTAAAGGCAGGATTAAAAATCTTGAGAGACATTGCAAACATGTTGAGGGTTCTGATCCAAAGACAATCTTCAGTCATGACCCATATGCATAGATGAACAGTAAACAAGGCCATAGTACATACACTATACCAATTGTAGTGACTGACAGGCCATATGAAGCACAATTCAGTTCCAGTGTTATATGCAAGCACAGTTGGTACCAAACACTGAGAAAGTTGTTTTCAATTCCATACAGTACAGAAGTTATGGTTTGTCTCTCTTTTTAATTTCTCCAAGTCTTTTGGGTTTACAATACAATGATGGGAATAGACCCCATTCCTAAGACAAAGTATGATTAAAGTTCATGAAATTGGCATTGTTTCAATCTTTGATGTTAGCCAGAAGTGCTCTTTGCAGCACCTGCAGTGTACCCAGTAATGACTCCTTCTGCAATTTGTATGGAGTTACATGTATCGGTGACATATCTAAGTACACTGCCTGGTATCCTTCTTTCACATTGCCCTTGTTTCTGCCTGCATATCCTGGTATTTTATGACTTTGTGTCTCTCTGTAAACTATAGTCATTAGGTGTAGCAATTTCAATGGTCAATGCTATTTTTGTCTTCCTTTCATGGACTACTATATCTGTTTTTCTCACATCCATTTTTTGAACTGTTGGTTATGTGTGATCCCATGTAATATAAACTACATTATTTTCTATAATGCTCTGTGGCTCATGTTTCCAATGTTTTTCAGCTACTTCAGTATTATAATGTTTGTGCAACCCCAATGCTACACTCTCGCCACATTATTATGGCTTTGCGTACAGTCCTTCTGCCATTAGTTTATCACAGCCAGCAACAATATATGTGACTATTTCCAATTCTGTTTTACAAAACCTACATTTGTCTGTTTTTCCCAAATAGTCAATGGACTTTGTAAACCAAGATATACATAGTCCACTGTCTTGGGCTGCCAATATTATCCTTTTGTCTTTTGGTTTAAATTCACCTTTCCTTAACCATTCCTGCATTCAGTCCTGATCAACATGAGGTTGCTCCAAGAGTTTTCTATGCTTGCAGCTAAATGTATGCATTTTCCTCATTTCTTGCCTTCTCATTTGATCCTTCACTTTGTATCTTTCTTTTGTTTTTTTTTTGGCACATTCAGTTGCTGCCTGAGTTTTATCTACTTCTGGTTTGATTTCCATTTGCACGTGACGCCAATAGGTTTCTGCTACTAAACTAAGCAGGGAAGTCATCTTAGACTGATTTTCCTCATGTTTTAAAACTTTCATTACATTTGGGTCTTATGAGGTCAGAAGATATGTATGCAATCCTACAATTGCAGACATTTCAAGGAGGCCCATACCTCCTTTACAATGAAGAATATATACTCTCAGTATGCACTGATTTTTATAAATCATTTGATGAGCATGAAACATCCTTCTTGTTTTTTCCTGTTCAACCTATCCAACAACTTTTGGAACCAGTCAATCACTCTAAAACTGTATGTTTGGGCAGGAAGAGCAAATTGGTTTAATGCTTGGAATTAGTTTCTAGATGTCAACACTGTTTTCAGTATTAATTTAAGCCTTTTAAAATATTCCTTACTAAGTTATATTTGCATTTGTTAATGTTTTATTGTTGATCCTTCTTCAATTCCCAAATAGTTATGCACTACTTCTTGCTCAATTTATTTTATATCACATCCCTGTACCAAATTGATGTTTTCTTAGTACTGCAGCTTTCCTGCTTAAAATGTTGCTTTTGCAGATTTACTAAGAGCAAATGACATTCTTATATCATCTGAAAAAGTTTTGACTACTTACTGTTGTGCTTTCATTTCCTCATCTGATAAACTATCTAGTTTTAAATTAATCACAAAAAGAAGAGGAGAAGACTTTGTTGTTTTCTGTGAGCCACATTGAAGCCATGATCTAATCTGTTAAGTAGACAGCTTAATGGGTTAAAGGTAAGATAGCAGTGCAGCTATGACAAAAAGTTATGGCAGTATAATTATCGTGATTGCTACTAAGATATATTGCAGAGACTAGAATGTGGGGAATTGTACATGCATTAAAATTTGCTAGCATTTAGGTGAATGACAGTAGATAAAACAGTAAATAATGAAAAATAAAAAAAGAACAAACAAGCAAGCCATGAATCTGTTAATGTAAATTTCAATAAAGTAAAACAAAAAAGTGACTAGGATAACTCCACACTCAAAGCCAGTTTAGCACTTTCATTATAAAATCACATCTTTAGAACCATTGAATAATTGGTTAAGGACAACTTAAGAATAAAAAGCCTTGTCCAAACACACCCCCTAAGACAACCAATCACAGAAAAAAACTTGCTGTAGATGTTAAACTAATCAAAATATAAGAAATGAAAAAACAAACAATAAGGTGAATACTGCTCATAAAAGGAAGCTAACAACAGTGCATCATTGGGCAAAACATTTCAATACAGTTTTTTTCATATTCTAGATGCCCTATATTTTAATTCATTCATTATTGAAATGGTGTAATTTAAGCTGGGATAATTGGTGGCATCAAGTCCCAATTGCCACATCATCTCCTGGTGCAAAAGAAAGTTCTTCCAATCCCCAACATAATTATGTTTAAGCTGCTCCAGTACACAAAAGTTAAACGTATGATAATCTGCATACATAAGTGAATGCCTCACCAATGTACTTTTGTTGTCCCATTTGGTAACATTGTAATTTTATTGGTATATCCTTTTATTAAGTGCATTATTGGTTTTCCCAATGTAATAAATTAGACAGGAGGCACACCAAGCTAGATAAACCACTCTAGCAGACCAACTGTCAAATTTACCAACAGACCATCTACTGATGGAAACAAATAAGGACCCCCCCCCCACATTTGTGAAGCCAGAAAAGAGCAATGGTGACAAACACCATATTTTCTTGTGGTAGGAAAAGCAAGTGTGACAATCTCCTCAGGTCTTATTAATATGCCCTTAAAATTGGAACAATTTTTAAAAGTGAATTTTAGGGGATCAGTGAAATAATATGTCTTCAATGCATCATCACAATGCCAGATGCACCACTTCTTAAGCAGAATTTCCTTGATGTCTTGTACATCAAGGGGACAGTACAAAATCATATTGTTAAAAAATTATGTTTGCAATTAGGAGTCCCAACTGTGTTACTAGCATCTTTCAAAACCTGTAAACATCCCCTAATGATGGCTGAATATTTTCCATTCCTTTTGAGTGCAACTGCAGTGTAAATTTTCCCAGGCATCTTGTTAGGATAACAATGTTTGATAAACATATCCATCAACTCGTCAAATTCTAAAAAACAAAGATGATCATCAGATGTGAAACAGGAAATATTGATTAGCTGGTTGTTTACCACTCCTCTTTTTTGATGCATAGGGTGATTACTTCAAAAGTGTAAAAAGGGATTACAGAAAGTTGGTTTCTGTAAACTGTTGTTTCCACTAACCTGTCAACTACGTTCTTTATTGTAATATCAAGAAAATTGATGTAATCAATATTATGTTGATGGGTAAATTCAAAAAAACATGAGGTGTGCTGAAGCTGTGTGATAAATCTACTAATCCCATCAATGTTACCTGCACATACAAAAAATATGTCATCCAGGTACCAGAAGTAGCATGAGCAGAACTCGAACAGCTTCAATTTAAATACTAACTTAGTCTCCCAACTTAGGAGAGCCACATTAGCAAATGCCAGGGCACATGTGGCAGAATAGCTACACTACATAATTGCTTGTAGTATTCTTCATCAAAAGACAGAAAATTGCTGTTTAAAACAAAATTCACCATATTCAGATACAATCTCAGAAAACAACAGAAGCCCTTGATAGCAAGTGGTTCTGCCATTGTAGTACCCCTGGATAACTCCTCTCTCCTACTATTTCCTTTATAGCTGATTGTTTCTATTCTTCTAAGTTATAGTTGATCATCTCCTGACTGTTTAGATTCAATTACTTTCAGTACTTCTAAATTCTTATTACTCACTCTAACTCCCTCAGGAAATTTCCAAAGGCATTGGCCCTTCAGAACATGGTTCCATTTGAGACTCTCTTTCAAAAAGTAATTATAAAGTTGCAGGGATTTGTATTTGACTAAAATTTATCCAAACACTGAATTTGGTCATCCAAAGTTAAAAACACACCTTCAGACATACACATGTATTGACTCTCCTTGGGGAAATTGAATTTATCCAAACATTTACTGACATTGTGAGTATCACTGTAGTCACAAGTGGAAAATGTGAGGTATTGTTCTTCAGCACCAGAAACATCTCTCAGTGGAATGTGGAGATCTGACTAACTTCTACAATGAACATCCTTAAGCAAAAAGCTCCCTTGCTTGCCAGGGCCTTGCTGTTGAGGCATGAACTGTGTCAGTTGCAATGATAATGTTTTATTGCCCACAAAACTGGTTAAATTAATGTTCCCAATGCCCATGATGTTAGAGGGATTAAAAAATAGTAATTCCTGTGAGTCAGGAGTCCACATTTCAGGAAATGCTTGAAAAACACAAATAAATAGTGCAGACAAGTGAGCCGTGAATCTGGTAAGGTAAACTTCAGTAAAATAAAACAAAAAAAGACCAGGATAACTCTGCACCCAAAGCCAGGAACTTTTAATATAGAACATTAAAATCATGGTTTAGTGCTTTCATCATAAAATGACATCCTCAGAACCATTGAATAACTGGGTAAAGATGACTTTCAAATAAAATGTCTTATCCAAACACACCCCTCTAAAAACAACCAATCATAGAAAAAACTTGATGCAGATGATAAACCAAGAAATGAACAAACGACCAATAAAGTGAATATTGTTCATAGAAGGAAATTAACAACATTTGTATCACATTTGTATCATTGGACAAAACATATCAATGTAGGTTTTTTTTTCATATTCTACATGCCCTATATTTTAATTCACTCATTATTGAAATGGTGTCATTTAAACCGGGATAATTGGTGGCATCAAGTTGCAATTGCCACATCATCTCCCAAAAGAACATTCTTCCAATCTTCAACATAATTATGTTTAACCTGCTCCAGTACACAAAAGTTAAACTTATGATAATCTGCACATGCAAGTGAATGCCTCACCAATGCGCTCTCATTGGCCCATTTGGTGATACTGTAATTGTGTTGGTGTATTCTTTTATTAAGTACATTATTGGTTTTCCTGATGTAATAAGCTGAAAAGTAGTTTAAAATAAGTGAACTGCAGAGAGAATTTAACTACCTAACTAAGCAATATGTAGCAGCGTAATCTACCCAATCGAATGATATTTGGCTTCAATATGTGAACTGCAGATCCAGTAACTACTCAAAGTACTTAGTTGCAGCTATTCATATAAAATATTGTAGTCTAATATATAATGTGTATAACTTCACTAAGGCAAAGTAGAGGCAGAACTAGGGCCAGTTCCAGCACAATGTGACCTACGCAGCTGCTAGGGCCAGGTGCTGCCTGAGGGGCCACCACAAATATTACAAAAAAATAAATCTATCTCACCCACATCTTGTAACTGACTTCTGCTCACCTTTTCTCCTCTGGTTCTAGGAAGTCTCCCTCACTGTCTCAGTTGATCCAATGGGAGAAAGTGAGAAATGTTGAGCTTTTAGTGGATTATTTTAACAGCCCAGTGAAGCTTGTGGGCTCTGTCATTACAAGCACTATTAGCATATTTTAGTAAGTCCTTAAGCCATCTGATAATCGATTATTTTAGAGCAGTATTTACTTGTGGGCTCAGTGAATTACTTCTGTTGCTGCCATTACTGATGAGCAAAATAAACACTCCAGAAGTTTTCCCTGAAGCAGGGCAGTTGCTTGTAACAGCACACTGCCATTACTAGCACTGTTCATGTATTATACTGCCATTAGCATGTGTATTTGCTTTGTGGGCCCCAAGTTTCCTTGACTGTAATTACTACTGCACTCCATTAAGCAAACATTAAGTAGTTATGTCTCTGAAGCCAAGACAAACTTGATGGTTTTGATAAAGGTGTGTGTGTGCGCGCGCACGCTTGCACTTGTTTGTGTGTGAGTGAGCAGTGTCTTCAGAAAATGTTATCTGTTACCTTTTTTAGTTTACCTTTCAGGAACAACTCAGTTGCACTATCTAATTAAGTGACAGTCAGAGTCACACTGTAGGTAATTGGAAGTACAAAGAATCAAATCCAACACCCTTGAGTAAAGGAAGTATTTCATTAAGAGCTTGAAGTCTGAATCCTCTGTCTGAACTGCCAAGCCTTCATTAACTTCTTCATTTTTGGATATAATATTGAGAATTACAGTCAGACAATAATGAGAGACATTAAAGTTTCACAGTTATTGTCATTCATAAAATGCATGTTAATGGAAAGCCCTTCACTCTATTAAATTGATAAGTGAATTGTCTGCTTCATATCAGTCTCTAATTTTGCAGAACATCTAAGAGTTTTTCTCATATTGTCACAGCTTTTCTTGTAAATAATTGAATATTGCAGTTCAAGTTTCATAATTCTCATTGTCTAAAAAAGCATGTTCATGCAACATTTGCTATTCTGTTAACATTTTAAGTGAAGTACAATTGTCTATCACTTAAGGCTCTGAGCTATTAACAAACTGCTTCCTGTAGTCAAAAGTACAAGGTTTGAATCCTCCCACTTCCATTTGACTACTGTATGACTTTCAGCAAGTTACTTAACCAGTGTTCCTTGTTTACCTTGTGGTCATGAACACTTTGTGAAGTGGTTTTACTTGGTTAGCAAATGCATAATAGTTAACATTTGTTTTCCCTTTTTTATCCCTAATCCCACATTATTTATGTTTTTCTTTGGAATTCTTGAGCAGTGTAATGGAGAGGTATTTTTTCTCTTCTTCATAAAATTTTTGTCTTTCTGGTAAATTGCTCAGGATAATAGTGATAAAATAATGACAGATGTGAATTTTACACTTTTGTATCCTTCAGAAAATGCTTGTTCATGCAATATTTGTTATTTTGGGAGTAAGCTTAGATATCCAGCAGTTAGTGCAGTGGACTAAAGTTCTGACTTAGTAATAGGTAACTTCCTATTCCGGGGGCAGAGGGTTTGAATCTATCCACCTTCATTTAGCTACTGCTATAGCTTGAGAAAGTCACTTAATCAGACAGGACAATTGAAAATATGTGATAGGCTGTTTTATATTCTCTTCGACTGCATGCCTAATACCTTCCTATGAATGTATGTATATTCAATGTATAAAGCAGAAATATTTACAATCTATTCTTGATTTGCTATTGATTTTGAGCTAAGACTTTGATAAGGCAAAAGGGAGGTGCAGTAGGTTGCAATGTGTGGTTCTGAGTACATTATGAATGTATTCATTCTTTTGTTTCCAAGCAGGTATTTGAGGAGTACATGTTGCAGTTGATGGTTGCACGTGTTTGTGTGTTGTGTGTGTGTGTGTGTGTGTGTGTGTGTGTGTGTGTGTGTGTGTGTGTGTGTGTGTGTGTGTGTGTTTTGTGTGTGTGTGTGTGTGTGTGTGTGTGTGTGTGTGTGTGTGTGTGTGTGTGTGTGTGTGTGTGTGTGTGTGTGTGTGTGTTTTGTTAGAAATTCTTGGTTCCTGCATCCATGAGGGTTATGATGAAAAAGGAATCAGTTGTAATAAAGATGAGCATTATCATATCAGTCATGTTATTTGGGTGCTATACATGGTTTCCTTATTTGATTGAGAGCTGAAAGTGTGTTTATTACTTGGCTGTGAATAAACTTAATAGCATGACATCTACATGTTTAATGTTAATATTTTAACTGAGTGCATTTTTAGTTTAGCTTTTTTTTTTTCTCCTTGCTTTTTCAGGTACTCTGATGAGAAATGCAGTGTGTTGGGCTACAACAGATTGTATAGTATTTAGTGCAGATGATTTAAGTGAAGAGTGGCCCTATAATGGAAAACAGTAAATATAGATCCCCCACTCCCAGCCTAATGAGCTTTATCTACAAACCTGCAGAGCATATCATAACTAATCACGTCAATTATGCTAAGAAAAATCTGATTGGGTTAGACATTAAACTGTCAAAGAGTGATCCTGCCTATAAAATCTAGTTAACTTCTTCAAGAGAGTTAGACAGCCTGTTGACAGTGATCTTACACTTCATTTAGCATATTTTGTCCTAGACACAGTATTTACACCTTATCCATGCAAGCTGAATGATTTAAATATAGATCTTTATGTAATCTGACAGTTAGCATAGAGGACTTACTGGCTAATGCGCTCCTTCCTGTGCCAAATGTACAGGGTTTATATCTTTCCATCTTCATTTGCCTGCAGTTTGACCATAAGCAAGTCACTTAACTAGACACTGCTTTGAGGCATGTGGGATTTTGAAATGCCTACTTAGTAGCCTAAGATGAATGCCAAGCTGGCTAAAAGATAGACTCAATATATGGCTGATATTTCAACTGAAAATATGAATGTAAGCAGCAGAACCCTAATCTATTAAGAAGACTGTCACTTTAGCAGCTTTTGATATTCTTAAAATGGAGGGTTATTTCATTAAATCAGGTGTTTTTTTAGAGAGCTTATCAAAACTTTCAAAATCTTTCATTGCACAATTCAGAAAATTCATAGGAGTTTCAAGACAGTCTAGTCTCCAAACCATTAACACCTTGCCAATACCCATCCTCAGAATGTACCCCTCTGTTAATGACAGCTAGGTCAGTTAGTCCCAGGCTGTACCCTTCTTCTGAGGAAGGCTAGGTCAGTTAGTCTCAGGCTTTACCCCTCTCTTGAGGAAAGCTAGGTCCTTTAGTCCTGTTATAAATCTGAGGGTAAGTATCCAATCATTAATCTTCTGTATTTTATACTACTAAAACTGCAGAGGCAGTTTTCTCCAGAAATGGAGATGTTTATTTGGTGGTAAAGATTTAGCTCCTTGGTCATGGCTGAGAATATATAGGAAATAAAGGATAAGAGAATTATTAATATCATAGTAGGCAAGGTACAGTTCACCACAACAGAGAGTTTATAAGATACTGAATAAAGGGACAGATAGCCCATCCTGTTAGCTCGGGATCTTTGAAGCTGAAAATCTTGTTAGTTTGGAACTTTTGGGGTTCCTCTATTTGTCTGATGTGTCAAGTGAGGTATATTGTGAAGGGGACAATGTGCTCAATAGTTAGTCTAATCAGTGTTGATTATGAGGAATTGATAACATCTTTATGGCTGGATGATAGACCATTGGGGATTAGATGTGTGAACCAGAAGAATTTTTTGACTGCATTTTATCAAAGAATGGGAATTATTAGCCCATGTACCCAGGTTCCTGACTACATTTTTTTAGTAGTGAAATGTTGTTTGTACTAAATGACAGGGGTGGGAATTGTTTCCCAAATTAAATACTACACTTTTTAACATTTAAGTTGAGCCCGTTATCAGTACATCAGGTACTAACTATGGTAAGTCTGAGGGAGCCGAGACTGTAAAACCTGGTTTGTAGTCACCTGCAGACATAGTTAACTGGAGTTCCTTGTTCTCATGTTTGGTAATTAGACATGTATACTAAGTATAATATCACCTCTCAAGAGCCTGTATGAGATGAAATAGATGGAAAGGGATTTGAATTTATTATGGTAGGTTCTGTGGCTGTAACCATTATATTCTTAGTGAGGAATGTTTGGGTACTTTCAACTTTCACACAATGCCTGGTTAGCCTTCTGAAGGGTACATGTGTCAAAGTGGGTCTTTTCCAAAATCAGTCATATTCTAGTCATCTGTAAGCAGGGTTCAGTCTCCTAGGTAGCAAGACATTTCTCGGTCATACATTTGGAAAGCACAAAGGCAAGAGAATAAGGTCCAATCCAAGTTTTAATGCTAGCACTTTTGTCCACTAGCATCAATGAACTTCCTCAGACCTGAGATTGCAGCTTATTCTCTCACCTTTGTGTTTTCTAATAGTTTCATTTGCCTTGCTGAAGTTTCAGTCATACATTTGGTTAGGGACACATGGCTGAAGTGATATTCAGTTGCAGAGGCATATAGCTGTTGCAAAAGTCCCTGTGGGCAAAGAAAAGCATGCAGTGCCATGTCCACAGTTTCAATAACCAAATTCACAGGAGAGAATAATATCCAAGGTTCCCAAGACACAAAAATGACAAAAGGAAGCACAGCAGGCATCAGCAGCAGGCTATCCAGTGGGCATGCAAGTGGCAATAAAAAAACAATGCACAATGGAAAATGTTTGTCCAGGATACTGATAATCAGCCATATGTTGACTTTTGAATAGACCCAGAACGTGGTAGGGCTTAATAGCTAGAGAGGTTTGTATTAACAATGAAGACAAAACTCCTGGGGATGTTGGGGGTTAATAGCTTGTAAATTGTGATGGCAACATCCAAGAGATCTGATATAATCAGACAGGAAATACCAAATGGACTTGCACAGTGGGGGAGACTCTGGTAAGGATAATATTAAGCAGGTTAGTCACCAGTGAGGAAAGGGAAAATTTCCTCTACAGAATTAGACTTTACATAATCAGTGACTATCTGGGCACATTTGCTGGTTGTGGTTGTATAGGATAACCAGTTGATAGAAGGGAACTAAGATACACCATGATATGGGTACTTGGCTTAGTAGGTAGTTTTAATAAATCTCATGCTTTGACAGGGAAAAGGAAAGGGACTGAAGCTGGCAATGATGTGGTAGGCAGTTTTGTTGACGTATGACCAGACTTGTAAAAGTTCTACAACACAAATATGGGAACCTTCATGAGTACAGTAGGCCTCAGGTTCAGACATTTTGTTGTTTAACCCCCTGGTGTTGTATGGAGCAACCTGAATACTGTCCGAATCTGAATTTCTTTGGTGTGTATTCATAGAAGTTAAACTTTGCCTAAAATAGGCACTATGCTGGAAGCGAATGTTCCAGCCAAAATTTAAAAGTCTTTACTTCATAGACATAAGGTACAAGGTTTGATTCTGACATTGGGTTATTAGTTAGGCTTAAAATGACAATTTAGGGCATTTAGCTGAGTATTCACCTACAAACATATGAACATCTGTGTGTAACATGTATGGAAAGTTCTGATGTGTCTCTCTGGATATGCTAAGGTTTTCACATCCCTGGTCTTCTTGGTCACTTCTTCATGTAATACCACTATGTTGTAGTCATATTTACACTGTGTAAAGGTTTTTAGGGGTCTTGTAAAATCATACATCCTTGCAACAGGGTTACAGTCCTTATCCAGCCTTGGTAGTGGAGAATATGTGTGCTTTGCAACTGAATCACCAATTACTAAGATAATTTTATTAGTAGAGTGATTAGGAATACATGACTGCGAGCAAACTGTATCTTGGTGACTTATTGCTATAGATTTGCATGGCAGAAATGGGTTGGAAGGTTTCCACTGTTACCTATTCTTACTAGTTCTAGGAGGCTTTATAAGAAATTTTTTAATGGCCCCACCATATGACACTTTAATGTGATTTTGTTGAAAATATTGTAGAAGTGAGGGTGAAATTTGAGTTGAGTGATGCTCATTGCACATAGTCTTAGGAAAGAGAGATGCCTCTAATGTATTAAATATTTACACCAGTCCCAGAAATAAATGATAACTTTTCATCAGTGAGCATAAGGCACTTCCCACAATGCCGAAGGATGTCAGTGCACAGAGGCTGATTACAGTAGGGAGAGAAGATGGCAACTTTCCATAATGTCTGGTGCTTTGGAACAAAATCACTCTACAAATGGAGATATGCACAAGCTAAAATATTTGTGGAGACTAAACAAGTTAATTCTAGTCTGTAAAATTGTACGCAGACTATTCATATTTACAGGAGCAGTTGGATAACAGGGGAAGCACACTGTAATGTGTGTTTGTATTTAATAAATGAAAGAAGAGAACTACTGTTGGGGGCTTCAGAGCTGAAGATAAAAGCAGATCACTTGAGGATTACCATAATGATTAAGGTGTTTACCTTACGGACAAAAGATGCAGGGTTTGATTCTCAAATGGGATAAATGGATAGGCTTAAAATGGCCCACAAGGGCAGTTAGACTAGTATGAATCTATGGACCTAATAAAAACAACTACCCAGGTTCCGGTGCCAGTCTGTGGTAATGAGCAGTGCTTACTGGGGATAGACCAGTGACATGGTTCCACAAATAGAGGGTAGTGGCTAATATCGATTAATAGTGGAACAGTCACTCAAAGCACTGAAGATATATGTTGTGTGACTTGGGGAAACCTGCTCAGAGATGTAACAGACAAAAGCAAAATCGGTTTTAAAAATGGTACTGATACTGGGTGAGCAGTTACGTCAAATCACCTGAGTATATATAATGCACACTGCAACCCTGCTGCACAAAGTGCTGTCCTGCATAAGAACTCAACATTTAGATCAAGGGCCAATGATTCACAGACAAGCTTTAAAAACTCAATAACCATTAACAACTATACTTAAAGTGCCTCCAATCAATCAAAACGCTCGAATTAGCCTGTCTGTCTCATATCTCAGCCTACAAAATAAATAAATAGAATTAAATCCTATTTTTATTTATTTGTTTATTTTAACAGTTAGACCATTTTAAACGACCAAAATAGTGTTTATTAAATCACTGTATTTAGTGAAAATATAGAGAATTTTGATTAAATCTTTGTAAATAACCAAATTATGTGTTCTGAGAAATGGATGCCAAGACATTCACCTTGAGAGTGAAGCTCAAGAGACGAATCTTGGTATCCTTGTTGAGAACACACAAAAAAGGGTGATGTGACAAAGGAGAAGACAGAATCATAAATCCTTGTATTGCAAGGAGTTGTATCTGATCCATGCGCTCCCAGTTATGGACAAAAAATGTAGGTGCACAAAGTGTTTTACTAGCTTTTAATGCATTTGAAAACCAGGGAAGCATGTTGTTGCTGTCTAACAAACAGCAGTTAGAAACATTGTCGCTCTGAAGAATGAACAGATTTATATGTCATTAAGCCTTTGATTCAGTCACACCTTTTTTGCTATTGAGAAGGTTATTAAAAAGCTGTTTCATCTTCCACTACTATTCTTTGCTGGCCAGCTCAGTCTCCTGTTCATGCCTGACAAAAGACCCAGTCTTCATAACACTTATGTGCTTAACATGATTTTATCAACTTTTTCTGATAACAGAAAGGTGCTTAACAAGCTTGTTTTTTTACTACAATATCAGGGTATAATTGTGGTGATCCATACACTGCAAGAAGTTAAAGGAATTAAAAACACAACTCAGTTGTCATATGGTCTGAGTGAGAACAGTGGTAAGCAGAATAATTTATAATAAACTGATAAAAACAAACAGCTTAAACTGATAAAAATTAAATTGATTATATAAATAAATTAAATCAGATAAGAATTGTAAAAAATAAACTGATAAGAAGCAAATAAAATCACTACAAGAACTTTGGAACAAACTCACTCTGTACAACGAAAAAAATGCTTCCATAACTACCCTTCAAAGGGCGATGATTGGATGGGTAAGTATAAATACATGCTTTTCAGAGGAACCTAATATACCCCTTATCACAATTTGGACACTATGGCAAAGCTTCTTGATAGCTATACAGCCATAAATTTAGTATAAACCTGCAAACATATGAGCCTATAAAAAGTGCTTCCTTCAGTGCAGTCAAACAAGCTTTCAGTAGCATATCAATTAGATGCAAATCTTTTAATTGCTATGATAGAAAATGACTGCCTACTGGCTTTCTTGAACTCCCTAAAACTGCAAATTATAAAAATGGTAAAATAAATGCTTAATTTGCTAAATTATAGTAGAGTATCAATTACATTTAAATATCTTTTTCAAATAATATGTTAAGACAGCTTGATCTAAAATATTTGAAATGGAGGTCAAAGCTACAGATAATTGTATCTGCATATACTTTGTGATAATGAAACAAACAATAGATATTGGAGTATCAGGAAAAGTCTGAAATGGTAAACTTTGGGAAAGGAAAACCAAGCCACTTGCCTGTGAAATTACCACTTCAGGTGGAGTAAAATAATCACATTTTAATACACTTTTGCATCCATACACAGTTACATCAAGAAGTGTGAAATTTACTCTTCCATACACATATGCATTAATTCTTACTTCAGGATGTCTGTGGTCTTAAAGGTATACAGTTCAAGCTAATAGTGCTGTATGTGTGTGTTTGTGGGGGGGGGGGGGCTATGTGTGATGTATGCATGTAGTTGGGGGAGAGAGCATGTTTGTATGTGTGTGCACATGCATATGTTTATACATAAAGGTGCAACTGTGTGTGTGTGTGTGTGTGTGTGTGTGTGTGTGTGTGTGTGTGTGTGTGTGTGTGTGTGTGTGCGCGTGTGTGCGAGTGTGTGTGAAGGTATATCAGTGTGTATTGCAAGCATGTATTTGTAGGAGAAAACACTTGCATGTGTATGTGTTTGTGTGGGTGTGGGTGTATGTATTGCAAGCATGTATTTGTGGGAGAAAACACGTGTGTGTGTGTGTGTGTGTGTGTGTGTGTGTGTGTGTCAGTGCATGCCTAGAATTTGTGTGAATGACAGCACGTGTGTTTCGGTACATGCGTTCATTTTGTGTGTGTGTGGGGGGGCTGATGTTTGTGTGTTGTCTCTCTTTTTCTGTAAGCATGGACGTTCTTGCATCTCATCAAATTCTTGTACTTTGTGATCAAGTTGGTCTCTCTGATCACCATTTTCCACAAGAATCACTACCAAAGTAGTTGTTAGATGGGCACCAAAACTGATTGAAATGTTTGTGGTGGTTCTTTTTCTCCATGTTTGTTTGAAGATGGAATTTATATATATAAGTTTGTTAGTGGGGTGCCAGGCAGTCTTCTTACAAAAAACAGTTACTTTAAAGTTTTTCATGGGGTTTTGTTCACAAAAAATTCAACTCGGTCAATTGATACATCATTGAGTTTTGCCCATCAAGACACAAAAATGTGTGTCTGTGTGTGATGTGCACACCTGTGTGTATGTATCTTCTCCTCACTCTATAATTCTATTTATATACTTACATATTTACAGCTGTAAACATGAATTGATAAATACAGTTTTCTTATCAAACGGGATCAGCTTTACTTGATATTTTCAAACCAAGCACTGACTATGCATCAAAGTGCATTAAAACCTTTTTTTTCTATTTACTTGCTGTTTTGGGTTTGTTTTTTCTATGTAAATCCAGATGGGAAAGTTGCTGTAGATTCTTTTTACAAACTTTTTCTCCCTGCCACTTTTAAGAACAAAATGATATTGATTAAGTGTGCACAACAATGTAAAATGAGCTGTTCAGTTTTGTACTACAACCATATGCTAAACTTCATATTAATACTAATAATATACATGTAAGTATAGCAACAAGAAAAAAGGTGCACATTATATTATATTATCTGATGGCTCACTGGATCTCTCTCAATGTCATCTTTGTAGCTTTTTGGATGAAATAAGTATATTTTTAACTCTAATATCAAAAAGTATCAATTCAAAGGTTTTGCTTGAAGCTATCTATAAATACTGAATACTTTTGCCCCGAATCCACATTTTATAATTTGACAAATTTGAAATGATTTATTGATTGATTAATT
Organism: Protopterus annectens; assembly: GCF_019279795.1. NCBI lineage: Eukaryota > Metazoa > Chordata > Ceratodontiformes > Protopteridae > Protopterus > Protopterus annectens. The sequence continues at coordinate 151,770,257 of NC_056749.1, read as the reverse complement.
GATAGTCTGTTTATTTCTTTTATTAGCTGACTAATCATCTTATCCCGTTCAGGGCATTTGGAATGTTGTAGACAATCCTGACACTCAGTGGATGCAAGGTAGTGAAATTAAGTTAGAATAGTATGCCAGTGTGTGTTTGTGTGTGTGTGTGTGTGTGTGTGTGTGTGTGTGTGTGTGTGTGTGTGTGTGTGTGTGTGTGTGTGTGTGTGTGTGTGTGCACTTATATATGCGTGTGATTGTATACATATCAATGCATGTGTGTTTATATTGGCAATGGTGGGTTGCATGACGATAAGAGGATGGATTCATTTTTTATGCTTTTGATTGTTCCAACCTGTCAATGGTTCTATGACCTCATTGTTAGCATGAATATGTAGTAGAGAGGTACAAGCCTCATTCAGTAGAGTGCAGTAGAGTAAGAAATAAAGTCTAGTTTGCTTTTACCCCACACATTTTGTTTTCTGAAGTATATGTTTTGTATATCTATAGATATATCTATATCTATATCTATATATATATATATATATATATATATATATATATATATATATATATATATAGGCAAGATAGGCAAGACATGTACTTATAACCAGGTAACATCTGCTATTCAAATGTGTTGCAGTGAACTTTGCTGAGGTATGTTTGCACACCACCCCAATTAAGAGATATCTCCTGCCTTACTGTGACATTGTTTTACTGAAATATGTGGGTCTATTTATTTGCTGGTTATAGAATGTAATAGTTCTCATTTGTAAAGACAATGTCTTAATATAGGATGGACTTCACTTCTCTGATTAAACTGGATAAAGACTGACAGATATAAGAGTTTTGAGTATTAATTAATTAATATGTTTTGTAAACCATATTATTACATATACTGAAGTATAAAGTGACAATTGCAATTGTTAGTCTATAGTATGATGTCATATAATGCAAAATCATGAATTGTAGAATTTGATGATGCAACATGATATAACGTAATCCAGTGGTGATTGTAACCGAAGTATGAGAGGCAGTGTATATATTTTATTGATTAGTACATTGTGGGTGCAGACTATCAAAGATAAAACACGGAACCAAATGACAAATAATTACTACCCATTGAAGTACATAGATTCAAATACATAAAATGCATGCATTATGTAAATATACAGTATATAATATATACAAAAAATCTTTTGCAATCCATTCAAAAGTAAACCAATAGGAAACATTTACTAATTATACAGCATGATCTAAGTAACATTATTTAAGTGATATGCTAACATTTATCTTTAAGGCATTTGCAGTTAAATTTAGACAGGAAGTATTCCTTGGGAAAGTCTTGTAAAGCTGAATATGTATACAAAGTCACTGGTAGTTGATTCCACAATGCTGGCCTCATTTTTAAGAATTTTTTATTTTCCACCTATCCTTGTCTGAAATGGGGATCTAATTTTGAAAATAATGTTATCATTGTTAATTCTAGAACTGCAGGAGTTTTTTCTAAATGTAATTTTAAAAATGGGGAGAGGGTTCTACTTAAACAATAACCCAGACGTTGGCATGAGAATATCAGAATTTATCCACGGACTGGCAAAAATTATACTGTGGATCTTCTTTTCAAAAATTATACTGTGGATCTTCTTTTCACCCATATGATGGAGAAAAATGTGTGAGGTGTTATAAGGGGAATAGAGACAGATGACTGTATCTCCACAAGGTTTATAAATTATATATAAAGAGGTGGCTATACTTAAATACAAAAATAGCTGAACATATAGCCAACCTCACAGAATTCTGAATATGCACAGGTAGCAAAATACTGGCAATATTTTGTGTTAGCAGAAACTAGAAAAGTGCTGATATATTGTAGCTTTAGCTACATTCATGCCAGACTGGCCAAGTCAAATACTTGGGAGCAAGCAGGATTGAAAGAAATACAGAAATGATGGCCTCCCTACCTAGACCAGCTTCAATCCTCACCACTGATACCAGAGAGAGGGAGAGTCACCATGAATAGGAATGGATGTGCACAGTATTTTCAAATACAGCTCTCTGCATCAAGCACATTTTCCCCCAAGAGTGCGCAGAGAACACACTACATACCTGGAACTGGACTCTCTGTCTTTTCAGATCTCAAACAAGATTCACTTTGGAGCACTGTGTCCCAGTCCCAAGTAGCTGACAAACCCACACCTGGGTATTTGATTTTCACACACACACTCATGGGAAGGATTGGTACAGATTTACTAGCTGTACCCTTTCTGCCCAGACTATAAAGTAACCATGCTGCCACCAGTCAACCACTCTCAGGTTGTTACAAGGTTATCCAATTATACTGAGTAAAATCAATAGTAATATAAATGGTAGAGTGTAACCAAATCAGCAAGTCTTTCTGTAGTGTTGATGGTGTTAAGAAAATCAGCACAATTACTCTCAATATAAGTATTTTCTAAAAGACCAGCCACAATGACAAGTATAAAAAATATTTAATAATAAATAATAAAATAGAAAACATGAGAATATTATGCATCTAAGCACAATAAACACCAGGAGAAGTAAAATTAACACAGTTGGACAGATGCAAAAAAAACAATATTTAGTTAATCTCACTGTATTTCCTAACTGTCTAAAGAATAACTGTTCCCTAGCTGACTTAATTAATACAGCAAGCCAAGATTACATGCTGAGATGTTTACTTCTAGAAAGCAAGGTGATCAGCTTGCAAGCTAAACTGAACTGAACTAACTCAATTAACTAACTGACTCTGATAACTGTCATAGATCTTTATATCAGGTTCCAAGGAAAACAAAACAAACTGCTGTGAGAGTTCCATCCTCTCAGTGCTGGTTATGGAATGACATCGCATTTGATCAAATGACTGTGTCAAAATGCACACCCAAACCCTTGCCAAGTTCTGTTGCAGTAACTGAAAGCTATAGAACAATTTCAAAAATGTCTACTCTTCCCTTCCAGAATTCTTTGTTTAAGCATAAACATTCATTCAGTTATAATAATACTGTTGATACATTTTTAACACAAGCATCTGCACAAGTCAGTATGGCAGTCAAATGACACAAAATTATTTACAACACATCAGCTAAATATGCTATAGACACACTGCCCTATTCTCCTTGTCACAGATGGCAATAACTGACATTGTCACATTTCTCTACCCCCCTTAAAGATCAAGCTAGTTTTTCAAGTGACCCTGGAAAAACATTGCTTGCGAGAAATGGGCCTGTCTGGGAACACATTAATTTATACCCTGTCTTGAGAGTCCATCTGCATCGGTAATGCTTACCCCACTACAGTGCTGTACTGTCATGTCATATGCCTGCAACCCTAGGCTCACCTAAATAACTTGGCATTTTATTGGCTGACTCTATGTAGCCCTGCTAAAGGATTGTGGTCTGTAACCAAAGTGAATTTCCTTCTATACAAATAAGGCTGAAGTTTCTGCAAAGCCAATACTATGGATAGATATTCTTCTACAGCTGCATAATATTCCTGCCTGGGTTGGCATCTATGGCTGAGATATACAACTGAGTGTGCTTGTCTCTTCGAAGAAGCTTGGCTGAGTACAGCTCCCACCCCATTGTTTGAAGCATCCACCTGCACAACAAATGATTTGCTCTAATGTGGACTGGCTAGCACAGGTGGTCCTCCCAAACCCCCTTATCTTTTGGGTTGCCTGTTCACAGGGTGGGATCCACACTTCCTTATCCGGCCTGTGTTTCCTTATGAAATCTGTAAGGGGAACAACTGCTATACTGTAATTGGGAACACACTTTCCACAGTTCATTGCTGTCTCCAAATATGCCCTCACTTCCCTTTTGGTAACAGGGGCAGGCCACACCTAAATAGATTCCACTTTTCCAGGTTCTGTCCTAATCTTACCACTCCCCACTCTACGTCCCAGGTAGGAGACACCTTCTATATCCACCTGACACTGGGATTAATGGTCAACCCTGCCCTTTGCAATATTCCCAGGACCTCCCTGGCATGGTGAGGCTTCATCATTTTAACATAGTACAATTTGTGCCCCTGCCTAGCTGGTTTACCATGTGATTAACCTCAATGACATTCCTTACCACTTTGAAGGGTACCTCTCAAGCTGCTTTTAGCTTATCATGTCTGACAGGAATAAGCACCATTACCTGGTGTCCCACAACACAGACTCAGGCTCGAGCATTCCTATCATACTAGACCATTTCCTGCTGTTGAACTCCTACCAGGTTGTCCTAGGCCAAACCCATTAGTTCCCAAAGCCTTGTCCTGAGATTTAGGACATATGCCACAATAGTCTCTTTGTAGGATTCACAGTCATCCTCCCACTCACCACAAATCATATCCAAAGGCAACCTCACCCTGTGCCCATACAGCAACTCCAAGAGTGAAAAACCTGTAGATAACTGGGTTACCTCTTTTGATGCAAACATCAGATGGGGCAAATATTTGTCTAACTCTCTCATAAACTGGTCTACAAATGCCCTTAGTATGGTCTTTAGTATAGAGTTTAACCTATCCACAAGACCATTAGTATGGGGGTGGTAGGGGGTGATCTTTATGTGCTTCAACCCACAACTCTTCCACAGACCAGCCAGCAGGTCTGACATGAAATTGGCACCTCTGTCAGTCAGTATTTCTCTCAGGAAATCTAACCTGAAGAAAATCTTTAACAAAGCAACAGTCTCAGGCTATCTAGTAGCATAATCTACTACTACCAGGATATACGTCTTCCCTGTAGAACTTGGTGTTCTCAGTGGCCCCATAATATCTGTAACTACTATATGAAACAGCTCCTTAATCACAGGTAAACACATCAATGCAGCTTTGACCTTGTCCCCTGCCTTGGCTACCTTTTGGCACTGCTCACAGGTCCTGAAGTACCCTGTAACATCCTTTGCAATCCCAGGCCAATAAAATTCTGCATAATACATCTCTTGGTATGCTTTATGCCCATATGACCTGCAAAAGGAATGCCATGGCCTATGGTTAGAGTGCCAGATGGTAGGCTCTGGGCACTACCAATTGCTGTATTACCTCACCCTCTAGCCCTCCCTCAGAGGCCTACTCTCTATACAGTAACTCTTTGTCCCTGTATACAGACTACCCTTTCCTTTAGCATCAGATGCCTCTTTAGATACCACTCACAAGCCTGGTAAGGTAGGGTACAAAAGCTGACCCTGTCTTAATTTCTACTTTTGTGACTGCCTCCTGGCTCCACTTCCACATGAAGCCTAATATCTTCTGAAAGTGGTGCCTCACTGTCATCCTGGGTACTACCATGCACCTCTGTCCTTGCAGTCACCCTGTCAATGGGAACATCAGTACCTACCAGCAGCTGTGGATCAGTTTCATGCTCACTGCTACAAGTTAGCTCTCTTTCTGAAATAGCCTCATCACCAGCCCCAGCTTCAGGTGTGGAGACTGTCTGGGTCTCCCCCAAACTACTAGACCTACATGCCTGTTTCCTATCCTGACTGCATGTAAATGCATGCACATTAGGTACTGCATTATTAAAATCATTCCCTATCAATATATTTGCAGGAATATCTTCAAATAGCTACTTGCTTGCTACCTTTTCCATTCACCCAGTCAAGATCAACCCTGGCCAAAGACATTTGGAATGAGATCGCTCCTAAAGCTTTGATTGGCGTGGACTGCCCAAGCAAGTACTGCTCCTCTTTAACCATTGCAGACTTCACAATGGTTATGTCAGAGGTTGTGTCTCTCTTAGCAGTGTCCTGTCTTCCATCCATTATGATAGGATACAAAGTCTGGTGATAGTTTGGTAGCCCTGCTGTCTCCGGACAACTTACTACTGTCATGCTATTATTTTCACTTGCCGGCTCCCTCCCTTTTGTTCACCACTTTGCCTCAGTGGACATTTGGATGCTACATGGCCACTCTGGTTACACTTAAAACATCTAAACCCTGATTCTGAACATGTACCTGAACTACTGACTTCCACTGTTCTGGTAGACTCTGTCTGGGGTATTTAGGCTACCCACCATGAGTTCCCTTATATCCTTGTGCAGCACTGTGTATACCTTTCTTGTGCAGTTATTCACTGCTTGCTAAGTAGAGATCACCTTTTCTCCACAGCTAATCTGCAGAGTTACAGTTCCAGTATTCCAACCAGATTATTATGTCCTCAGGCAAAGTATTAATGGAGTCTTTCCTCACCAAAACAACTGCCAGCCTTTTGAAATTTGTAAACTGACACCCACTCACCCAGCTATGAAAATAACTGTTTAATTCAACAATATAATCACATACACTTTTATCTGCCTTGTGTCTATGCTCACAAAACTTTTCTTGTAAGCTTCAGGTGTTAAGTTCAATGAATATTGTTTTACTTTATTGTAGTTTAAACAGTCAGTATCAGAAAATTTAGAAACCAAAGTTACAGCTTTACCATAGAGTAAGGGGTCAGGAGCCATACCCACAGCTCTTAGTCAGCATTATACTGTTTACATACTCTTTCAAACATACAAATAAAACTATCCAAGTGATCCCCTCTGGAAATTGTGGAAGAGGTTTACTGACCTTTATTGCTTCTGGGTTTCGGTTATTCCCTTCCCCGTTACCTCCATTACTCTGAGGAAGGGTCAACATTTCTGTCTTATGCTAATACTGCTTCTCGTTTTCTTCAATCTCATGTTGATGGTGCATCTTCTTTTCTTCAGTCTCCCAGTGCCACAGTCTTTCTTTGGTCTTCATTTGATTATGAGACTGCTTCTCCTTTTCTTCAGCCTCCACATGCCACAGTTTCTCTTTGATCTCCAAATGCTGCAGTCTCTCTTTGGTCCTCAGTTCATGCTGACACTGCTTTTCCTTTTCTTCAAAATCCAGTTCAAGTTTTTTTAACTTTAGACAGATTTTTAAGTCCTCTGAGGAAATGGCGAACTGTCCTGTTTCTGAAGACTGCACATCCCCAACACCAGACTTGTTGTTCTCCTGGCACTGGTCCATTAGCTTCACACATCTTTGTCAGCTTACCATAATCCTCTGCTGACATCTTTGCCTGCTTTCTCTGACTAAACTAAACTACCACAAATAAATGAAACTGTTGTAAAAATGAAACTCTAAATGTTTACCTTGTGTTTGTTGAGAGTACACACACCTTCAGTGACAACTGCTCACAGGCTACTGAAGTTCAATTAATATCCAACTGCTCTGAAATCAATATGTGATGACCTCTGTACCCTGGGCAGTAATCAAGGAGCCTAAATCCTCACCACCAACACTGTTGAGAGAAAGCCACTAAAAACAGGAATGAATTTACACAGTATTTCTAAATGCAGCTCTCCGCATTAAGCACAATTTCCCTCAGGAGTACACAGGGAACACGGGGCACAGGATCTGGGACTAGGCTTTCTGTCTTTCCAGATCCCAAACAAGACTAATTTTTGAGCACTGTTCCAAGTAGCTGATGCACTCACACGGGGTATTTGATTTTTCACACATACACTCCTGGGAATAGCTGCTGCAGATTCACTCGTTGTACCCCTTCTACCCAGACTATAAAGTAACCATGCTGCCACCAGTCAACCACTCTCAGGCTGTTAAAGGGTATCCAATTATACCGAGTAAAATCAATACTAATATAAATGGTAGAGTGTAACCAAAGTAGCAAGGCTTTTCGGATTGGCCACGGCATCACTAAAATAAGCACAAGTACTTTCAAAATATTAAAAGTATTCTCTAAAAAGATCAGCCTCAATGAAAGGTATGAAAATATTTAATAATAAATAATAGATAAATAGAAAATTTGAGAATACTAAATATCTAAGTATAATAAACACCAGAGTTTCCATTACAGGAGAAATAAAAATAGCACACTTGGACAGATTCAAACAGATGCAGAAAAATAATACATAAATAATATCACTGTATTTCCTGATTATCTAAAGGATAACTGTCCCCTATCTAACTTAATTAATATAGTAAGACAAGATTAGATGCTGAGATACTACTTCCACAAGGCAATGTGATGAGCTTCCAAACTAAACTGAGCTGAACTAACTCAATCAACTAACTTACTGTGATAACTATCATAGATCTTTATATCAAGTTCCAAATAAAACAAAACAAGACACTCTGCTGTAAGAGTTCCATCCTTTTTGTGCTGGTTATGGAATGACATCACATTTGATCACCTGGCTTTGGCACAATACACACCCAGAGCCTTGCTAAGACCTCTTGCAGTATCTGAAAGCTATAGAACAATTTCAAAAACTTCTACTCTTCCCTTCCAGTATTCTTTGTTTAAACATAAACATTTAATCAGTTATAATAACATTGTTGATACATTTTTAAAACAAGCAGCTGTACATGTCAGTGTGACAGTCAAATGACACAAAATTGTTTAAAATCTTCAGCTAACTATGCTGGCATATGTTACATATTTACTGCTCTATTCTCCCTGCACAGGTGGCAATGCCAGGCATAGTCACAACAATTATATTCATAGAATCAATATGATTGGACTGAAGGAATTGCATCACAATCTAAAGAATGATCAGTGAAAGGGGGCACTGTTTAGAACCTGTTTTTAAATTTCAGTAAAATCTAACTCATTGTTATTAGGACTTTTTCTGACTGCTGAGATACATCCCAGAAGGGGAAGTGTATTTTTGTATTCAATGATTGGCCTGATCTGTGCAAAGTATGGTGGTAAGGATTACTTTGGATATAGAGGAAATGCTTTGCATCTATAAATGCCTTTTGAGGTCAGCTCTACCAGAGAGAAGGGCTTCATGACCATTGTTGCAATCTAATAGTCAATGGAGTGGGAGTAATATATATTTTTCCAAGGTCTCTCAGAACAGCCTCATTTTGGAGTGGGCTGCTTTCTATATTATAATCTAGGTGGAGAGTTTGCTTGCCCAAGGCAACAATATTATATTTTTTAGAATTTAGTTTAAGTCCATTTTCAGAGTATCCATGTAACTTTAATCCACTTTTGATACCAGAAATGCAAAAAATAAAGTATAACACACATTTTGCAATTATTTGCAAACTTGGTTAACCAGAGTTGTCCATTTTTGATTTGAACATCAGAGGCATATATTTTCAATAGAATGCCTAGCACAAATTCCTGTGGTACCTCACTGGTTACGTTCATGATCTCTGAAGACATGACCACCACCCTCACAGTGTGTTATAGGTATCAGTTTGGAGCACATTTAGTTTGTTGATTGTTATCATGTAGAATGGTAGCAAATGCTTTGGAAAGATATAGCTATGCAGTATAAGCATTAAGGCTATTGTCCGTTTTTTTGCATTACCCCTCAAAAAATTCACTAGATTCATTAGAAAAGATCTACTCTTAACAAAGACAAATTGTTAGCTGTCAAGTCTATAAGGTTTTTAAATCATAGTTTATTAGGATTTTTGTGACCTTTTCCATGGTCTTACAGATGAGGCTCAATAGATACATATGTCTGTAGTTTTTGGGGTCCATGGTGTGACTGCCTTTGTGTAGACCATGGAAGGACAAAGCCAGTGGAGAAGCTCAGGTCAAATAGCTGTAAGAGTGGGTCTCCCAGCTCGTGTTCATTGCTCTCCAGCAGGCAGACTGATATGTTATCAGGTCCTACAGAGGACATATTCTGCTGTTGTTGTTGCAGTTTTGGAGTGTACTTTTAACAGGAAATCTTTTGTGATGATAGGGGATTTGTGATCCTTCGGTATGTGGGTTTTATATAGTTTTAAGAAAGAACAATGAAGTTATCTCAACAATGTATTGCCAGTCCAGGTATTTACATTTCTTCTAATTCTGATGTAATGTTGATCTTATTTACTGAGTTGGAAAGAAAGGGGAAAAAAAAAAGGAATGAGTACTATAGTTTCCATTGGGCTTGTATTAGATTCTGCTGTAGATAGATTTTCTGGACATTGTCATGGGGTGTCAGAAAATTACTTCAAGTAAATCTTGCTGTTCCCTCCAATAAGTGATGCCCCCATTGAGAGTACTACATTATTAAATTTTAGCAGTTCTACAGATGATATCACCATTTATACCAAGTCTGTGTCATGGACCTCTGTTAAACCTATTTCCAGACTGATGATGATTATCTTTTCTAAGGGGATCATACAGGAAATTGTAAAAGAAGAAGAAACCCCTTTCATTTCTAAGGTCATAAATGAGTATTTTCACACATTAAACAAATTACAATTTCAGTACCCTAACCTCAAATAGAAGGTTTGCTGAAATATTTGCAGAAAACATAGAAGGCCATATATGGGCAGGATGTTAGTAAGAGTGAGAAAAACTGAGTTACCACAGTATTCCACTGATTTAAATCCATTTGAGTTACTCTGTGGAAGGCACTAAGATGTTTATTGTAATTAGCAAAAGAAACATAGGGATAGAAGAGTACCCTTTTTTATAAGTAGCACAGAAAACATGAAAAATACAGGAAACTATGGCATACATATTGTCATTGGGAAGGAACATATAGAATAGGCTTAGGAATCTAGAAGCACATCTACAGTAAGAATGCTACTACATTGGGAGTATCTCATCCTACTGATAAAGTAAAGTCTTCATTCCTAGATAGGAGAACAAATGCTTTGCCTTTGGTAAGGGATGTATAATATAACTGCCCCATTGGGAGAGGAAAAGTCTATCTTCAAGCAGACAAAGAAGAGATTAATAGATTTATTATGTCAATGTATTAAAACCTTGGAATTACAAAGAGGTGTTTGTGTTCATCCAAGTGTCAGGATGTTCTCAAATTTCAGATAATTTTCCAAAATTCTTTAACATGTTTATTTTCTCTTGCCTCAAGCATCTCTCTCCCATTTCCTTTTCAGGTGCTGTAGCTTCTTATTTCTTATCATAATTCTATACCTCCTTTTTACAAACCTGCATTTCTCTATTTACTCATCTTTATATTTCAATCAGTTACACAGGCTACACAAGTGCTCTCTTTTCTTACATTTACATTATATGTCAAATCAACCAGGGTTTACCTGTTTGGTACTGCACACCTTATATATATTCTTGAGTAGGATATCTTTTTATTTAAGGAGATTAAATCATACATACTTTCTTTAATTCTACTTGGGTATTTAGGCAATGCATTATCCACAGACATATATACTCAGAATTTACTGTCTCAGTATTTACTTTTGGGCTTAGCTTAACCATTTTCATATGTTTGAGTTTACTACCTGGCTACTATAAATGTTTGGTGCTTTTTATAGGAATATGTAACTTCACAGATAAATGGTACATTTCCGTCATTGTTAGGAATGAAATCATATAACCCATTGTAATATATTCTACAAAATAATATAATTCATTAGAGTCATATTTCATAGTTAATAGATTATTTACCATCTGCTACCCAGTCTGTTTCATTTACAGTTTCAGATTATATTTCTTCTTTATTTTACTATGTTTAGTAAATGTTAACATTTTATCTTTTGATAAAATGCAAACTTATTTTATTAAACTATCCTTAAAATTTGTAAACTATCATGTATGTGCAGTAATTCTTAATTTCCAGATTTCCAGTTTCAATGTAATCAGCTTTTCTACATAACATTTTGCACATATTCTTATTGCCAATCTCTTTCTTACTCTGTTGTGGAATATACAAGCACACAGCACTCAATGTTTCTCAGATTTGTTTATGATATTAGTATATAATGAATACACTCCATTGAATAACCTCTGATGCCATTCATTACACCATGAACTAATCTACATAATGTGATTACAAATACAAATCAATAGGTTTTATTTGCAACTACCGAAAAAATGTGGGAGCTTAGCCTTCCACAGCTCTGATGGAAGGATTCTATCCCACCCCTCAGAATTTAAATGGGTTAACAAAAGGGTCATGTAACAACGAAGAAGGGGAATAACTGACAAATTATATAAACTTCACTCTTCTGAAGTTTAGCCCCTACATAGTTCAATCAATATAATACCAATGTTTTTTTTTTCAAAATTTCAGCATGCAGTAAATGCTTGCACTGACAAAACATATAACATTCATACAAAATGTATGGATTCCAGACACTTGTCAAACTGGGCGGTTGTTAAAATGAGTATCTATTTGGTTGTGTTGATCAAATATACTCTGTCATGTGTATTTAATGCCATATATAGGAAGACTGAAGGTTAGTTTTTCCAGGTTGATAAGTAATAATATAGTGAGAATTAAGGTAACTGATTATATCATGGAAGATTGAAAATATGAATGAGTGAACTTCAAATGACAGAAAATAAAAACAGAGAGAGAGAGAGAATGCAAAAAAAAAAATAAAATAAAGAAATAAAAACATACACACACACACACACACACACACACACAGTCACACACACCACTGAAATACAACTCAGAGCAAATAACAGAACACTGAACACGGCACTCACAGTAAAAAAAAAAATCCCTATATCAGTAAGCCTCAATTAAAAAAACCCATATCAAGAATTGTCTAATCAGAAATAGCCAGCTTTAGGCACCAGAGAACCCTGTGGTCACTGTGGGCCCCCTGTTTCTGGATGACCCCAACCATAGCACACTATCTTATACTGATATTTTATAACATGTCTGTCACAACAACAAAATGTAGCACAGCAATCTTGTATACTTAACAAACAAGGTGGGTAATATTAACTCTTATTTATATCTCCTTTAAAATTAAAAGATATAACTGGATATATTAACAGTGTTTTTCAAGTAAAAGTCATAACAATTTCATTAAATATTTTAGCATTGACATATTGCTCTGGCTTATTTAAACCCTGCCGGTGGACATTCTCTCCACTAAAATTTACAACATAACCAGCTTTTGGTACCTGTAATACCCATGACTGCAAGGATCCCCCTTAATCATCCTCGACTGTATGGGGGGGGGGGCACAAAAGCTGCTGCTGGTTTGGGTGAACATAAGGAGAAAAAAGCTGCATTAATTTTGTAATTATGCTCTTTAATCTGAACAGGGCTGTGATATGACCCTTTTAGGATAAAGCTGATAATGAACATGCGCAAGGTAAGTACTAGAGATCAGCAGCCCGGAGTAATCAATCTCAGTGTTTACCTTGTATGTTAAGTAGAACTGATGCTCTCGATCTTCAGTGATGAGTTTCTCTTTAAATATTAGCAGAACACCAGATACTATGACTCTCAACTTCTTTTCTGAGGAATCCTGCACATTGCCAAAAAATAATAGCTGAATAAAAACACAAAATCAGGAACACATTTTAAATATTACTCTAACTCACTTAAAAATTAAAAGAATAACAACTTTTGCATCAATGTGCATTTTTTAGACAATAAAAAGTCTAAAACTCTGATGTCTGGATTCATCACCTGTTTGTAATTCTGAATAATTTACCACCAAATCAAACTCTGCACAAAAGGTAAAGCAAAATTATGAGGACAAGTCAGGGAAGGTCTGTGAAATCAGGGACAGTGACAGGTATTCATTACTCCTCAGTGAGGTAAATAAAAGTGACTTACCCTTGCTGCTGTTTGATGACTGCTAAACAGCAGTCACTGATCTGGTGTGGCTGTACCAGTGTTGCACAATGTGTTGCTATTTGCAGAAATAAGTACAAGCTAGTATTACTATAGCTTATGTGTTTGTGTGCAAAAAACATCATAGGTTTTATCTATCACGCACCAAATAATACAGGAACACTCATAATTCTTCTGGGTATCAGTAAAAAAATGCAGCTAAGTCATATTTCAAAAGTAAGGCATAAAATATATCACAGAACACTCAGACATTTAGATCTTGTAGGAGTCTGGTGGCTCTCACTCCCCAGACTGTATAAATGGATACAGAGGGCCCCCTTAATCATCCTTGACTGTGTGGGGGCCCCACAAAAGTTTTGTCGGTTGAGGAAAAATGAGGAGAAAAAATGTATTAATTGTCTGATTATAGTTTTATCCTGAACAGTGTTTTGATATGAACCTTTTGGGATAAAGCCGATAATAACCTGTATTAAACACACCCATACTAAAACCAGCACTGCTAAGATGTGTGTGCGTGTGTGTGTATGTGTGTGTAGAGGAAGTTGTTGTAAGTTATATACTTGAGGGGCTGGGAATTGTGTGGTTATTCAACCACGAACCAAAGACAACAAACTAGTTAAAACAAAAGGAGTGAGAAACAAACTGAGTGACATCCAAGGAATAAGAAAATAAAATACAGTTTTATTAGTGTTTTCGGAGGGGTCGGTGCCTCTCCTTCTTCAGACAAAGTATAAATCAAATAATCAACCTTATATAGTGAAGCAAATAATACTAATTAATCAATTAAGTCAATAAAAACACATTGTCGTTCTTTTAAAAGAGGAAATGTTGCTCCTATAAAAAAGTGTGTGTGAAGCAATTTTAAAAGGACGACATATTCTATAAAATTAAAGAAAACTAAAAAGGATGTAATACCTATTGTTGAAAAATGTATGTATATGCTATCCTGTATGCCAGTCGCATAACATTTTATTACAAATCAAACCAGTAGTTGAAATTTGTATGATACAATTCAGATGTTTTACATCATATAAGAATAAGAGATTGTAAATGCCTATAAATTTAGCATACAACCACCTTTAAATAAAAACCTATTAGAGAAATAAAATAAATGTTTTTACTACCTACTCAAAATATACGATCTTGCATGCTGCCACCATTTTTTTGTCCCTTTTGTTTTGTTTTCACTGTAGCTTTATCATATGTAAAAGAATAGACCACTAAAATTCATGTAGTTGCCCATAAACATTTTCCAAAGTATCAGAATTACAAAACATAAACAAGCAAAGCACCTCTTCACAAAGTATCATAGCTAACCCCGTTCTTTCACTATAAGTCTGCTATACAAATGTGACATAAATACCCAAATAGTCACCAGTCCCTTTGTCCTCCAAATGATAATGCTGCCTTAATTTTCTCCAGTCTTCATTTACCTTTATTTTTCTATTTCCATTCTCTTGTGTCCACGGAATGTTATAGTTGGCTGTCTCCATGACCCATCCCATTCCAGTGCTTTTGCTATATGACTCCTAACCAAGCCACCTAATACACTATGATCTTTTTCTCTGTAACCATTCTTCCCTTAGCTTTACACACTATTTCTAAGAGACCAAATTCACACGTTCTGTCATCTCCGTTTCTAAGACTAGTGCTGTTACATAATTTTGTAATGCTGTTACATTTTTAAAATTTGTGCATGTCCTGCTTCACTTTAGCAGCACCTCCAGCACTTCCCACATCCTACCCCTGACATTCTTCAAAATTGTAATTGTGTTACATATGACCAGGCACAATGTCATCTTTGGAAATCTTTATGCTTTCACTTTCTTACCATCTTATTTTTAATCTTTCCATCTCTTTCCCATATTTATGATTAATAAGAATATTGTAAAATTAGTTGCAATTCTCTCTCTCTTCACCTCCCTTCAACCTTTTGACAATGGGCATCCTTTCTTCAGTTGCCTGTCATCTGCAAATCCCCTTACTCCTACATCCTTTAGCCATTGCTTCACAGCCTTCTTAAAGTGTTCAGACAAAATCCCTTACAGTACACAAAACCTAAATTTAGCTCCTCTTTAACTTTAAAAACCCTTCCTGCACTATCCAGAGCAGATGTTCTACAGTACTGAACTCCTTCACTTGCCAGTTCTTGCAATGAATTGTCTGTCCTTGGATTTTGATATTGACATTGTTCCATAATCTCTTAATGCTGCAGGTAATAACTCTGGGAATGCTTTATAATGAGTCTATCTAGTACACCATGAGAATCCCCCATTTTACATTACACACTTTGTCTTGCCTCATAAAATCTCTTGAAAGAACAATCTCTGCCACTGAAGCCAAGGCATCCCCAAGCCCATCATTCCCCACCCACCCCAACAATTGACAAATTTCAAGTATATATTTTCTTTTATACAACTGAGTTATATTTTATAAAACTATAACTTAACAATATTAGATTCCCAAATGACCATTCATTAATTTGTGCAGTCACTCTATTTTATATCCACACAAACTTTTGTACCAAATGAGTAATTTACCTTTTGAATTTTAACTCTCTCTCTCTCTATATATATATATATATGTAAATATCTATCTATCTATATATATATATATATATATATATATATATATATATATATATATATATATATAGGAGCGGTACAGAATCCTGAAAGCCCACAATCCTGAAGACCAAAATCCTGAAAGTTCAAAATACTGAAAACTCAAAATACTGAAAACTCAAAATCCTGAAAACACACAGGATACCAACACTCACTATATTCCAGAAACAAGTACATACAGAAACATATCACCCTTCAACTATATGCAGTGGGGCAAGCCCCTCTGTGCCCCCCACACCCTCTGCTACTTAAATATATCAATGCTGAGATTACACTTCACTACACTAAGTGCAATCTTGGAGTTGATATATTTAAGTAGCAGGGGGTGTGGGGTCGCAGCCTCCCACATGGGAGGGGGTGAAAGGGGAGGATTGGCCCCCTGCTTATACTTGGAGAACAGTAATATAGTTTGTGTTTTATTTGTTTCTGTATGTACTTGTGCTGGAATATAGTGAGTGTTGATATCCTCTGTGTTTTCAGGATTTGGAGTTTTCATTATTTTGAACTTTCAGGATTTTGGGCTTTCAGGATTCTGTAGCGCTCCTAAATATATATATATATATATATATATATATATATATATATATATATATTACACATACACATACACACACACATATTCTTTCTATTGATGTAAATGCAAAACTAAAATGTTATCAATAGTTAAGAACAAAACCGTTGTATGGCTCATTGTTTTTTCACTGAATGCAGTTCTGTATTTCCCAGCTTATCTTCTAATACCTGTTACTAAACCATGTAAAATAAAATGTAAGGAACTCAAGGTGCCATCAGGAACTTTGATATAAGCCTTTGATTGTTAATCCAGGGTAATTTCTTTTTCCAAACATATATCTTAAACTCATATATCTTTCTTTGATTTTGTTTCCATTTTTCCTCAAGGGTTTTTCTAAGCCTATGTCTGGTTGTCTACTATTGCCTCTCAATCAAAACTACACATTTTTACTGATTTTTTTTTCTTTAATATAATGAAGAAAAAAAAACTGAACAGCCAGTTGAATGATGAAGCCAATAAATAATGTTAATACTTGAAGTAATCATAATATTCCATACATTTTATTAAGAATAAACACTTTTGTCCTCCAAGAATTGGGATTTCTTCAGAATAAAACAAATTGCAAATGAGACTGTTAAAAACAAATGCTACTGATCCATCTTTGAGGCATATCCTTTCATCAAGAAGGGGGCAAAACGAGCCCCTGCAGTGTTTATTGATCAAAAACTTATGACTGTACTTGAAAAGAGTATTGGGAATTTTGGGATAAAACTGGGGAAGCCCAGTTATGACAAAATTATATTATGGTCATCGGAGATCTAAGGCCCAATTCACTGTTGTTCTCTAAAACCTTGATATTCAGTGGTACTGGGACTTAGAACAAAACAAAACATATATTTGTGCATATATGTGTGTGTGTATATATATATATATATATATATATATATATATATATATATATATTTCGATGTGTGAAATATTAATTGAATGTGTTCTTTTATGGAATTCATTTTAAAGAACATTTTCTTCACTTTTTTTTTAATCCAAAGTTTTTGATTGATTTTTCAGTAACAATCATTTAAACAACAAATTATGATAAAACTATGTACAAATTTTACAAAGGCCTCAGGCACTGTATGACATATTATAGATATAAAGAAGGATACAATATTCATTCATTCATACTTTCAAAGTAATTATTTTGATGGCGATAGATCTAAATTCAAGTCCATTTTCTGGGATATATTCTTGCTTCTTTAACTTTTATTTCCATCGACGCTACTTCAACTAAGAGGGTCTTGAAATCTTGTAAAGTTGGAATGGTGGGTGACTTCTGTCTTCTTGTAATACATTTTTTGGCTGCTGCTAGGATTGTGCAAAGAAGATACTTATTTTTGTTATTCAATACAATAGATTCATTTACATTCAGAAAAAGTAACGGTTTTGATAATATAAAGGAATCAGTAAAGATGGCTTGGAGAAAATTTTCAATATCATTCCAAAATTTCTTAATGTGTGAACAATCATAAAAGATGTGAGACCAATCAGCCTAGCATTTTAAAGAGCATCATCAGCACATCACCTGCTCCGATGATTTAAATTTAGCTATCTTACTAGGCATGTAAAAACCTCTATGCAAAAATTTCCAGGAGAAAACTTTCCACATTTGAAAGTTAGAGGTTAATTTAAGAGAATGTAAAATATTTGATTTATTCGTTAAAGTTAGGGACAATGTGCAGTCTTTAGTAACAAAATCCCAAAACCTCTGATTAGGAGTAGTCTTATAAGTAATAATAATTTTATAAATTTTTGAAATTAAATTTTTCCAATTAAATTCACCATGTAGTATTTCATTCATAAGAGTTATACATTTAGGTGGAGAGTTAAAGGAAGAACTCTGTATTGTTCTGCACAAATCTTGAGTGAATGGAAACAGACTATTGAGAACTAGCCAGTCTGATGATGGTAGATCATATTCTTTGATCAGAATTTGTGTATCTGTGGTAACTAAATTCTTTGTACAGTGAAACCTGCATATAATTTTTTCCTTCCCCAATAGCTGAGTGTATCTAGACTAATATTATCAAAAATGTTTTTTGTAGCTTTAAAGGGG
Organism: Protopterus annectens; assembly: GCF_019279795.1. Taxonomy (NCBI): domain Eukaryota; kingdom Metazoa; phylum Chordata; order Ceratodontiformes; family Protopteridae; genus Protopterus; species Protopterus annectens. Next base: position 151,751,513 of record NC_056749.1, on the reverse strand, counting down.
AATAAAAGCTGAATCCATATTTTAATGTCAATATTGTTATTTACAAAGCTTCTAAAGGACTTATAGATATGATTTAAGTAATCTAGGTTAGTAAATTTAATAGTATTATACTGTATATTAATACAAAATACATACCAAAGTTTGTTACTTAATTTGCTTAATTGTAATTTTTTTATTAGTTTATTTTCATTTAGAATAATACTTGTATGTAGCATTTTCCAAGCCAAAGAATATTTGTGATCTATCCAATTTTATATTGTTTTTAGGTTAGAAGCTTTGATATAGGATTCTAAATCTGGGAAATTTATTACTGCAAGCTCCCATGGTCTGATATGATTGGTTAGAGCTATTCTATGCTTTTTGGGGTACCCTAATAATTTTAATAGCATTTTGTTTATTTCATTTAAACATTTTTTTACTGGGTAATACAGAAATAGAAAGAGCTATGTAATTTATTTTTGGCAATAAGATCATTTTAATTAATTGTAATCTATCTTCAAATTTTAGATGTAATTTATTCCATTTCTCTATGAGAGTCTTTAGTGAGTTTATAATGTTTTTATAGTTTGTGTTTAAAGTTAGGTCTATATTTTCACATAGGTCAATCCCTAGATACTTCAAAGAAGAAACCTGTTTCCTACTTATTTCATTAGTAGTTGAATTAGTATTATCAATAGAATTTCTTTTATTTAAGAACATATGCTTAGATTTAGAGCTGCTAATTTTAAGGCCAGAAATAGAGTAACATTTTTGACTAGCATATCTAATTCTTGTAAGTATTCTTTGGAATTTATTAAAGTAAGCAAGATAGCATATGCAAATAACATTATCTTGGATTTAAATTGATTATTTATATCTAGGCCTATAATTTTAGGATCTGACTGAATTGCCAAAGAAAGGGGTTCTATTGCTAAAAACAAATAAAATCAGAGACATTGGGCATCCCTGTTTGGTACCTTTAGTAATTTTAATTGATTCTGATGTAAATTGACCTAATTATGCATGTGCTAAATTGTTATAATAAATATTTTTTATAAAAGTAATGGAATTGAGTGGGGAATTTATATAATTCTAGAATTTTAAAAAGATAATTCCAGTTTAATGAGTCAAAGGCCTTCTCAATATCAACAGTGATTATAAGAGCCTCTTGTTTGTCTCTATTTAGGATCTCTATAGTAGTTATAATTCTTTGGATATTATCTTGGGCATGTCTATTATAAATAAATCCCATTTGGTCTTCTGAGATGAGATGGGTTAATGATTTCTTAAATCTGTTAACCAGTATAGACATTAATAGTTTGTAATCATTGTTAATCAAAGAAATTTGTATTTTCTTCACTTTTGATTGTGATGGTTTTAAAGGAATATCAGGTGTAGGCAAAGATTCTGCTTGCACCCCTTCATTTGGCAACCTTGTTTTATGTCAATGGGAACAGTATTTTGTTTATGATTGCCAGTTTTAAGCTCAGTGTTAAAAGTGCAAAATTTACAGGCAAAAGACATTCTTGAATAATTATATGCATTTCAGTAGCGGGAATAGTTTTACACAGAAAAAGAATATTGTCAAGGGCTAGCTGGTAAGGGTATTACTCATAGTTTTCAGTGAATCTGTTTTGAATGCAGTATACTTAGGGAAAGAGCTTTCAGGCTCTCTTGATAACTTAAGCACTTTAACACAGTAATCTATTTGGTTATGAGCCTTTTTTTTATAATTGTTTGAAATATTTAGTCAGATACATTTGAAAGGGGTGCTGTGCTCGATAATTGGCGTAATCAATGTGAAGTATATGGGAGTGATTATCTCTTAGACCTTGACAATATCCCTTTGGAATTAGCTGTGCTAAATAAAAACATTCTCTGATAACCGCTGTTACATGATGGTCAAACAACAGCAGGTGTCAGCCCAAGTACACAGATCCTTAACAAAATTTTCATTTTGTAGCAGTGCTATTTCTAGACATTATGATGAAAAGAAGGGGTTGTCTACCAAAGGTGATGATGCTACACTTTTTTACCAGTTAGTTTGAGCATATTTTGTACACTCAAAGTTTATTGGGTTGAGGTCTTGGCTTGGAGATCAAAAAAATAAAATTCCAAAAATGAAGGATCCTAGCACTGAGCCCTGTGGGATACCACAGGCACTTTCATAATTGCTGATGAAGCACCTGCAAGTCATGCCATGTAGGTTTTGTCTTACAGCCAGATGCTATCCATCTTGTCATATATGACTTTATTTTAAAAGCATTTAACAGTTGTATGATGCTAGTGTGATGATAAAAGTTACTGCCAGCCATGCCAGGGAGAAATAGGGCGGAGGATGTAATACTTGTGCCAGCACAGCTAGTTGGAATTTTATAAATAATTACATGTCATTTATATATCAAGCTGATTTGCACAGATGTGTGTGCTGAAAATGTATTTGTGAGCTTTGCTTGTCTTGTGTTAAAATGTATCAACAGTGCACTCTGCTGAAAGGAAGAGAAAGGTACATGTATAATGGTATCTGAATTAAATTTATATGTTTTAATAGAGGACACTAGCATAGCAATGGTTAACCAGCTGACTCATTTTAAGAAAATATGGAAAATGTAAATGAGCTGTTAAATCATTAAACATCACACCACAGTGCTGAGTAGACTTGGAGATGGTAGATCTGGGAGCAGCCATTATCTGTTAGCTTTTGTAAAGCAGGGGGGGAAGTATTATGAATGTTTCTGGCTTCTTGGTTTTGACATAAAAGCTCTCAATGTGTCTTGTAGCAGTCTACTAAAGACCTGTCTCAACCTTCAGAAGGAGATGCTGTGGTAACCTAGAGTCAGGTGACCAGATGAGGTCTTTATGCAATTCATCCTAGATATTATATTTTACAGGCAGTAATCTTAGAATATAGCAATAACCCACACCTGGGTGTGGGTAATGCTGGATTTACCCATGGTTGGTGTGGTTTGGTTACGAGGGCGAAGCCCGAGTGCCCAAACAAAGACAACCGTGAGTAAATCCAGCATTACCCACACCCAGGCGTGGGTTATTGCTATCATACAATGACATTATTTAAGAAAAAAAAACGTACTTTTCTTAAATAATGGCATTGTATAATGCCTCCTTGCTGCCCTTCCGCAGCTGTCTGGTATTCTGCAGCAGTTCTGATGTACTGCGCATGCATATGCTTACGTAGTACATCAGAGCTGTGGGTGGAAGCAACGGAGAAAGCAAGATCTCCGTTGCTTTTTACAAAGTGTCTCGCTATGTTAAACCCATTTAACATAGTGAGACAGCTTTAAAAAAAGCAATGGAGAAAGGAAGATCTCCGTTACCTTTTCCAAAGCTGTATCGCTATATTAAACTCTTTTAACATAGCAATACAGTGTCTAAAAAGCAATGGAGATCTTATGCTTTCTGTTGCTGTAAAAAAAGACTTATACTAATGGAAAAATTCTGGGAGACTGGACCTTTTCCATTAGAATAAGTCTGATTTACAACATGCACACTGACCAATCAGCATGCACATTTTGGAATAATAATGGGGGGGGGGTCATTGTATAACATAGAGTATTCTGTTCAGGAGCTTGATTACAAAGACTGCTCACGTATTTCATCTTGCCTTGCCCAAGTAAGTTATTAGGGACCAGTATAATTCTCTTAGATTCAGCCAGGAATATAGTGAAGCTTAGTTTAGAGACTGTTTTTCTTTATTTGTATGAGTCTGTCTATCAGTGTTGTTTTCAATATTTTTTGTGATTTGAACTATGTGTTACTGTGAATATATATTCAGTATGTTCATGTACTTTTATTAATTATTATTAAATATATTTAAAATCTTTATTGTGACTGGTCTCTAGTATTTAACCTTTGAGAGTAGTCATATTCATTTGGTGACACTGTGTGGGCCACCCTAGAAGGCCTAGCTGTCTTGGTGAACTACTACCATTTGTGTTAGTATTAATATTGCACAGCATAATTGGACACCTTTAAGGGCCATAGAATAGCTGATTGCAAAGTGTCTGGTGGCAGTGATAAATCCCTTGTACTCTGGGCAGAAGGGGTCATAGCAGGTAAACGTGTGCCAGCCTTTCCCAGGTGTGTGTGTGTGTGTGTGTGTGTGTGTGTGTGTGTGTGTGTGTGTGTGTGTGTGTGTGTGTGTGTGTAAATGAAATCTCTTATTGTGTGTGTCAGCTTTTTGGAGCAGGGACAGAAAGTACTGCATTTACATAGAGGGTGCTGGAGGACTTGGACTGAATACTCGGCTGAGGACCTAACCCTACAGCTGTACCAGTGGGGATTCTTATTGGGATGTGGAGGGAGACAGATATAGAGATGTCCATGCTCTGGGCTGAGTGTGTTCCCTGTGTGCTCTTAGGGGAAATTGTACTTGATGCAGAGAGGTCTGCATCTAGAAATACTGGGTGTATCCATTTGTATTAAAAGTGCACATCCCTCTCCAGTGTCAGTAGTGAGGATTCAGGCTTCTTGATTACTGGCCCAGTGTGAGGACGATACATAGTGGTGCCCATCACATATTGACAGCAGTGCTGGGCATCACGGCCAGCATGGGGAAGTATGGCAAAGCTCATTTAACAAAAAAAGAAATCTATTATGATTTATATGTCACATTTCTTGCAATCTGCCATTAGACTGTAATACACTGTCCTTGAGCAATATTATATTTCAATAAACTAGGATAGTTACTGTGAAAGGAGTTAATTATTTACAAAAGTAGATTAGTGATCTACTCTACTAGAAAAAATGATTGTTCTCTATGCTCCTTGAGACACTGACATCTAAAAAATTAACACACATTCCGATATCATTAGTAGTAAACTTTATTACCTCAGTGATGTTTCCAAATTCTATTATGATGTATAACAGGTTCAAATCTAACCCCTCCCAAAACAAAACAAAAAAAAAAAAAAACATTTGTCTTGGCAATGTATCATTTAGAGAAAGGGAGTATTTGAACTGTGAATGCCTGTACAGAAAATATATCAGTCAGCACAATCCATTGCTTGTATCTTAAACTGGTAGGATAACAGAAGATCTAGCCAGCTACTCTAAGTGCTGATTATTACACTGATTCCAAATTGATGTGCCAGATTTCTGAATCCTGAAGCAATGAAAAATAAAAAAATAAAGATCAAAATTACAGAAGAACAAACATGACTCTTCGGCATTAAATTTTTTTATGCAGGCCAAATCCCTATATGTGTGTGAAAATGTAAATGAGCTGTTAAATCATTAAACATCACACCACAGTGCTGAGTAGACTTGGAGATGGTAGATCTGGGAGCAGCCATTATCTGTTAGCTTTTGTAAAGCAGGGGGGGAAGTATTATGAATGTTTCTGGCTTCTTGGTTTTGACATAAAAGCTCTCAATGTGTCTTGTAGCAGTCTACTAAAGACCTGTCTCAACCTTCAGAAGGAGATGCTGTGGTAACCTAGAGTCAGGTGACCAGATGAGGTCTTTATGTAATTCATCCTAGATATTATATTTTACAGGCAGTAATCTTAGAATATAGCAATAACCCACGCCTGGGTGTGGGTAATGCTAAATTTACCCACGGTTGGCGTGGTTTGGTCCCGAGGGCGAAGCCCGAGCTACCAAACAAAGCCAACCGTGGGTAATTAGCATTACCCAGACCCAGGCGTGGGTTATTGCTATTATACCATGACATTATTTAAGAAAAGAAACTGTTACTTTTCTTAAATAATGGCATAGTATAATGCCTGTTTACTGTCCTTCTGCAGTTGTCCGGCATCCGGCAGTTCTGATGTACTGCGCGCGCGCAGTACATCAGAGTTGAGCAAAAAACGGAGAAAGCAAGATTCACGTTGCTTTTTTATGTCTCGCTATGTTAAATGAGTTTAACATAGCGAGACAGTTTTAAAATAAGCAACGGACATCTCCGTTGCTTATTTTAACTGTCTCGCTATGTTAAACTCATTTAACATAGCGAACATAAAAAGCAACGGAGATCTTGCTTTCTCCGTTGCTTTTTTTTTAAACACTGTCTCGCTATGTTAAATGGGTTTAACATAGCGAGACAGCTTTAAAATAAGTAAAGCTGTCTCGCTATGTTAAACCCTTTTAACATAGCGAGACAGTGTTTTAAAAAAACAAGTTATACTAATGGAAAAAAGTCCGGGCGACCGGACCTTTTTCCATTAGTATAACTCGATTTACAACGGGCACGCTGGCCAGTCAGCGTGCACGTTTTGGGGGGGTCATGGTATAATATAGGAATAACCCACACCTGGGTGTGGGTAATGCTGGATTTACCCATGGTTGGTGTGGTTTGGTTACGCGGGCGAAGCCCGAGTGGCCAAACAAAGACAACCGTGAGTAAATCCAGCATTACCCACACCCAGGCGTGGGTTATTGCTATCATACAATGACATTATTTAAGAAAAAAAAACGTACTTTTCTTAAATAATGGCATTGTATAATGCCTCCTTGCTGCCCTTCCGCAGCTGTCTGGTATTCTGCAGCAGTTCTGATGTACTGCGCATGCATATGCTTACGTAGTACATCAGAGCTGTGGGTGGAAGCAACGGAGAAAGCAAGATCTCTGTTACTTTTTACAAAGTGTCTCGCTATGTTAAACCCATTTAACATAGTGAGACAGCTTTAAAAAAGCAATGGAGAAAGGAAGATCTCCGTTACCTTTTCCAAAGCTGTATCGCTATATTAAACTCTTTTAACATAGCAATACAGTGTCTAAAAAGCAATGGAGATCTTGCGTTTTCTGTTGCTGTAAAAAAAGACTTATACTAATGGAAAAATTCTGGGAGACTGGACCTTTTTCCATTAGAATAAGTCTGATTTACAACATGCACACTGACCAATCAGCATGCACATTTTGGAATAATAATGGGGGGGGGGTCATTGTATAACATAGAGTATTCTGTTCAGGAGCTTGATTACAAAGACTGCTCATGTATTTCATCTTGCCTTGCCCAAGTAAGTTATTAGGGACCAGTATAATTCTCTTAGATTCAGCCAGGAATATAGTGAAGCTTAGTTTAGAGACTGTTTTTCTTTATTTGTATGAGTCTGTCTATCAGTGTTGTTTTCAATAATTTTTGTGATTTGAACTATGTGTTACTGTGAATATATATTCAGTATGTTCATGTACTTTTATTAATTATTATTAAATATATTTAAAATCTTTATTGTGACTGGTCTCTAGTATTTAACCTTTGAGAGTAGTCATATTCATTTGGTGACACTGTGTGGGCCACCCTAGAAGGCCTAGCTGTCTTGGTGAACTACTACCATTTGTGTTAGTATTAATATTGCACAGCATAATTGGACACTTTTAAGGGCCATGGAATAGCTGATTGCAAAGTGTCTGGTGGCAGTGATAAATCCCTTGTACTCTGGGCAGAAGGGGTCACAGCAGGTAAACGTGTGCCAGCCTTTCCCAGGTGTGTGTGTGTGTGTGTGTGTGTGTGTGTGTGTGTGTGTGTGTGTGTGTGTGTGTGTGTGTGTGTAAATGAAATCTCTTATTGTGTGTGTCAGCTTTTTGGAGCAGGGACAGAAAGTACTGCATTTACATAGAGGGTGCTGGAGGACTTGGACTGAATACTCGGCTGAGGACCTAACCCTACAGCTGTACCAGTGGGGATTCTTATTGGGATGTGGAGGGAGACAGATATAGAGATGTCCATGCTCTGGGCTGAGTGTGTTCCCTGTGTGCTCTTAGGGGAAATTGTACTTGATGCAGAGAGGTCTGCATCTAGAAATACTGGGTGTATCCATTTGTATTAAAAGTGCACATCCCTCTCCAGTGTCAGTAGTGAGGATTCAGGCTTCTTGATTACTGGCCCAGTGTGAGGACGATACATAGTGGTGCCCATCACATATTGACAGCAGTGCTGGGCATCACGGCCAGCATGGGGAAGTATGGCAAAGCTCATTTAACAAAAAAAGAAATCTATTATGATTTATATGTCACATTTCTTGCAATCTGCCATTAGACTGTAATACACTGTCCTTGAGCAATATTATATTTCAATAAACTAGGATAGTTACTGTGAAAGGAGTTAATTATTTACAAAAGTAGATTAGTGATCTACTCTACTAGAAAAAATGATTGTTCTCTATGCTCCTTGAGACACTGACATCTAAAAAATTAACACACATTCCGATATCATTAGTAGTAAACTTTTATTACCTCAGTGATGTTTCCAAATTCTATTATGATGTATAACAGGTTCAAATCTAACCCCTCCCAAAACAAAACAAAAAAAAAAAAAACATTTGTCTTGGCAATGTATCATTTAGAGAAAGGGAGTATTTGAACTGTGAATGCCTGTACAGAAAATATATCAGTCAGCACAATCCATTGCTTGTATCTTAAACTGGTAGGATAACAGAAGATCTAGCCAGCTACTCTAAGTGCTGATTCTTACACTGATTCCAAATTGATGTGCCAGATTTCTGAATCCTGAAGCAATGAAAAAGAAAAAAATAAAGATCAAAATTACAGAAGAACAAACATGACTCTTCGGCATTAAATTTTTTTATGCAGGCCAAATCCCTATATGGCCCAAAATCTCTGATAAATGGCAGTCTCAGACTTAGTATATATAAGTTCAGATTTTCAGTCTTAAGACTCCATATACTGGAATTGGAAATCCATGTCTTAACATTTCAAATGCTTATACTTACATTACTAAAATTTTTGAACTTACAAAGAAACGGTTTCATGTTTCCAACTCTTACTGTGAGATGGATGTATATAATGAATTAGCATCCACTGTGCATAACAATCTCTCTAAACTATCAAAATTATAATATCTTTATAAATCAAAAAACTTCCTGTAATTTTTTTATATACAAAACAGTGGTTTAGGTTAGGTTCTAGAGGTTTAGGGGTGGTATCTGAATAAATAGATACATGCCCAGTTTTAGAGCCCTCATTAGTCACTGTAGGATGAAACAGGGGTGGGGTGGTAATATGACTGTGTATTTTAGTTACACCAAAAAGCCTCTATATCCTATAGTATGTTATATGGAAGTTAAAAGTATACATGTTAATGTAGCCATAAAGTGTACATCCAGAAAAGGCTTCTCAACATCAGCAAATCTATTATTAATAAAAATAATAACACAAGCTGATAGGTAACAATATTTCATTTTCTTGGTCTTAACAGTCAGTATCAACAATGATCAGTCAGTTATCCTTCTCTGATTTCACGGACCTCAGATTAGACCTATTTCTTAGGTTAAGTAATGCTCTGTTTCCAGCCTTATACATATTGTAATACCCATGTTCAGCTTTGCTTTACAATAAACTTCTCAAGGCATCATCATCTACTGCAACAAATTTCAGTAAAGTAAGTGAAACATTTGTATTCTATACAGTCATTTTTTATTCACTTCTGTGAAACTATTAGAAAGCTGAATTTTTACAGTACATTAAAAATGTTTTAAGAAAACTCTTAACATTCAAAAGAACATTTACTAACTCAGCTGTCAGTGTAGGAATGAAAGTAAAACCTTTCTACATAGATGTGAGCAGTCCAAATCCTAGAACATAAATTGAAGACTGGATGTTTTAAGGACAAGGCTACCGACCCTATTCTCTTCACCCCCCCCCCCCTCTGGTTCTGCTCACATACCATGAATGGTTGTTTTACGGTACCATGGTTTTCTGTTGCTAAGTAATTAGTTTTTTTGTTGCTGAGTAATTTATGTCTTACACTGTGAACCAGCACACAGGAGGTTGAATAAGCTGGCACACAGGACATAATCAGTATCAGGTCTGAGCACTTTTCCCTGAGACAATAATGGAAACTAGGACTTTTGGTATCTATGAATTTACAGGTAATGTCCAAAGGTTTTACTTTCTTTATTATACTAAGATTTACATTACAAAATGTTTTGTTGCTGTTAAGAACTTTTGTTTGAAAAGTAAGTTTATTGTAACTCACAAATATAATTAGACCAATAAAACATACTTTACAAAGTTAAATTATTCTTCTCTTTAGAGCAATGTTCATATTACATAATATATGATACTTCTCTGCAGAATATCCCCAAGTACTTTGGCTGAGGGATCTGTTTCTGAATTTAAGTCAGTATTCTCAAACCATTATATGGTTGGTGAGCTTGACAATATTTTATTCTGCATATTAATTGCATTTTGTGTAGAGTGTTTCTGAATGAGTTGATTTAAGACAATTTCCACCCATGTTACAAGTTATGGATTTGCTTGATTGAATGCATACATTTGATGGTACAGTTGCATATGGCTGACTTCTGGGTGTGTGAGGAGATGTTATATGGCATGTTTTTTCTTTAGACCAGAGACTAATTAAGGGAAGTGGGCAGATGTAATTCTGCTTTTGGGTAGTTATTGTATAGAACTGATGTATCTTCAAACCAATGCATAGACTCATAGCCCACTGCAAAACAGCAGCTGAATTAATGATGTGCATGTGTTGTGGTAGCATGAGGTTCTTTGCTCGGTGCAAGATACCACTTGGCGACATATCACATGAAGGATTTAAGCAATGTAATCAGTAGAACTGAGTCAGAAGTTGTTATGTGAATGCATTTGGCCATTCCCTGTTGTTTCTCTTAGTTCTCCATAAATGATACCTCTGCTGACCTAATAGTTAAATCTGTACTTACACACGGTACCCGATTTTGTGACAATTTTATGCAACTCTTTTTCAAAAGTATCTATTTATTGTGCACTGTTATGCATTCCCCAGTTATAAAAATACGTCCCATTTTTCAGAATGTGAAATATGATATTGCAGCTAACTTTGATGCATATACTTTGCTCATTATGATCAGTTATTTCACTATATTACAATGACTGTAGAGATGTTTCCTATGATCAATTTTTACCTGTGCCCCTTTTGATCCTTAAAATTATAAGAAAAAAATGCCCTCATCAAATACATAAAGGCGTGCTGATTTATAAATAAGTGCATACATAAACAATTAAATGAATATGTGCTGACTGCATTGCATGTTGTATGTAGCACATAAAATATATTGCATTTCATATACAGTTTATTTGCAAGCTGATCATGCTACACCCCTCCCTGCTAACAATGTCATCATTATACATATCATTTCTAAAGTGTCCAAATTTAAAATATACTGATGCATAAATAACAGTAAAACATCATTTGCTGCAAGACAGATACAGAACGCTGGTGATGTTCAGCTAATTGTACTTATCACACTGTTCTGAAAAGATAATCGCCGTTTGCCTTTACCCATCACTGCATCTTTTCAATATCATCCAGACGATTTCTTTGTACTCATGTTCTGTGTTGCATAGGAGGGACTACTGGTTCAGTATGCTTCACAGATTAAACTTCATGTATAATTTTCATAGCTTAGATACCTTAGAACCAAAACAATGCATTTTATGAAGACAGATAAGGACCACTTGGCCTACAGTGTCTCTGCATTTCCATACATCCTGAAATATCTTACTCCTGTGTCCCTCTATCATCTTATCTACTGATCATTCTCATCAGATCATGGCTAAGTACCAGACAGGTAGTCCAGGAGACCAATGAGAAGCCTACCCCATTTTCCAATTGCCCCAAAGCACTGACTGAGTGACTTGCTCAATATCAGGTAATAAGCAAATTACGCTTGACAGAATCAAGGTTGTATTAGATCTCATTAACAAATCATAGGTTTTACCCCTGTGCTAAGGTAGCAAATGTCAGACCCACTTCATTACCATAATATGCCATTTACCACATTGAATAACAAAAATATATTAATTTCTTATAAATTTGTACGACATCCATACATACAGTATAATATACATCACTGTTAATATAAGAAGAACCTAACCTATCATACAGTTTTTGCAAGCCTTTGCCATTGGCTCATACCTTTTCATAAATTAATAATTACTGTATTAAGCAAATGTTGCCAATATGTGGAAAATCTGCCAAAAGTGGAGAAGGCATGTTCAACTTTCAGGTATAAACACCTGTCAAAGGGTTTAAAGCAATCTTAGTGATTTAGCAGTACACCATCATTGCAGATATATGAAATAATTCAGGATTCATTAATTGTCTCTAGTTCTCAATTGCATTCATGTAAGTGGATTATTGTTCACATATACATATTTGTTTACTCGTTTCTCTTATAAATGCAATTATATTCTCATTTTCATAGTTTTTTACACATTTCTTCAAGACATACATTGTTATTCTTATTTTACTTTGATAACTGGGTAAGTGTGCTGTCTCCAGACCATTTTCAGCTATAAGTTGTGCCATTTTGAGGCAGGCAGGAAGAAAAGAACACATAATATGTTCTTGTACTGCAATGCATAACAGTGTCTTTACAGCAGTTTATGTGTATATTGACCACAAGAGAAATGCAATACAAAAAAAATGATATTAAGGCATTCCCTGACATTCAATTACAAGATTAATAGAAAGAAAAGAAGGTATTGTACTGCTTAACATCATGCTCTTCTATAACATTTGTGAAAAATAAAGCCGGCTTAGTCTACATAAATATGTGCCCCCTAGCATTCACGAAATAATCAATATTATACTGTTTTACATTTAAGATTACTTTCACATTTCCCATTCTATGACAAACCTGCTGCTGAAAGTGTGCTGATATATAACAGTAATTTCTAGACTGATTGTGACTAATTTTGCTCATTCTACTATGATCCACTGTCAGCATTATTCTGCCTGATTCTTTGTGAGGTATTCATTTAATTTTCTAAGTTATACATCCAAACTACAAGGCAGTTGTTGAGATACCATAGTCTTTGTTTTGATACTGAATTTAGTAATTTGTAGTCACTATAAACAGTTATGTTCAGGTCTCTGATCATAACAAGTCACTATATGTTCGGAAAATGTGTGCCAGGGAATTCATCTCTAGAAGGGATTACAGCAAAATCTGTAAGAGTCAAATCTCGATATCCATTTTTATAACACATATCCCCTAGTTACAATCAGAGTAGATCTGATTATAGTTTCTGAGTAGTGCATGAAGCTTTACCTGACCCATTTACTTTCAGTTACCGAAAGACAGGGACTAAAAAAACATGTTGAAGATCTAAATATTTCACAACCTTGAAAAATGTTACACACTTACTACTCTCAGATGTGCCCTTCTAGTAAATGGAGGTTTAGCTCTCCAAATGTACAACAAAACAGAAAGAAAAAGAAATGAGGTTTGGTAACAAACCAATTTGTCCTGCGACATCTTCAGAGCGGGGTTATATATATATATATATATATATATATATATATATATATATATATATATATATATATATATATATATATATATATATATACACACACACACACATATATATATATATATATATATATATATATATATATATATATGTGTCTATATATATATATATATATATATATATATATATATATGTCTATATAAATATATATATATATATATATATATATATATATATATATATAGATATATATATAGGAGGAAAGAGGGTAGGGGGAGGAAATGAGACATGGGAAGGGAAGGGCTTAAGGGGCTTATGCAAGTGTAACTGGGTAAGGAATCAAATTTTGGCATGAACTTGCTAATTGGCAGGTTCATCTCCAAGATGACCTAGGTATACTGCTGTCAAGTAGACCTTGGTTTAATAATTGTGGGCAGGTGAATAATGGTTATATTGTAGCAGGGTCAATAGGGAGTATACAGATTGGGGGTTGAGCATTTAGTATTGTAGGTGTGAGTTATGTGGAGCCAGTTTTGTGGTAACTTATTCCTTTTTCTGTGGTTGTAGTTGTCGGAGCTTGGACTGCAGCAAACTTCTTAGTTGTATTTGCTTCAGATCCAGATTTTGCCTTATAATCTTGATGTGAGGTTTTCAATTTTGCATTTTGGTTGTATGAGTGTTTATGGGTAGACTTGGGTCTCATTGGTGGGGGCTTGTACCATCCGGTCCTTTGGTGTCCATTTGGTCATTTTTGCATGCGAGTTTGTAGGCCAAGATGTGAGGCCAGCAAGGGTTGGTTGCTATGCAAGTGTGTTAAGCAGTAATGGTTGCGAGGGGAGAGGTTGTGAGTCTCTTGATGTTGTCTATGGTTTCCGCGGTTTGGATTTCACTGCATCATGCCATTCAGGTGTATGGAGTTCACAGGGTGTCCAGATTTTGCCTTGCAGCTTTGGTCTGACTTACATGAAATAGTAGTCTTCTGGTAGGTCATCAGCGAGGCACTGAGGGTTAAAGAAAGTCAATTAAAAAAAAAAAAGCGAATACACTCTGGATTTTGGCGTGTGTTTGGTCCTTTTCTTGTGGTTGTGTTTTTCTGGCAAATCATTGTGCGTTGAGTACTATATCATGATGCATTGTCTTGGCAACTTGAAAGGATCATTGAGCACGTATTTATTTGTCATGTCCCTGGTGTGTGTGATGGCACATTGCTCTTCTGTATAAATGGGTCTGTTGCCAGATCTCATTTACATTGGTTTAAAGATAATATGTTCAATTATACAAATGTTAAAGTTGTTTCATATCTCAAAAAAATGTTTATAAACAATTAACAATATATATAATGAGTAGTTAATATGCTTCTGTGTCATTCAACTACATAACATCTGGATAAGAAAAATGTCATGGTGGGAACCTGGAGGATACCATACTTTACAGGAGAAATGTAATTACTACTCTTCTATGCCAGATACAGTATTAGGCTTGCAAGTCTGAGTATAAAGAATAGGTTGAGACATTTATTGCAGATATCTACAATAATTACAATCAGTATTGTCACAAGAATTTGTCCAAGTATAAAGTCTCCTAAAATAAAAATAAAATAGTACAAGTATATGATGTACATAGGATCACATTAGCCAAAAATCATTGTTTCAGTCTGCGGCAAAATAATGGGGGTTGACCTGGTACCAAACTGAGTATCTTGGAAGTCCCAAAATAATAGAGGTTTCACTTTGTTACCCACTTCCTTGGTACCTCTCTATTGGCCTTCATCAGTCTCTGTGAGGGAGACTCAACACCACCCTGGGCCGAAATCATCTAATGCAAAGTGTTTATACAGTCAGCATCAGATATGCAAGAAGTTTGTAGCTGTTTGCATGTTGTAAATTGGGATCTATATTTCACTAGTCCCCCTTAAGAGTAGGATATACTAGTGGTAGTTACAACAAGCTATGTATTGTAGCTGACTTGTTGTGTAACCTGTCTTTGCATTTATTGACTTGGAGTTGTGTGGGAGCTCACTGGATTCCACTTGCAGGCAGAGTGTGTCACGGGTGGTCGTGCTCTTTGGCCCTGCATTGCGTTTTGTCTGTGGCACTGGAGAGAATTGTTTGTGTGTGCACTTCAGGTGTGTGTGCTGCTTCTTGCTTCAACTGATTCCCAGTGTGTTTGACTGTCCAGCCTGGTTCTGCCATGCACACTGGGTACAGACTGCACATTGGGTGCAGACAGTGCATTGGGTGCAGTCTGTACTTGGTGTGATATTTGTTTGACTTGTTGGACTGCAGGTTGCCCATGGCCCATCAGTTGTGACAGGCAGAGTTGGTGTGTCTTTGAATCTGGTAGGCATGCATGGTATAATGATAGGATTTATATATAAAAAAAAGGAAAGGGGAGGGAGTATTTCTTTGGTTGGTTTGGTTATGTGCTGCTCATGTTGAGTGGTTTGGCTCTTTTTTTGGTTGCCCCTATATGGGGTTATCTTTGGTGTTCCTCCCTCTGGATTTCAGTTTGCTTTTCTTTGGTGTTGCTTGGATGCTCGGTGGTGGGGTCATTGGCAGAGATTGGTGGTGGTACTGTGAAGGGAATTGTGGAACAGATGGACATGTTGCTTTTGCCAGTTTGTGTGGCCTGGACCGGACAGAGTTTGGGTGCTGCAGATTTAAGGCCAGTGTTGATTGCTCCTGAGGTAATAGTACAGAATAAAACTGTAAAATAATTAAAATAAAAAGAAGGGGGGAAAATATAATGAAGCCGGTTGCTTGTTGTTGTGTTTGTCGAAGGGTTTCTCATTTTGTTGCTGTGGTTTTGTGTGTGTCTCTCAAGTTTGGTGTTCCTTGTAATGTGCCCTTTTTGTAATTTTATTTTGTAATGTTTGTTACCCGGTTGGCCATGCTCAGTTGAGGTTTTCTTCAGTGAAACACCGAATGGCTTTCCGGGCTCTGAGCAAGGTGGTGACTGTTATCATGCATGCGCAGTGGTAGAGATGGTCGGAGGATTGTGGCTATCGTGTCCTTCAATATCTGGAGGCAGTTTTCTGCCTTCTAATAAAAAACTTAGATGTGCCGAAGGTGATTGTGATAGGGCAGGAGTCAGAAAACAGATATCGGAGCTGAATGTTGCTGCAAGGGAGAGGCTGATTACACAAATGAAATGTATGTGTATTCTGTTTTGTTCTGGTTCAGTGCTTATTGTACCATGTGGTAACAAGCTTTATGGGCTGTGAGTCACAGTTGCTCTCTGGAAACAGAAGCAGGAAATAGTTGGGTACACGATAGGTCTGAAAACGTTCACGTATAAGTTGTGCATGAGGAAGAATACAGCTATATTTCATTAGTTATGTGTAAGTAATGTTAATCTTAAACATGCAAAGGTTGGTTAAATTTAAATGGGTTTGCAATATTTATGGGTGGGTTCAAGAGGTCTTTGCATATTACCTCTCAACCATACAGATTTTGCAGAATGTTCACATTTTATTGTGGTTCCTGGAGAATTAGGGGCAAATCATTAAATACTGCTATGGATTATTCATAAGGAAATGTTGAGGCAGGCTGGGCTTTGTTAGTAAAGTACTAACGATCCTGTAAGGGGGGGGGGGGTGTATTGTGCATTTATGTAAGCAAATTGAAATGCTGTACTGTTGCTAATTTTATCATGATCAGAGGTGGCATATTCTAAGTTCATTTAGTGGCAGTAATAATTAAATACAGCTATTGGTGGTTTATAATGACAGCAGTTTGAGTGTTTTTTATGGTGAAAGTTGATTACAGAGTTCCCAGATTGGTCAGCTAGCTTATTGCAGGTGGTAAGGGGTGTGCATAGATGGTAAGGGGGGGTGATTGGTTGCCGCATACACACAGGGTAAGGGGTTGGATTCCCATCAAAGGTTATTGTAGATGTGAATGATTTTGTTACTATTGGGGTTGAGCATCTGATTGGTAGCTCCATAATTGGGGGGATAGAGATTGATACCTATAAGTTTGCAAGTTTCATGACAGCAAGGTGCTTAATTTGTTTTCTTTTGCAGATGATGGAAGTACAGAATTTCTTGCAGAGATGGCGAAGGAAGTTTTTATCAACTGGTGGGCCTGAAGGAAGTTATTGGACAGTTGAGACTGTTGTTGGCAGTTCTGGACATTAGCTTGGATGGCAGTGAGTTTGCAGGCAATTGCATGATTTCAGGTGCTTATTTAGGCATGGAATATTAGTATGGTTTAGGATTACTGTGGCATCGGGTATGCTTAATGTAAATTAGGGGCATGATGTAGCAGGCGTTTAGTTAACATTAAGGGGATTTTGGGGTAGAATCTAGGTTGGGTGGAATTAACAACAGCTGAGGTTTGGTTGGTTTTGGGATAGGCGGATAATGAGGTTTTTGGTAATTTTAATATGGTAAGTATGCAGTTTGGCATGTCAGATTTGGGTGGAACATTTGGGGTGCATTTACAGTTATCTATTCAGGTTTCTGTGTTAGTAGAGGGACCATGATCTGATCTGGTGATAGGAAACTGATATGGTTCATAGGGTGTGTAGGTGTTAGTAATGTTTCATACTAAATTAGCATTTAGATGAAGTACCACAAGAACCATTTCATTTATGCTTGAGGGAATTTTATAGATAGGGTTTCTGGAAGCATTGTATGCTTGAGGGTGTTTTGGGTATATTTTTGGGAGCAGGGTGCTTTGTTTACATGAGTGATAGAGGGTTTAAGCAAGGCATGCTTTTAGAGTTTTACAGAAGTTGGCATGTACTATTTCTCTGTGTTGTGGCTATGGTTTTAGCCAGGAGGGGCATTAGAAGGTACTGACTTGGGGGATGTTTAAGGTTATGGAGGTGTTAGATGTTTCTAGTCATCAGCACCATACTCAGGAGCATAGTATTGTGCTATCTTGGATTTGTTTGGTTTTCAGTGGTTTGTTGAGTTGGCTTGGGTTAAATGGGCAGACATTGACTATTGTAAGGGGGTTTTGTGCGATGATTGGTCTTCTGGTTTGAGATCAAGGCATTATAGTTTTTGTGGCATTTGTTATGGCTATAGATAGTCACTCTGGAAAGGTTTTGAGGGTCAGCAAAGGTGAGGATGACTTTAAGTGCTGCAATTGTTTTGGGTAGTTAGAGGGATGGCTGAATGGATGGATGGCTCTTGGATGATTATTGCATAAGGTTGCCCTTATGGTTTAGTTGCCTAAATGCCATGATGGCCACTTAAAACATTTTATGTTTATATTGGACATTTGGTGTGATGTCAGGATTGTTATTGTGCTGACATTAAAGGGATTTAATTTGGTCATTACATTCATTTGGGTGGCAAAATGGGGATGCAAGGTGGCATGAAGGTAGGCAGTCACCTCTGCATAGTTTTAGTGGCAAGGGGCTTAATGTTGGTTGTTCAGTTGGCTGCTAATGTCTTTTGAATCCTTGCTAGGCTTCCTTTGGTCATGAGGTATGGATTATGTAGTCCATGTGTAGTGGTTATGCTGGGTTATGAGTTTACGATCTGTTACATTAGCATAAAAAAGGATCAGTGGTTTGTTTTCAGTTGTTTGGGTAACTGGCTGTTTTGTTAGTTATGTGATAGGGTTTTAGGAGATGATGATGCGGATCCATTTCGGTTAGTGAGGATGGAGTACACCGAATGATGTTTGGTCTAATGAATTAATGGTGGTTATGTTGTTGAAAGTTTATTGCAGAGAGGGGAAACAGCCTTGTTAGGCTGGTGAGTTGAGAAGAGGGACAGGTGTGCCCTCTTCTGTCCTCCTCCTGGTGTTGGATAGTCATTTTAATGAACTAGGAAAGGAAAGTGACTCGATAAATAAGCAAGCAGGAATAAGGAAGCTGATTATTTGGTTGGATATTAATTCAATAAGTGGTAAATGAAGTGACGTAACGGGACACTACTTCATAAGTAAGTGAGTTGGAGGTATGGATGCTGCTTACCAGGTCAGGATGAGCAAGGTCACGCTTACCTGATTAACATTACATTGATGTGGATGTTGAAATTCAATCAGCTATATTGTGTTTCCATTATAATTAATAAATATTGTATAACAAAGTTATGCTTATGAAAGTTTAATAAAGGTCATCAAATGTCATTTGGTGTGATGTGTTTATTGAAGGGGACCAGGAAAAAAAAAAAGAGAGAAAAAGAATGAAAACTGTAAGAATACGAAGTGATTTACCAAAAGTGAAAGCTCACAGACAGTGGCCAAAAGCAAAGTGTATCTTTAATCCTGTAGATGCTTTAAAAACTGTAATACACTTTTTGCTGTCAGTGTCTCTCACACACACACACACACACACACGCACACACACACACACACACACACACACACACACACACACACACACACACACACACGTGCGCACTCACACACGCACACACACACACACACACACACACACACACACACACACACACACACACACACACACACACACACACACATACACACACACACACACACACACACACACACATACACACACACACACACACACAAAAAACACACACCCAAAGTGTGACAGTCCTAAAGTAATTTTTAAAGTTGGTTTAACTGCATATCACTGTTCAGTTGCTGGTACTGTCTATGATTTCATGTGAAACTAGAACTTAATGGCACTGAAAGGTGTTGTTTAATGCTGTTTTCAAGCTTTCTTTCACAGACTTTGAGGGTAATGGATTAGAAACATAAAACTTACCTGTGGATTGCCCCCTGTACTACTAATCAACAGCGGCAGCTCCTAAATTCTTTATCCCATGCATGGTTCCCATCCAATTAATATGGTATGATCCCAGTTATTCTCATTAAGGGAAATATATAATTATCAACCATGGGATGAGTAAGGTCAGTGTATAACTAAATAAGATTGATTATTTCAAGCATAAAGAATGGAAATTTGGTTGGCATAAAATTGCCCACAAGGCAAGCTAGTCTAGTTTTTACCTATGAACCTATAATCAACCCAATCAACCCAAGGCTGTCTCATTGCCCTGCACTGTGAGACCCTGCATCAGTGGAACACTTAAGTTCTTTCAGCTACACTAGTTCCCCTCGGCACAAGTTACATCCTGTGTCTTGGCCAACCTCCAATCAACCCAAGGCTGTCTCATTGCCCTGCACTGTGAGACCCTGCATTGGTGGAACACTAAAGTGCTTTCAGCTACACTAGTGTATGTTAAAGTTGTATTTAATCTGTCCTCCAAACTGAAGACTGTGTCCCCTTTCACTGTACACATGCACACTACTCCCCCCCCCCATTTCTCTCTTCCTATAGTACTCCTAGGTCAATTACTTAAAACTACTTTCTCTTGGAAAAAGTTTACCTTTGTACCTGCAGCCCATACTACTTTTGTTTTTTCCTGCAGAAGTAGTGTTCCTTTTCACCACTCTGTACTAGATTAGTAAGTATAACATTTGTAGTTATTATGTAAATACTGCACCACACTGACCTGCAATCAACTTAGCTTGGTTTTCCTGTTTTTTTTTAGCAGCTGGCTTAGTCCAGTTTTTCTGACTCTCAACTTTGCATTGCTTTGTGTCTATCCCTTCCCCCACCTTGAACCTGCACACCTCCCCACCCACTTCTGCTTAATTACAGAGTATCAAAAAGCCTGATGTAGAAAGGCACCATCATACTCGTAAAGTTTTTGCACATTTAAGTGCATCTGGGTGTTTCCCCTCCTTGCAGCAAAGTTAAAGAAAAACCTCCTGCTAACCTGAAGATGCCCCTGAAACTGACTTCTTGACTGGCTTCATAAAGCTTGTATTCCTAAACTTTTTGTACTTGTATGTTGCAAATACCTTTTTACTACGTTTCTGTAATGCCTATAACTGCTTTTTAACCCTCTGGTGAGAGATATAGTAACCTACCGCAGGCCCAAAGGCACTTCCTCCCTTCACCCTTTTGTCCCCTCATCCTATATCTTATCCCTTTGGAATAGCTTATTGCCCAGCTGCTATTACTCCCCTGACCACTAGGTGGCAGTCTTTACCTACACTATATTCTAGCATTAAAACTAACTATCCCTCAGGTCCTACACCCATCCTTTGGCATTTCAGTACAATTGTAATCCCCCTCTCTGCACATGAGAACCTCACTCTCGCTTTACTAAATTATCTACACATATCTGATAAGCTTATATATTCTGCTCCCCAGTTTTCAGTTTAGTTACTTCTGTATTACCCCAAACATGAAAAACAGCTGATTGTCTTTTGTCTGAACTTACCTTACTGCTCTTGCCCACTCCGTTCACCCTGTGGGCACCCTCTGCTCCCCTACCCTACTCCCAATTCTCACCCACCCCCAGGGCACCTATCCTTATACTGCTAGAAGCCATACCCCCACCCCACATCAACCAATAGCTCGACACATCTTGTTACTTACTCAACCATCTGTTACTAATTTACTCACACCTTTCACTATCTATACTTTCCTCATTAAACAAACCCACCTCATATTTGCCCTTCTATAACCCCTTATTTTCTCATTACTTAAATTCCCACATTCTCATTATGTCAACCCCTGGCTTACTAAAACTCTTTAATTTCCTCCTCTTGCCCATAATTCTTTCCACTCTACTTCTATCTCATAGCCTCACAGGCTATGAATTCCTAAGCTCCTTTCAATTTTAATGCTCCTTTACACAAACTTCCCCTTACTATCTATCAGTCTCACAAACCCACAGTAACATTACATCCTCATCAGCCTACCTTGTCCCACAGTTTCACAGATTAAACCATGTTAAGTATTTCCAAACCAGAAACATAGACCCTATTTTATGTAAACTAGCAAAACTTACATACAATCCTCAGTACCTACTACTACTCGATGACATTCACCCAAACCCAGGACCTGGTAATACCTTCCCTGACTCCCATTCTTCCTTCACCTCTATTTCACATACACCCTCTTCTTCCTCAAACTCTCTTCTCATTGCCCACCTCAATATTCATAGTTTAAATAACAAAATTACCCAATGCCATGCCCTACTAGACTTATATTCCTTTGACATCCTATGTCTCACAAAAACCTGGCTCAAACCAGTTACTAAAGACAATGATATCATCCCTCCAGGTTATAACATCCTTAGAATTGACCGTCCTAACAAAAAGGGTGGGGGAGTAGCTATAATGTTTAAATCTGAACTACAGGTAACTTCACTAAACACTCAACCTCCCTCACCTAGCAATGCTGAAATTTTAATATCTAAGCTCCAAATTAATGCTAATAAATCTATATACATCATTTGCTCTTGCATCCCCCCAGGCAAAAACATAAGTACTCTTGAACATATCCTTAACTGGCTTTCCACATCATTCCCACAAGAAACCATTCTCCTTGGATACTTTAATATTGACTGGAACTGTTGTATTTCTGACAAACCTACGTCTCACATTAATCTCTATGGCTTCTATCAAACTATCACCGACCCTACCAAAACCCATAAACCCAGCAACAAAATACCTTAGACTGGATACTAGTCAAAAATAACCCCCAATCTTACAAAATAGGCATACTTCCTGATGATATTATTGACACTCTCTTACCTTTATAACTAGACAAAAGATCACCATTCCCACTCAACTAAACTTTAGAACCACCCGGAACAAAAAGAACCTGAACCTAGGTAACTTTCAAGCAGAGCTAAAAGTCTGCAATTGGTCACCCCTGAAATATTTACCTCTCAGTGAAGCAGGCTCTTTTTTTAACAATACATTCCTAAAAATCCTTGAGCACCATGCCCCCTCTCATACTATTAAAATTAGGAACAAACCTGCTCCCTGGCTCTCTAATGAGACAAGGCAAAAAATGAGACTGAGAAATAAAATCTGGAATATATGGAGAAGCACCAAAGACCCTATTGATCATTTAAACTTTACAGCTCAGGAATGCCACTAAAAAAAAATCAATATTCCTCGATAAAAAAAACTATTACCTTAAATTCCAACAAACCCAATATCTGAACCCACAAAAATTCTGGTCAGGATTAAATAAATTACTCCATCCTCGACAAGCCAAAACCCCTACCCCCTCTAACTTGACTCATAATTCTCCCAACCAAATTGCTGATATTTTAACAAAGTGTTTTCAGAAACTGTTCAATCTTTAGCAAATACCTTACCACCTGTTACCACCACTGACTCATTCTTGCCAACCACTCTACTCCAAGTATTACATCTGCAGCCTGTCCCAACATCTCTCATACGCTCCCTACTTCTAAAGCTTAAACCATGCACTTCATCAGCTGACCTCCTCCCAGCTGAATACCTTCAAATGGCAGCAGGAGTGCTTGCCTACCTTGTTTCCATCTTAAGTAACAGAACCGTTACAGAAAGTTCCATCCCATCCCAAAGTCTCATATATTATCCCACTGCATAAGGGTGGGAACTCAAACTCTCAAACTTCCACCCCATAGCCCTACTTTCCCCCTTAGCAAAAATTATGGAGAGATGTATTCACCATCAGCTACTTGATCATCTCCTCCAAAACCACCTGCTAGTTGACTGCCAGCATGGTTTTAGGCCTTTCCATAATACTACAACTGCTCTACTATCCTTTTCTGACTGCATTAATAAAAATCGTAACAACAGCTTACTATCCTCAGCCCTCTTTATTGACCTCTTAAAAGCATTTGATATGGTTAATCATCAATTACTGTAAAACTCACTCAAATCACTTTCGCTAGAAACCCAGACAGTTAATTGGTTCAAGTCCTATCTAGGAAATAGACAACAAGCAGTCCTCTGGGAAAATAAACTATCTACTCTTCTCCCTATAACTCTTGGAATCCCACAAGGCTCTATTCTGGGACCCCTCCTCTTCACTATTTTCATAAATTATCTGAAAATCTCCCTTCCACAAACCACCTACATACAATATGCCGATGACTCGACATTAATATGATCAGCCTCCTCGCCTGCTGGACTTCATTCGAGTACCCAAGCAGTATTTACCTTAGCAGAAAACTGGTTCCATCAATGCTGTCTCCTCCTTAACCCCAAAAAACTAAATTGGTACTATTCTCTCCCACTCAGAAGTCTCCTGCTATCAGCTTCACAATTACATCTAATGGTACTGTAATAACTCCGGACACAGCCACCAAACTTTTAGATGTAACAATTTACCATAATCTAAACTTCGACACACATATCAACCTAACCATTAAATCAGTTAATAAAAAACTTGGTTTCTTCTACAGACTTAAACCCTATCTCACACTCTAGGTAGGACTGCTGTTGCCTGAACTCACTTAATCTCCACCCTTCTCTATGCATCCCCAATCTATATCAACTTATCCAAAAATAATCTTCATAAGTTGGAAACAGCCTATAATAACATAGCTAGATTTGCCATTTGGTGTCCCTTTTTGAACCCACCACTGCCAACATCTTAAATTGCTAGGATGGCTGGAATTGCAAAGCCAGATTCTTTTTCAGCAACTTACTACTATACACAAGATCTTACACCATCCCACAGATACACCCATACTCTCTACCCTTATCTGCCCATATAAAAATCTTACAATCCTTCGATCAGCTAATAAGGTACTAGTAGCTACCCTAAAGTGCAACAACAAATCTGGAGATAGCTTGTTATCAAACTCTATTGGTAACTCTTGGAACACTCTTCCAAGTGAACTAACAGCCCTTTCTTCTACCCCACTTTTCAAGAAGCAATTAAGAATCTTCCTTAAAGACCAATGGCTTTGCCCATGCAAAAATCCTGACTGACACTTTCTCCCCTAGCAGGACCATTCTTTACTATCTATCTTTAACATGCTATTTCAGGTGCTCTGATATTCTCTCTTAATTCCTACTGTAGTAGTTCACTTCCTAAGGTTTGGTGAACTTTATAAACAATGCTACCCTCAAACAAAAAATGTTTTATTACTCCTTTTACTCAAATTTTTTAACTTATTTAGTCGGGTATGTTGGTATGTTACTGTAACAGTACTATATAAATGTTCCTGTATTTAATGTTTTACCTGTCTGACATTATCTGCATTGTATATGGTCAAGATTTTTGTCTTGTAAATTGTCTTAATGTGGAGCTTTTCTCCCCAGGCCTTCGCTGAAAATGGACATACATCCAGTCGGACTATCCCGGTCAACAAATGTAAAATAAAAAATATATAAATAAATAATGTTGAGACACCATGCCCTATATAACCTTCGTGAAATATACTGTAGATTGTTTTTTTTTCAAAATGGAGTGATTTTCCCCAAATTAAAGCAATTCTGTATGCAACCTCTAATTTTCTCAAGGCTGCAAAATTAAAAAAATCATCTGATAAAATCTGCATTCATAACATTTAATCACCATCCAGCCATATCCATTTTGTTTTCAGACACGTTGTGTCGTAACAGTAGTTTACATTATGCCAATATATAGAATTTGGTGACAGTAACAAACTTATAAAAATAAGCAAACTGATCATTCTTTGCTTTGTAATTTAAAAATAACACTGAAAAAAATATTCTCTTTATTAGCTCTGTACTAGTTAGAAAAAAAAGAAAAAAGAAAAAGTATACTCTGAATGCATGCAGGCATCAAAAGATAGTGTCTGAATGTATAGAACAGCCTTGTAAATTAAGGAATTAAACAGCCATCCAGGTGTAACTTCTAGAATTACAATAGATTGACTTTTGTTACATTTTCTTATTGCATTGTGATTGGGTAACCAGATCAATATTTATGCAGTACTCTTCAAAAAAAAATTTGTCACTATTTGTTTTTCCCCGAATTACACATTTTAAAAAATATGTATTCCTTCTCCTGCTTCCTCTCCTCACATTTTATTTGATAAACATTACAAATAATGTATGAAGTGTAAGCAGTTACCAAACGTGCCTCACAAAATGGTGTTGCAACCGTATCCTGACAGTAATGCAAGAGCATCAGGGATTTCTCTTGCCTTCTTGAGAGTTATGCTGTCTCTTTCGAACAAAAAGAAAAGAAAGATAAAAATGCATATTTTATTAAGCCTTATTAATAGGAAGTAAAACTTTGACAGACTACAGCTGCACTGTGCCTCTGTTGCCAATTATTTAAACATAAAAGTGTACTCTTTGGAATATAATATGTTTTAACTCAAAAATCATAACTGAAAGTTGTGGATCATTTGCTTACTGCAGTGATTCAGAGCTGTTAGACATGCATGGGTACAACAACTTTCAGCTTCAAGCTTTAGCTCATGAACTAGTCATAGAGAATACAAAAACATGCACATTTCCTTATTAAGTGGTTATATTTGGCAATACAGATGCAACATATTGATAACATGTCTTCAGTGAACTGCTTCTAACTGCATTTATTTGCAAAGCTTTAGTAGTACACCTGTAAGGTCTATTAAAGCCCAAATGAGATAAAGATATTACACAGAAAATTAAACATAAAAGAGAGGAAAAGATCAATGAACTAGTATTGAACTGACAGTGTGTGTGTGTGTGTGTGTGTGTGTGTGTGTGTGTGTGTGTGTGTGTGTATGTGTGTGTTAGTTACAGCAAACTTTAGTCTGTGAGCCATAGGAAAAAGTAACTAGGTAATGGCAAGGCATTTGTAGGATAAAGCTGTCTAGGGAGGAAACAGTGGCCAAAGAACTGTAAGGAGTTCCATTACAGTCAATGACTATCAAAGCAAGCTTAAATTTAGGACAGATATTAAATAGAGATTTACAAGATGATGTTCTATCAAACCACGGAGGAAGACATAAAAAAGGGAAAAGCATATATCTCAACATCTTAACAAAAGAAATCTGGGAAATCCCAAATATAGTGAGGGATAAAGGCCCAAAAAATAAGGATAAATTTTACATATTCTTCTTATAATTTTAGAAAGTTGGTAGAATAACAGTTTTTTTTTCAGGATGTGAATGAAGACGAAAACTCAGATGTCTCTCATTGTTTAATGACTTCAATCCTCAATGATTTGCCAGAAAACCACAAATGTTATGAGGAGCAGATCAAAAATATGTGGCAAAAATCTGAACATTCTGGGAAAATCCAGACCACTGAGAATTATGGAGAGAAGCCAATAATGTTACAAATTTGTCAGCATGAATACTTGGTTGTTGGGCAAAGAGCTGAATCAGTAAGGGATTATACTGAAGTTCTGCAGCTTTATGTTCGGGTATCAACTATGCTAGAAATGAAACTGAAGCATTATTAGGAATTCTGGAACTTACGAGAGAGCAAACAGAGACAATGCTAGGCTGCCAGTAGATGCTTCTTATAGTATAGAAAGAAACAGAATAGAGCAGAGACATTCATAGTAGATTATAAAAGTCAGCACATCAGCTTTGGCAAAATAAAGGCACAGATGGCATGACATTTCTGAATCTGGCATAAGGTAGTAACAGGATACGAGCCAGACCACTGACTTCCATAGTAGAGTAACAAACATTACAAAATAAAATTACAAAAAGGGCACATTACAGTCCCAAGAAAATGGTACAGCAACTTTAACATGGCAGAATGGGTGGGGTATGGGGTAAAAGCTGACAAAAAACATTTGCCCAAAAATAATTATATTATTATTCAGCACATTTTTTGACAAAAGTCAGATGTTTTTCTTAGAAGCAGTGGGCTGTTGACAGAATATATATGTTACAAGGTAACAGGAATTGTGATAATTGCCTATATCTTCATCAGAAAAAAAAACCAAAAATATAAAAAACAGGATTGTTCTATAACATGCATAGATTTATGATAATAGACAAAATATTTGGCTGATGGACAACAATTTGAAAACATATTACTTAAAGTCACTTTTAGTGAATAGTAGAACAATAATTTTTTGCAGGCCTCCTAAACTCATATAATAGACCATAGTATCTCACGGAAGTATCCTTACTCTGAAGTACATCAGTATTTGAAGTTAATAAATATAAGTAGATGGTCCCCCGGATTCACCAATCTTCTGTGCAGGACTAGCTTAGTCCTGCACAGAAGCACCCGTTTAGGAACAGGACGGCAGTGCTCCATGCATATCAATGAAGGCACGCTGCCCGACCTCCTAGGCTTATATGGAGTGTGTACAAGTGCAGGGGCATGTCTGAGAGCAGAGCACTCAGAATAAACATGCCCCTGCAATGTAGAACAACAGAAAGTGGGAAGAAATGAGCGAGATTGCTCCTAGGTGTCTGCATGTCCCCACAAACAGTTCCCCATGCGTACAACAGCAACAGTACAGAAAAAGTAAATGAAGAAACCCTTTTATTTTTTTTTAAATCCGACGCGGGTGTGCCCATCACTTAGCTACAGTTAAAGCAGCCTAAAAGGCTGAAGAGGATAACAAGGAAGATATATGGAAATGAAGCAGCACAGCAATAGTGTAGTGGGCAGAGCATTCGCCTAATGAGCAGGCATTCCCAGTTCAAATTCCACTGCAGCACAGTCTATTTTACATGGCAAAGCAAGTTATAACCAATATTTTTGTTGCAAAATCCACTAAATAACACATATTTATGAACTAGAGTAGTGCAGGAAATGCACATGTTAAGTATCAATGTCATAATGAATAAGGCACTAGTAAGCAGGTCTAAGCACAACTAAGCAGTAGTAAGCATATGTAAGCACTAGTAAGCATGTTTCAGTGTGTTTGCACACAGGTAAGCACTCCCTACACAGATTAAGCAATCTGGAAGCTTACTGAGTATAAGAAACTGTAACCGTAAGTTAGCAGTGCTTAGATCTGTGCAAACATGCTCACACCCACTTACAACTGCTTTAAAGTGCCTTAATCACTCTGTATCCAATGGCCCATGTCTGCCCAGCAACAAAATAAACAGCCTCTACAAGGCTCTACCCAGGACCCTGTACACTACAGTCACAGTATTTAACCACTAAGCCATCACAGCAGTACATAAGTTAGAGGTTTCAACAAACAAATCCTCAACATAGGAAAATGAAACTCAATATGTGAAATGAATCTATGTACAGTTTTATGTTGTATAACCTGTTACATAACATAAATTTGTGAAGTGGAGTACTGCAGTAAGGCCAGACGTGAGGCATCATTCTAATAAAGTGTTGAATTACCCAGGACCCCATACAGTGTACGTACACATGAATCACAGATACCAGACACAGATATTACATGTAACAAATAAATCAATGTCAAAAGGAAAATATAATGCTAATTAGATAATAAGTAATGCTAAGCATTGCACAAGTCAACTTACATGGTGTAAGCAATGTGTAGGCTGGCTAACTCAATCTGCGCAGTGGTATGCCCCTTTAAGCAATGCCAACATTAGGTAAGCAGGTGTGCCCATAGCTTAGCCTTTTCAAAACCGTCCAATCATGGGAAAGTGTGGGAAATTGGGTGTATTTAAACCCCACAGGCGCCAATAATTCCCATAACTGGTTGCAGCTCTGTAGTGTAGGCAGGATGGCTGGAATTGGGGAAGGCACTTGATTTAGAGCACAGTGCTGGGGCACCCAGGAGTCCAGATTCATGGTATGGCTCCTGGTAAAACACCATGAAGAGAGACTACTGCAGGGCCAGTACCAGGGCTCTCAGAATAAAGCGGAGGACTGGGACAATCTCACCCGTGACCTCAGCAGTGCCACTGGTATCCCCCTGACTGGTGAGCAGGTCAGGCATCACCATGCTGACCTGAAGCAGTGGAGGGGTGATCTCTTGGACCAATGGATCCAAGAATCCAGGCAGATGGCTGATGCCCCAGCACTAAGTACTCATTCTACTACATAGATAATGCTTGCCTAGCTTGTGTATACTATGGATAGGTAACGGCTAAATATCACTGTATTTCTCCGACAGCTGCAGATGAGCGGGCTGCGAACCAGCAAGCCCATGCTGCTAGGCTGCAAAGGCTGTGTCGCGAGGCAGGTTAGTAATATTCTTGCATGTACTGTCATAAGAAATAAATATAACAGTATTTTATTTATTTATTTTTTATTTTACATTTGTTGACCGGGATAGTCTAACTGGATTTATGTCCATTTTCAGTAGAGTCCCTGTGAGATAAGCACCAAGAGATCACTAGACTACTAACATACAGATACTAGCTGTTATACAGTTAAATGCTACAAATTTTAAACAGTTCAGGAATCTTCACAGTTTATGCAAAAAACATGTTACAAGCATTAGATAAGATATTTTAGACTTTATGTACAAGACTTCATTAGTAACTAGAAAGTAATTGTTAAACAAATACATAGTCCAGAAAACACCATGTACTAGAAAGTGTTGTACCAGTATAAAAATGTACTGTGCATGGGATGTACTGAATAAACAAGACAATATGGCAGGAAGACTGTCATATAGGTTGCGTGGAAAAAAGGTGTAATATCTAGTGATTAAAAGTATAACCCCCGGAGTGATTGTGTACATTCTGCTTTCATATGTCGTTGGAGTGTTGCACTCTATAACTAGTACTATTGTATTAAGCAGTCATACCCACACTGTTGAACCCAGTTAAAATATGTAGGAAGTTAAGTAACAATGTTGGAAGTCCCAAGAGGTCAGTCATATAGAACAACCGAGGGAGACTTATACAGAAACCATTGGGATGCTTTACACCAATTCCCTGATAGTAGTGTACTGTGATGTCAACTGTAATATTTTTAACACACAGCAGGGGTTTGAATCCCAGGAGTGGTAGTAAGTTGTATGCATAATCATACCCCACAACTGTACAGAGTTTGCGAGAATGTTCAGATAGAAAGCTGCATGCATAATTAGACCCAACAACTGTACAGACTTTGCTAGAATGTTCAGATAGTACGCTGTAAGCATTATCATAACCATCAACTCTACAGACTGTGGCAGAATGTTCAGGTAGTAAGCTGTATGCATATTCATACCCCTCAACTGTTCTGATCTGTCCAGCATGTCCAGATAATGGGCCCAAATCTGCTGCCCGGTAACCTGTTTCCCTGTCAAATAAGGGTGATGATCCAAGAAATGTAGGCAGCATATACTGACATATAATGGATAGTCAGACCCGAACATAAAAAGAGAATGTATATGCAAACAAACCTGTCATTGTAGCATCTCACCCAAAGTGTATGACAGCTATTCCAAACTATGTCACATTAACACATGCAACCTGTCAAACCTTGACCAGAGTGTGTGCAATAACGGACTGGTAGGTATGTGTATAACATCAACATGGCATCTGGGAGTATGTGTAGAATTTATCAGGTAGTGTTAACAAAGATTTACCCCACAGCTATAACAGATAAGAGGTGTAGACTGTAGGTACAACACAGTTCACTCATATACTTGTCTACAAGCATGGTGTCTGGGAGTATGTGTAGAATTTGTCAGGTAGTGTTAACAATGATTTTCTCAATAGCTATAACAGGTAAGAGGTGTAGACTGTAGGTACAACACAGTTCATTCATGTACTTGTCTACAAGCATGGTATCTGGGAGTGTGTGTTAACAATTATTTTCCCAGCAGCTATAACAAATAAGAGATCCCAGGATCCCAGGAGTGAATTTACAATTTCTCATCCACTAATCAAGATTTCTCTTGAAGAGTGTCAGTGAAGGGATCAGCCTAACATGGACCGGGACTCTATTTCAGAGTGAGGGAAGCCTCTGGGATATGAATCTATCCCTCCAGCATGTCCTATTTATAGCTGTGCTGAGGTTTAAATCCCTGGAGCATGTAGCTCTAACAGATTTCGTTTTCTTGAGGTGGAGCATGTCCATTAGTTCCGGGTTAGACATGGCCTTGTACTTCAGGCAGAGATTGCCTCTGAGTAGGCAGTAAGCATCTGAGTAGAGCTGGAGATTCTTTAGTCAAGCTGCATAGGGCATCTGTTTGAGGCCCACGATCCTCTTGGTGAGGTACTTTTGTGGTCTCTCCAGCTGTTGCAGGTGTTGGGTAATGTACATCCCAAATGGGGCATTGTACTCAATTATGGGCCTGATGAGTGATGAGTAGAGGGGCACAGTGACCTCTCTTGATCTAGATGTGAACCCTTTTGTCATTAGGTGAGCTATATAGAAGGTTTGTCTAACCACTTTGGCAATGTGATTGTCAAAGGAGAGGTTACTATCTACTTGAGTCCCCAGATTCCTAATTTCTTCTTCTGTACTTAGCCGATTACCTACTATATGGTAGTTTATGGGCACTTTGTTTTTCCCAAAGGGGATGACTATACATTTTTTGGCATTTAGCTTGAGGCCGTGGTTCTGACACCAGGTATCCGTCTCCGTAATACCCTTTTGGAGGATGCTTGTGTCAGCTGGAGAGTTGATTATGGCTCCCAGTTTGCAAACATCTGTGAAGTTGGTCAGCCACAGTCCTCCCATGCTTGCCTGTACCTCAGAGAAGTATATACCAAACAAGAGGGGTCCCAGGACAGAGGCCTGTGGGATACCACTTGTAACCGGTTTAGAGTCAGACATGGCACCTGCAATGCTGACCATGTGAGTTCTATCCTTGAGTCAGTTTGCAACCCATCTTGTGATGAATGGGTTGATATTTAGGCTGGTAAGCTTATTTATGATACCAGAGTGGGGTATTGTGTCAAAGGCCTTTGCAAGGTCCAAGTAGGCTGTGTGGACTGCTTTTCCCTCATCTATGGCTTTGCTAACTGTTTTGAAGACGTCAACTAGGTTTAGGAGGCAAGATCTTCCTTTAACAAAGCCGAATTGGGTAGGGTCCAGTGTCTGGAGGTTTCCCAATGTCTTTGTTTATGAGATCCATGATGATGAGCTCCTTAGCCTTTCAGACCAGGCTAGTCAGGCTTATAGGGCAATAGTTCCCGGGATCCATTGTGGCGCCCCCTTTGTGGAGCGGGATTACCATTGCTGTACACCACTCTTTGGGTACATAACCTGTGGTGAGGCTGAGTTGGAACAGTGAATTTATGTGAGGGTTTAGTTCTTTTTTGAGTTTGTGTAAGACACAGCCCGGGATGCCATCCAGTCCCACTGATGCTGTGTTTTTTACTTTGGAAAGGGCTGCTTTCACCTGTGTGTCTGTGATGTCAGGGGGACTGCATACTTCTGGGATAGACACAGGTCCTTTTGGGGGGGTAAAGTTTGGACTGAAGCTGTCTGCAAGGATGTTGGCAATGTCATTGGGTTCAGTGTACTTTGTGCCATTTTGCACCAGCTTAGAGCAGATTTGGAAGTTACCACCCAGATTCTTGATGTAGCTAAAGAAAGCCTTGTGATTATCTTTAGAATCTTTGGCAATTTTTCTTTCAAAGCTAGTCTTTGATGATTTTATGAGGGATCAAAGTTTCTTGCTAGTACTGATCAGAGATGCCTTCCCTTTTTGGGATTTTGCCCTATCATGTAATAGTTTCCTCCTTCTGCTGTAAAGTTTATTTATGGCCGGGGTACACCAGACAGGCCTCCTATTTTTGGAGGAGTGAGTCTTGGTTTTACTTGGGATGGCACGATCCATGCATTCCTGTAGGTGCTCATAGAATGCATTTGTGAAGAATTCTGCATTTTGGGTTGCATTTTCTATTAGCCCGGGAGCTTTGAAGTTCTCCACCTCGGTTTTGAGAAGTGTGAAATTTGCTTTTGAGAAGTTTTTCACAGTGGTTTCCTTGGCTGGGGGTGGGGTCAGGATGTGGATGTCCATAGTGATTAGTTTATGGTCTGATCTTACCAAAGAGCGGTTTACCTCTGGTGTGGAACATTGAGCCCCAGTGTTGGTGATGACCAGGTCCACTATGTTGTCCCCTCTTGTGGGAGTGGTGACCAGTTGTTCCATGGCATTTGAGTTTATAAATTCCAGGAACCGTTGGGCAAAGGAGTTTGGACTTGAGTAGTTTTCCAAGTCAATGTTTGGGTAGTTGAAATCCCCCAATAACATGGTGTTTGGTGAGACCTTCATATTCTCCAATGTTCTCGGGAATGCCGAGTGGGGGTCCTGGGGCAAGGTGGGTGATCTGTAGCAGGCTACAAACTGAAAAGCAGTTTTACTCACTGTTAGTTGCACATGGATGGTCTCCGATGCTTCGTGCAGTGCCACTAACCTGGAGGTGTGGGTATCCTTGATGAAAATGGATGCTCCCCCACTTTTAGTATTTCAGTCGGAGTTCAGGGGCCGAAAAGAATGGTATGAGTTATATCCTGGTAGTGCTGGGGTGCTCTCTGGAGCCTTGAACCAGGTTTCTTTTACTGCACAGATATTGATTTTCTCCATACTAAGGAGTGCCTCGAATGCATGCATCTTGAGGTTTAGACTTCTGGCATTGAGTAGCCTTAGTTTTTTGTTAATTGTATTTTCTATGGAGGTGGGTTTGTCTTTTGAGCCTTGCCTAAAAAGGCACTATGGGGGTGGCAAGAGCCTTAGCCAGTATTTGAAAGCCTAAGCGTGACAGATGCAAGCTGTCCCTAGCGAAGCAGCGTGGCTTGTGAGCATGTCGTCCCAGGCTGACAGACACTGGATCCCCTTTGAATGACACCAATAGCTTAACCAATTGTTAAAATTGATCATTTTGTCCTTATACTGTGGCAACATTCTTGGTGACGGCAAGATGCTACTCAGGGTCAGGGTCATACCAGCCTGGGCTACATGATTTGAGAGCTCCTCTATGTCTCTTTTCATGTAGTCCAAGGAGGTATGTCTCATGTCATTCACACCAACATGGACAATGACAGAGTCATATTTGTACCTGTTGTGGAGTGACCTGAGTGCTTGTGTTATGTGGCGGATCCTGGCACCTGACAAGCAGCTTACAGTGACCTTCTCCTTGTTCAGTCTGGTGAGTGGAGCATCAATGTGCCTGATAATAGAGCCTCCTATTACTAGTGTATTTGGTGTGTTATTTAGCCTTAAGGGCTGCGAATGTGTGGCACACTAACTTTGTGAAGTATGTGATACATGAAAGTTGTTAGGTGTAGCGGTTGCTTGGATGTCTGCTTTGGAGGTCTCTGCTGCTTTGGCAAATTTTTATTTAGAGCCTCAGAGTATGTTTTTGTGAGTTTATGTGTCTTGTTTGCTGATACGATTAGTCTATGTGAGACTGGTTGTGCGGTGCAGGTGGTTTCATTCTCCTCCTGACTGACTGTGCCAGTCTTGGGGTGAGAGAGCTCAGCCTCCAGTTTGGCTGTATAGTTGCATCTCTCACATACATTTGAGTTTGTTGGAAGGAGGAGAGGGTTGTCTGCATACATAAGGCAATTGTAACATTGCCTCAAGATTCCCAGATTCACCAGCTGAACTTGAGAGTATGCCTGAAACTGCACTTTGGACATGCCTGGATAGTTTAAAGTACAGTTTTGTTGATTGTCCAGAATGGACGGATAGGGAGTCTTGTACTTCGGGGTAGTATAAGGGGGTGTAGTGCTATACTGAGAAATTTGAGCAAATGCTGGGCTGTAGACGGAAGCTGAGTGCTTACTTTGAGAGTTTGTCTAGTTCTAAGGGAAAAATTGAAGAGCAGACTTTGTGGAACCGGGAATAGTTTAAAACTGCTTAAACGGCACTGCGCGATGCGCAAAATCATGCAAAACTCCGCAAATGCAGGTTTTATGGCAGGGATCTAGAAAGAGATAGGAATTAGCCCAAAACAGCCAATAAGCTACTAGTTGCTGGGCTGAGACCACTCCTCCAGGGACAGATAGGCTGCTCAAAGTTCCCCACTCTCACTGATGAACAGAGAAGCTTCCTCCTATCCAAGTAAGTATATGGGCAACACAGGAACTATACTACAGGCCAGAATTCAGCAAACCTGAAATCTGGACTACTCTAGTTTAGAACAGGTGGGAAACAAGGATTTTTTTGTTTTTTTTTTTTTTGTTTTTTAGCAGAAACAACAGAAATTTAAACAGGAAACATTGTAAATGCTTTAAACGGCTAGCACACTTGAGTGTATAGCCTACAACAGTTAAACAACACAAAAACAACTTTTGAAGTGCAAAAGCAGTTAATATACAAAAACAATGCTTTTCAGATATTAGGTAAGCCAGAAACTCACTTTTCGGCGAGAAAATGCAGTTGCAGTTAGAAAGGAGAGAAAACAATACTTTATCTGTTTAAAGTCTCTCTTTTGTCTCTCTGCTGCTTGGATCCCACTGCAGGACACCATGAGGAGCTGTGCTGAGTTAGAAACAACCGCAAAACTGCACAAATGCAGGTTTTATGGCAGAGAGCTAGAAAGAGATAGGAATTAACCCAAAACGGCCAATAAGCTACTAGTTGCTGGGCTGAGGCCACTCCTCCGGGGACAGATAGGCTGCTCAAAGCTCCCCACTCTCACTGGTGAACAGAAAAGCTTCCTCCTATCCAAGTAAGGATATGTGCAACACAGGAACTATACCACAGCCCAGAATTCAACAAACCTGAAATCTGGACTACTCTAGTTTAGAACAGGCGGGAAACAAGGATATGTTTTTGGTTTTTTTTTTTTTGTTTTTTTTTAGCAGAAACAACAGAAGTTTAAACAGGAAACACTGTAAATGCTTTAAACGGCTAGTGCACTTGAGTGTGTAGCCTACAACAGTTAAGCAACACAAAAATGACTTTTAGAAGTGCAAAAAACAGTTAAGATACAAAAACAATGCTTTTGAGATATTAGGTAAGCCAGAAACTCGCTTTTTGGTGAGAAAATGTAGCCGGAGTTAGAAAACAGCGAAAAAATACTTTATCTGTTTAAAGTCTCTCTTTTGTCTCTCTGCTGCTTGGCTCACACTGCAGGACACCACGAGGAGCTGTGCTGAGTTAGAAACAAGCACAAAACCATGCAAATGCAGGTTTTAAGGCAGGGAGCTAGAAAGCGATAGGAATTAGCCCAAAACGGCCAATAAGCTACTAGTTGCTTGGCTGAGACTACTACTCCAGGGGCAGATAGGCTGCTCAAAGCTCCCCACTCTCACTGGTGAACAGAGAAGCTTCCGCCTATCCAAGTAAGGATATGGGCAACACAGGAACTATACCACAGCCCAGAATTCAGCAAACCTGAAATCTGGACTACTCTCATTTAGAACAGGCAGGAAACAAGGATATCTTTTTTTTGTTTTTTTGTTTTTTAGCAGAAACAACAAAAATTTAAACAGGAAACACTGTAAATGTATGCGGCCATACATCTGTAGATAGCAATGGTAGATTAACAAAAACAGATATGTCCACATGCACCATTAACGGGGTTGAGAGGCCCCAAACAATATACATCATGTACAAATAGGTGTACCCCCCCCAGCCAAACACGTCCAACCTGCAATACACTTCCAAGTGTTGCACATCCCATAACCAGGACCTGACATGACATGGGCACAAGATGTTAACAGTACTACATCCCACCTGTATGATGTCAGGCTTGTATTGGTAACATATCATGCAGTACAGTCTGGCTCCAATAGGAAATGTAAAATGTGGAAGCTATCAACATACCCAGGATACATATACACAGACACATGCACGTAGATACATATATATATATATATATGTGTATATATATATATATATATATATATATATATATATATATATATACACACATATATATATATATATATATATATATATATATATATATATACACACACATATATATATATATATATATATATATATATGCATGTAGCTACACATTCACAAGCAGAGATATTTACAGTAAGATACATATGTAGGAGGTGCACAAAATATGGAACAGCCACTATGCCTACAGTTCACACCTGAACAACTGGACACTGTTTTGACCACCCATACAAATGGCAATCATTGCCTGCAATATATACCCACAGAGAGGTCATAGGAAAAAACACCTCACACAGATTTGCAGGAATGGAAAACCTTTATTTGTGTACTATTACAGTTCTATATACTATTGCTACTGTAATTGGGATTGCCTTCACAGACACGGTATGTGTGGGGGTCACATCTGCTTTCCACATGTGTGCCATTGGCTACTGACAGACATCCTACGGACATCATACTAAACTGCCCCTGTCAAGTGCAGCAGGGATATTGGCCAATATGTGTGGACATTCTGACACACTCTGTACAGTTCAGAGGTATACACAGAACCCCTTGGTGCAAAACATGTGTACCATGCCTGGCAACATGGATGTTAACAGTCATGTAGATGGATATAACACATAACTGGTACACATATGCCACCATAGGTTATGCATTCACACACACCTGTCTGGCCTGACACATACTACCTGCTGCTACAGGGGTGCCATGGCCACATACTACCCACTAGATACTGACATACATCTTTACATCATCGCACTTCTCTGTCTGACATACATGACTGTTAAGGGAGGCCTGGCAGCAGTACATCTGGCAAGAATCTGCACATGCCATCTCACTGGGTAAGTACACTAAGCTGCTAGGCATGTAACAATGCACTGTGCAGGCTACAGGCAGACTGGATCAACACTGGCCTACATCTCCTATTAGGGAATGCACATGTACCTGCATATATATCATGCTGTACAGGCATGTCACAGCACAGGGTAAGATGCACTTGTGTGAAAGTGCATAACCTCAAAAAATGAGAACAGAGCCACAGCCACATATGGCAAGCTAGAATAATATTACAGTATATGGACTATCTGTTCAACACCATCCTCATATGTGCCACCCACACACTAACCCTACATATACTGGGCCGCTACACAGTTTGGTCCGATGGATGACTATGGTATGGGACATGTGTGTATGACCCTACAAACATGTAAGCCAATAAAATAACATACAGTGGAGCATCAAGTAACATCAGATAGGATGGGACCTAGGACAATGACAACTACCGCAGTCTGTACACAAGCCAAGGTACATATTAAAAATACACACAGTGTCGACATTCACCATAAGTACACAGACCTCAGTACTGTACAAACAACCACAGTATGTCCAGGTTATGTCATCAAATATAACCCCTACTGTACATAACATGTGTAGCAGTCTGATATCTCACTGGCTTTTTATCAGATATGATGACACTAATTATGGTGTACACTGAAAATGAAGCAGCCTCTGCGAGTATGGCAGCTGCAGGGTCCTAAAGGGAAAGTAGACAAGACAAAAAACAGACCAGCAAACAAGGCACGTTGAAATAATGAAAAATACTTTAATAAAAGTATTAGGTTCTATTAAACAAACCGGTTTCGGCAATTACTTTACAGAGCCTTCTTCAGTGTTTGAATAAAATACAAAAAAAGAACCTATTTATAAGAAATTCCTTGAATCATGTGATTCATTACAAATGTTCATTGAGACCAGGCTTAAAGAGCCCACCAAGTTTAATAATCCATTTTTTCTCCACTGAATTCAATAAATCATGCCAACCTAATTTATTGTTTCTAGATCTCAAAATTGTATCAATAATGATAAAACTGAAACATGCATTATGATGATTTAAAGAATGTTTGTATAAGGCATTCGTTTCCCTCTTATTCCTGATGTCGCTGAGATGCTCAGATATACGTAGTTTCAATGGTCT
This sequence comes from Protopterus annectens, assembly GCF_019279795.1. Classification (NCBI taxonomy): domain Eukaryota; kingdom Metazoa; phylum Chordata; order Ceratodontiformes; family Protopteridae; genus Protopterus; species Protopterus annectens. The sequence continues at coordinate 151,711,903 of NC_056749.1, read as the reverse complement.
TGAAGTCTGACCAACATAAAATGCAGAACAATTGCACTTGGCAAAGTAAATTACCCAGTCGGAGGAGCAATTGGCAAAGAATTTTATATTATACACCTCTGGGGTATTTTGGCTGGTAAAACTTTTAGTTTTAAGTAACTTGGTACAATATGTGCAATGTCCGCAAGGAGGGCATCCAAATAAAGGTTCATTTGATAATGTAGTTTGTATAGTGTGAGTGGTTTTGGCATCACAGTGTTTAAAATGATTAAAGAAAGCAGATACATTTTTGCCTTTACGAAAATAAAATGAACATCTATCACCAAGGATTTCCTGAAGTTTGGGTTCACATGTTAATATATTCCAATTATGTTGGACCATATTGATCAATGTATTGGTGTTACGTCCATAAGTGGTGATGAATCTGGGAGGTTCGGAGTTGGATTTATTGCTGGTATTATAATGTAATAAATCTTCACGTTTCATACCATCAACAATATGTTTGGTGTGTACAAGATGACCCATTTTGTATCCACGGTCGTGAAATCTGTGTACAAGATCATCCCTGAAATGTGTGTATGTGTCTTGATCAGAACAAATGCGTTTAATATGCATGAACTGAGATTTGGGAATGTTTTTGCAAATGTGTGGGGGATGGAAGCTGGAGGCATGGAGTAGTGAATTATTTTCGGGGAATTTACGGTGAATTTCTGCAGACAGCATATGATCAGATGTACGGCAAACCAAAACATCTAAAAAAATTATTTTATTTTTATCATAGCTGACAGAAAATTCGATTCCCCATTTATTATCATTCAAATAAGTGATAAATTCTGAAAGATATTCACTATCGGACCTCCATACCAACCAACAATCATCTAAGTACCTATGCCAGATGTCCATCTCATCAATATAAATATTGTGAGACCTATCATAAATGACCTGTTCTTCAAAATACGCCATGAACAAATCCACGTATATGGGTGCTAAAGAAGCCCCCATGGCTGTCCCCTTTGTTTGCAAGTAACATTTTCCCCTGTAGAAAAACACATTCTTAGTCAGTACATGTTCCGTCAAACACAACAAAGAGTGTTGAAACCTGGCCTATATAGTTCTGTCTTATTGAGCCAATATTCCAAAGCTTCCAAACCAGCCCAGTGTGGTATGTTCGTATATAATGATTTAACATCTAAGGTGCAAAGTAACCAGTCTGGCTCAAGTTGTGTGTCTGAAATGATTTGCAGGAATTCAGTAGTGTCCCTGATCCTAGCTTGGACACATTGTAAAAGGGGCTGTAAATGTTTGGTTAGAAACAGAGATAATGGCTCGGTTAATGAATTTTTGCCAGAGACAATGGGTCTGCCTGGGGTTGTGAAGATCCTTATGTATTTTAGGTAGAAAGTATATGTATTGTGGGCAGGGATTGGTGATGGTGAGTTGGAACTGTATATTTTTTGTAATGATCCCCTCTTCAACAGCTGACATCAGGAAAGAATCAATCTGTTTTTTAAAAATAGGTGTGGGATCAATAGATAATTCAGAATAGTAACGTGCATTGGATAATTGGCTGAATGCTTCATGATCATATTGTGAAACATCCTGAACAACAATTGAACCTCCTTTATCAGCACCAATAATGACCAACTCATTATTGTTGGCTAGATTAATGATGTTATCCATACATGTCTTAGACACATTGTTTGATAAAGGCGGAATGGATCTTGAATGAAAATGACGTTCTTTTAACATAGCTTGTTGAAACATGGAAACATGGTGATTCATGGGCAGCATGAATGAATGAAGATCTGAGGTATTTGAATTCATCAGAGATCTTTGATGGTTGTTGATCCTGAAAAAATAGTTTTAAATTAAGAGTTCTATAAAATGAAATACTATCCTGAGCAAAACTTTATTCTGAAAGAAAAAAGCCAGGGTTGAAAGATAATCCTTTATTCAAAATCTCAATTTCAGAGGAGGAGAGGACATGTGATGAAATGTTAGTAATATTTACATTATTCACTTTGTCACAAACATCTGTAATAGAGTTTCCATATTGTCTCCAACCTTTATGTTTTCTGCCCCCCCTCCTCCTACGTGTAAACCCTGCGTGATTGTAGAATTCCTTCTTTTTAATGCTGGTGAGCCTGTGGCATCCCTTGAGTCAGTATCTGGACCAGAAGATGAATAATCATCAGCTGAAGTATCAGTATTTGGAGGTGTAACTTTTTAAGAATAGATTTTGTCTGTTTCCTTTTAGGAGTGGTCCGGTTTTGGGCAATGAAACAGACATGTTTAGCTTTGTTTTCAAAATTGAAAGGGTCACCTTTGGTGTAATCATCAAGATCCCTGTGAAACTTTTTCTTTTTCCTTTCTTTTAACTGAGATTCTAATGTAAGTAGTTCCTTACTCAAATTTATGATACTGTCAGTGTAAATAGTCTGACCTTCAATTTCCTTAGCTTGTTCACTGAGCAAAGTAATAGATGAGATTTCTTGTTCTATGATTCTGTTGTGGTAATTAGCCAATATTTCAACAAATTTCAGAGATGTTTCTTGTTGAACCTCACTCCATTGTTTAAGTAAGCGTTCATCAGGGGAATTTATCAAAGGTTGTGTACGTATCCTTAGACCCCATGGGGTAATTCCTTTAAGCAAATAGGCACAGAAGAGCTCATAGTGTCAAACATTGTTACGTAAAGCTCTCATGTGTTTATTTAAATTTGAAAAAAAATGTTCCCAAGTGTCATTGGTTGCTGCAACACCAAAATTATCCATCCGTTCACCAGTTGGACCTAGTCCAAAAACTGAAAGGTCATCTCTATCGGCAGATAGACCTGTGAGCAACTGGTGCAGTTCCATAATCAATTGTGGGAATAGTATTGACAAAGAACACAAGAAAAATCCGGAAATGGATGACTAACAAAACTAAGAAGTGATGTTGGCCGGTTCAAACTAGGATCAATAAGCAATGTGATTATGATGATTGTAGAAAACCACAATATATATAAGAGCGCCACCAAAACAATTGCTGCTCATAAAATGAATCATTTGCCAGTCCTAGTTGACCCAATAAGCCAAAAAACAGATACTTCACTTAGTCGAAATATGACTTGGTTCAAAAAATGAAAATAGAGGTATATGGTTGATGCAGGGACCAAAATGGCAGAGCTGAGCCTGAAAAATGGCCAAAAAACAATATTAAGTGCATGGGGTACAGATGGAGTCAAATATCCAAATGGAACATCAATTCAATATTGTGTATCAAATATAAATAATGAATATAAATTGAGTAGCCCCAATTTGAGTTCAAGATAATAGTGTAGAATCATGGAACAATAAATCCAACACAATTGACTGTGAGATATAAATATGGAAAGGTGAAGGAAATGTATATATAAAAAATAAATAAATAACCCAATTATTAAGGATAATACCGTTTAAAGAATGGATTATGTTCTGTGGATAATAATATAGGCACCAAAAAATGGGTCAAACAGACAATAACCACCTTGGTATCCTAAATTTGAAAATATAGAAAAAATTGAAGTCACAGAAAAAGTATGTATCTGAAGTAAATACACTATAACTGCGACTAAACCTGACCAGTTTAAATTGTTCAAAATGGTGAAAAATCACCACTGGATTAATGGTGCCACAGGAATAAATAGGTGTGTGGAGGTAGTAAAGTCCAATATATCAAAAACCACATATAAAGTGAAGTTGCATAACATAATACTTGAATTAAACACCATCAAATATATTACAGTTGGTTCAGACTACAATATGCATCACTATTTGTTGATAGCATATTATGATGATAATTTCAAAAAATATATAACAAATATCTTGCGTATAACAGCAATACTCACTAAAGGTTTAGAATAGTTGCAGACCTAAAGGATGAGGCCCATGAAAATGCCTAATGAAATTAGTAAATAAGTATGTCACTTATTATTTAGAAGATGCATAGCACAATGCTTATGAAAAATGATTGACTAGAGCATGACAAATGTGCTGCCTAAATACTCCCAAGAATTGTATATTATAATCTGGATGGTAAACATAATAGTACCAATGAGCAAAAATAGTAAAGCATCACTCTTTAAATAGTGAAGCTCACAATCCCAGCATCAGTGACACAATAGTATCCTTAGTACTTAATATGATGTATGCAATAAACATCCAACATAAGTTCCCTCATGAGCCAATAACAAATAAAGGTTATGCACAAATGTAAAAATCAGCATAAAACCTGATATATGTAAAATATAATAGCTGTAGTGAACCAAGAAGAAAAAAAATTGGTGAAACAGTACAAGTACTGAATATAAATGTACAGCAATGATGTTTAAAGTACAGCACATATGCACCTCTTCATGCATGACATATGTGCAAAGGCTGACAGAGTTGGGGCTGGAGGCACATACACAGGGCCAGTATTGACTGTTGCTGGGATAACCTCATACATTTACTGTTGTAACAGGGTTTGTTGCACCATATGTCCTATAAGGGATATGAAGTCAGTAAATGTCACGGCTTTCACCTTCTGCAGACTGCAATCCTCACACTACCTTCTGCAGTCCAGAGATAGATGCTCTGTGGGTAACACATGAAACCAAAGGCACAACACACTGCCCAGTCTGGAGATGTCCCTGCAGATGGAGATTCCTCATAAACATAGAACTGACATGGCAGGTATTGATACATGTAGGACAGCCATATAAACACATACACTGTTAAACCAACATTACTCCAAATGCCGTATAGCAGCACTTACAGTCTGTAGTCAGGGCAACACACAGGAGGGGGATGTGTCTGACCTGTTTCCACAGTGTATGTTGTTAGAGATAAATCCCCAATCCATCTGAGATGTTGTTTGCCAAACAACAGATCTAGTTCCTGCTCACAGTGAATGAAAAGGGCCAACGCCAACATGATGTTCCTAGATATTGAAGTGTGTTTCCATGCAACTGGCTATGGGCCTGTACCACATGCAGTCAGTTAGGTGAGGGCTGCAATTTGTGCAGAGGCCATCAGCTGATCATAAGCATCACTTAAAATACACATGCTGCTGCCTAAGCAAAGCAGGTGTAGGTCTCCACATCCACCATGAAGGGAGTGGGAGAGGCAGACAGAGGCAAAGATAAGTCATGGAGGGGTGGGAGAGTATAACTTAAGCATGTTTATGTCACAACCTACCAGCACAGGGTATCAAACCCCTGATCACTATGTAGTGATATCACAGTTCTATGTAGTTATTGGATGTACCACATGGGTTACCTGCTGTGGAGCCCTCAAAACATATATGTGATGGTGAGTGACATCTGCAACAGGGATATGGTAGCTATACGGTAGGTGAAGTACACGTGCCTGTCCGCATGAACAGATGCCAGCATCAACACAGCCACACTTTCACAGGGACGCACACATGTTGGCACACTTGGCAGGGCCAGGGATACAGCTCATCACTAGTGAGATTGCCACAACACATTACTGTTCAGGTATCACATGCACCACACCGGTCATATGGAGGTTATATGGGCAAAAGGTATGGGGAGGCATCTGGCATCAGACAGCATGCTTCACTATGCCACTGTGGGTTGTAGTGAGTGTGGATGTGATCATACGCATCATACAACACACACACAAACACACAGGGTGCCAGTACTGACATGCATGGGTGCATTTATGAATGAGTATGTGGTGTTCAGCTGTGCCAGATGGCTGTACAAGGCTAGGTGATGGGTATACCTTGGCATCAGGCCACATAAAAATGGTCTTCATTGTGGCTCAGTGCTGTGGTTTCTGCATTTGCTCACACCTGGGTGACTATTGTGTGTGCCAATGTTGTGCATCACTTGCCATGTATGTGTTCCATTGTCCATGACATGGACAGTGTCTGGGATGTGCACACCTCCCATATCCATGTACAGTGACATGTGGAACTGTGCCTGAGGTGTCGGGACCATGTTGTGTGTACAGATTATCATCAGATGTGCCAGTCTTGGCCACCTGTGGCAGAAACTGGTAATGGACAGCAGGTTACCCTTGCACCTACATTGGTAGCATGCTAATGACATTCCCTGGTGTCAGTGGCATCTGTCCATACAGGGCAAGTTTTAAGGCATGGTATGTCCTTTGTGGGTCACATGTGATGGCACAGCAGGTGTTGCAGGTTTCCAGTGGGGAACATGGTGAAGGTACACTGTCTGCATATATGTGCCCATTGGCCAGAGTGCCATGCCCTCTGTAGGCCACTGCATTCACTCCATAGTTACTATCAGTTGCCAATATGCAGTGTACTACACACATATTGCCGGTTGCCTCGGCATGTGTGTGTGCGTATATGAGACATGGGTTGAGCGTGTGCTCTAGGTAATACTGGGGTTGCTAACTATGATTGCCTGGCCTTGATGTCACATGTATGGGTATGGATTTGCACCCCAACCTCTCGGCTATTTCACATCTGTTATCCCTGTACAGTGGACATTGTGATATATACTAGGGCCACCATATAAGAGATTTGCAAAACCCGCTTCACATTGGGCCCAGGTGTCACACACTCACACCCACCTCCACACAGGATACGAGTTACAAACACACACACACACACACACACACACACACACACACACACACACACACACACACACACACACACACACACACACACACACACACACACCTGTCATGTCTGGGAGTAGAACCCCTACCTAACTAGCTAATTACACTACAGCACTATGCAGTTATAGTACGGGCCATGGAGATTACTGGAAAACGCCTTCCCTAAAAGTGTATATCACATTGGCTGACATCAGCAGAATTGCTAAAGTAGGGCATTGGACATATAGTGAGTGTGACTAGCCTAAAATGCATTGCTCCCTACGCAGACATTGGAACATACACAGAACATCCAAAGCCGACTTGAGTGGGTATAGAACCCTAACAGAGGTCTATATCACATGACAGTATGGAGCTGTTATAGGACGCACCATGGGGACTACTGGATAACTCCTTTCCCAAAGATGTATTTCACAATGAATGACATCAGCAGGATTGGCAAAGTAGGGCATTTGAAATGTACTGAGTGTGACTAGCCTTTAATGCATTGCTCCCTACACAGACATTGAAACACTCCCAAAACATCCAGAATTGCCATGGGTGGGAAACAAACCCTACCAGAGTTCTAAATCATACTACAGCAGTACACAGTTATGGCACGTACTACAGAGATTACTGGGCTACAGCCTTCCCAGAGGTGTATTTCTGGGTGGATGACATCAGCAACCTTGCCAAAGTTGAGCATTTGACTTGTAGGGAGTGTGACTACCCTAAAAAGCATTGCTCCTTACTCAGACAGAGTCAGACAGACACACATAATCACACGCATCCTTGCCATTAAAAAAAAGCTATATGATGCCAGTGTATGTGTAGTGTATGCACAATATGCGTGTGCATGTGTGTGTGTGTGTGTGTGTGTGTGTGTGTGTGTGTGTGTGTGTGTGTATCTGTCTCTGTGTGTAATGCCAGTGGAAGTGGACGTAGACCATGGAAGCGTGATCTAGGGTTGTCACCCCAGTGCTGACAAAGGCACTGCAGCTTGAATGATTGATTAAAAATGTTTGCAAAATGTCTTTGGCTTTGGGGCATGCAAGGGATTGTGCATGGAGGAGGACAACTAGACATTAAGCTATCATCTCAATGTGCCTTTCCAGTTTTTTTCTATCCCCACAGTCTTAAATCACTACCTTCCTTAGTCATCATCATTATCATCAGCACTCCTTTTCCCATTTTTTCTACATGGGGTTTGGGTATCATGTTAACTGTCGCCAAATCTCTCGATTCAGTGACAAACCCCTGCCTTCTTCAATACTCATGCCTGACTGATGCAGATCTTCTTTCACACAATCCATCCTCCTCTTTGCTGGACGTCCTTGCTTCCTCTTACCTTCTTCCTAACTGTCCCAAATCTTCCTCACCAGATTTTCTTCTGCTTTTCTGTACATGTCTAGACAACTGTCATCTCTTTCCTTTGGTCTTTTTTGCAACTGGAGCTACTTTGGCTTCTGCTCTTATGTCCTCATTTCTTTGTCTGTCCCACAGTATGCATCCTACCACCCTTTTCAGGCACTTCATTTCCATCACCTCTAGCTTCTTCAACTGTTATGCCTTTACTGCCCAGGTTTCTTACAGTCATACAGGTCGTACCACTGTCTTGTACACCTTACTTTTCAGCTTCTTTGGCATTCTTCTGACATAGACTACACCTGGCACTCTATGCCAGTTGGCTGCAGCCCCTCAGATTCTAGCATTGACCTCTTCATTCAGACTTCCCTTCTCAACTACCCCTCCCAGATACTTGAAGCTATATACCTGTTCCATTATCTTCCCTTCTATCTCTATTCTCAACTTCTTCTGATTTCCCCAATTTGCTGTTATTACAACATCTTATCTGTGCTTAGTTTCATCCCATGTGCCTTCAGTTTTGCATTCCATTCCCCTATCCTTTGCTGAAGTTTTAACTCAGAGTCTGCCTGTAATACTGCATCTTCTGCATACAGCAACTTTGTTGGTCTATCCCCTCTGACCTGTTTACTAATGTAGTCCATCACCAGTATGAACAGCAGTGGACTCAGAGCTGAACCCTGGAGTACACCCACTCCCACTGGGCACTCATCTGTAAGGCCAAACACTGTTTATACTTGAGTCATTGGGTCCTTGTACAAAGCCTTCACTAATTCTACCAATGTTTCTGGGACTTCAAATCACCACAGTACTGCCCAGGTCAGCTTTCCTCCTTAGTGTTTTGGATCTATTAGGCTTTTGAAATAGTCATATCTTAAATGACATCCACAGGAGAGGCAGACTGCCTGTTATCCTCTAGGAAAGCAACCATCCTCTACATTATGGTGCATTTAACATTCCAATATGGTGGATGGCAACATTATGGTAGCAATTGAGTTCAAGGCCATTCTAGCCATGATGGAGTCACACAGTAAGCTGTTTGATTGGACATTCACCAAATAAAGATCACCATGGCAGCTCACAAAGAAAAACAGCAGGCCATAAAATGGAATATGACCAAGCAGTACTGGGTTCTGATAGATCAATAAAGCATTAACAGGCTGCACTCATGACAAATGCAAAATCTGTAGGAATGCAAAGCTTGCTTTACCCTAAAGTTCATGATCTTGAAAACCGGGCAATGCATAATAACCTACAAGTTATTGGGTTGGGTGGGTGTGAAAAATTTGGTTTCACTGCAATTTATCAAAAAGAAGATGTCCCTACTACTACATAGAACTAACCCTCCAGTGATAGAATGGGAACATCACATAAAGAATAGGCATGGCAAATAGAATCTGCCTCAACATCTTCATTTGGCTGGATTATACAGATCAGGAAGCCATTCTAAAAAGTGGCCAGAGAAAAAAGCCTATCATTAAAAATTGCAGGGAATAGAATTACAATAGCTTCAGATTATAACACATCTCCATACTTTAAAAGAAAGTAAATGATGCCTTTTATACCTATATTCCAAGATCAAAGATTTTAATTCAGCTTGAATTTTCATACGATGCTGGCCCTTAGAAAGGGCTCTGTGCAGTTATTTTTTCATAATCGTCTGGAATCAAAGCACTTCCTACAAACCCCTGCTAACTTCCTACAGTATTCTTATGCTGAGTCAGTTAGCAGAGGGAGTAGGGTGGCAGAAAGCATGATAGATGCACCCTGAACTATTTGCAGAAACAGCAGCCTAGTAAGAAAGGCAGATAATTCAAATGGAATACGCTATAACTAACCCTTGATCCAGACCTGAGGAGATTAGATGGGTGATCCTGGGAAGGCTATGTACAACCTTCAAGGCTCTCAAAAGGTGGAGGACTTGATGAGTGCCTCAGCTGACCAGCACAATGTATCCATTTCTGCCACAGAGACCTCAGAAGATTAACTTAGTCAAATGGAACAATATTGATGGAAGAGAAAGGATGCCTCTAATGGTTTGGGACAAATAAAAGGCATGCAGAAGATGGAAATGAAACCTGAATATGCTCGGGCAGAGTGGATGGGAATATCATTTTTCAGTTGGCATCATTCTTGGTGGACACTATTATGTGTGGCTGGTTGAGATGCAACTCTGACCAGTTTTATTCAACTGATGTAGTATACTCCTCTGTTGTTATTGAAGAGCTTCTCCCAATGATGCAGAGGTTGCTATTGACTGTAAAGCATATAAACTTAGATATTATATAGTCTGTTTATATTTCAAAGGAAATTAACCTGGTTATAGCAGGTGTGAACAGGCCTTAATGGATTTATTGATACTTTTCAGTAATGTGGGGTGAGTTACAGTGGAGGCATGCCCCGCTGTGCTTTTTCTTTCTGTATATGTACTGGGCATACTCACTTTCTTCAGCAGCCTGCCCAGAACATAACACTCCCTATTGCAGTTTATTGTTTCTCTTTTTTGATCCTCTTTTTCTTCTTTTCTGAGTTGTCTGCTTTTTACATATTTTTAATTTTGATATTATTTTTGTGAATAGTTTTTTCTTGTGTCATTACATGGTGTGACATGTTTATACTTTGAATAAGGATGAGGTATTAGATAACTGGACAAACATTGTAAACATTTATAACCAAACTCCAGAAAATAATAGCAACAGTGGGTTACAATTCTTTCCTGTGTCTCATCTGCAAAAACGGGGGGTTGCCAGACTGATCCATCTCTCCTTAGGATGGACCAATAACCATATATTGATGGAGGGCTAGTGTTGCTGGATAGCAGCTACTTTGGTGGGGGTCCAGTATAGCTTATATTAGTAAAATATTATGACCAAAATGAGAATTACCTTAATGTGTTGGTTAGTTTACATGCAGGCATATAAATGTTGCACCAGTTAGGGACAGAATTAGTGCTGTATGGAGATGTTAATGTATTGTTAGATTCATTTCTGTATCGTATCCACAGTGGCATGATGCAACTACCTAAGATAGCTAGGGAACTCCATATTATGATAGCTGATCTCAGACAGGTTGACATATAGTGAGCCTTTCATCCTATGTTCACGGATTAACGGATTATACCTACTCTGTCCACAGTATAGCTAGTCACCTCGGCAATTGGTTGGTTAGCACAGCTATTATGCAAGCAGTAAGCAACCCTGAAATCCAGTTCTGTGTTGTATCTGACCATACCTTTGTCACATTTGGTTGTCTGACTGTGCTAGGCAGGCTGAAGATTTCCAGTGGAAATTTGACCAATTTCATTTAAAGAACCAGCATACCAAATTAGCTTAAAACAGACTCATTTCTTCTTATTGGACAGACCAGCCATGTGATTGTTGACACCACTGGCGCATGGCTAAGACTAAGTATAAGGCATTCAGACATCAACTCCATAGGGTGAAAGCAAGCTGATGTACCAAAGCGGGACACATTGAATGATGAGCTGGCTAGTTTTGAGAGTGAGAATAAAAGCACACAATGCAATAATCCCAAAATGATATGGTGGATTAAATCCACAAAACAGACCATAAAAGCTAACCCAATTTCATTGCATTCATGAAGAATTGGAAAGGTGTAAAGCATTGTACTAAACCACTGGTATTACTGTTAATAAAATTATTGCATGAAATATAAAGAATTGGCCATACAATCACATGTTTCAGCCCTGAAGAAAAGAATACACAGCATTTAGTCACAACAGACCCAAAGGGATTCAGTAGGTTACTCATCCTGGAATATGCTAGTGCAGCTGGCCAGTCTTCATCAAGCATCTCAGGGAGCTACCTTTTCTGAGGAATTCAACTTCTCCATATATTGCTAAGGATATTCTGCCCCTCTAAGCACTCCTATTACCAGAAGTGAGATTGGAATAGTTATAGATAGTCTTCCGAGTGGCAGCGTTTCATGTTAGTATGGCCTTACAACTAGCAATAAAGACTTTTAACCTGTTCTTAGACAACCCCCCTGGAACCTGTATAATCAGGTCACAGCAGTAAGGGTTCCTATTAATTCTTAACTATAGGCCTATTTCCTTACTACAAAAGGAATGCAAGATATTTGCTAATCTATTGGCAATCAGACTGGAAGGTGTAATTCCACATGTTGTCCCCCGAGATACTTGTGATTTTTAAAGGAATGTCAGATTTTCCCTTTGCTATACGGACATGATTGAACATTCAAAAAGGTTCACAACATTAGGCTAGTGTGTCACTGACCTGATGTTGGACTTCCATAAGGCATTTGATGCTCTCAGTTGGGGCTGTCCATGGGAATTGCTGGCATTTTACACAATATTTTTGCAATTTATAGAATTGGCCCAGCTGTAGTACATGAACCCAATGGTGTGGGTACATGTTAATTGAGTGTCATCAGACCCAGTTCCCCTGGTGTGTAGTAGCAGGCAGGTGTGATCCCTATCCCCTTGTTTCCCCATTACTCAAATGCAAGCATTCACAAGCATGCCTGGCAATCTTTCTATTTTTTTTAAATTTCTCTCATAATAACATGATGGGAGTGGACCCCATTCCTAAGTCAAAGTATAATTAAAGTTCATGAAATTAGTATTGTTTCAATCTTTGATGTCAGCCAGAAGTCCTCTTCTCAGCACATGTAATGTGCTGAGTAATGACTCTTTCTACAATTCATCCAGAGTTACATGTATAGGTAACATATCTTAACAAAATTGTAGATTACTTTTTATAAGACGTGTTGCTATTGGAACTGTCTGGGTATCTTTCTTCCAGATTGATCTCATTTCTACCTGCAATTCCTAATATTTTATGACTTTGTGTCTCTCTGTACACAAGACAGTGTAGTCACTGGGTGTAGAGATTTCAATGATCAATGCTACTTTTGTCTTCTTTTCATGGACTACTATATCTAGTTTTCTCACATCTGTCTTTTGAACTGTTGGTAATGAGTGATCCCATGGGATGGAAACTTCATCATTTTCTATGATGCTTTGTGGCTCATGTTTCCAGTGTTTTTCATCTACTTCAATATTATGTTTACACAATCCCCATTGTAACAGTCTTGCCACATTATTATGCTTTCAGTATACAGTCCTGCCATTATTATGTCACAACCAACAAGGTGTGCAACTGTTTCCAATTCTGTTTTACACATCCTACATTTGTCTGTTTCTCCCACATGTTCAATGGACTTTTTAAACAAACTTGTACATAGTCCACTCTCTTGGCCCACCAATATTAACCTTTCATCCTTTGGTTTGAATTTGCCTTTTCTTAACCATTCCTGTATTCTATCCTGAACAACATGAGGTTGTTCCAGGAGTTTTCTATACCTGCAACTATATTTACGAATTTTCCACATTTCTTGCCTTCTCATATGATCTTTCATCTTATATTCTTTCTTTTGTTTTTTGGCACATTCAGTTGCTGCCTGACTTTTATGTACTATTGGTTTGATTTCCATTCTGGATTGATGACGATATGTTTCTGCTGGATCTATATTAGAACACTGAAGTTTCAAAACTTGGAATGTTCTAATATCGAACCCTATTCAGTGAAGGCTAAAAATATCGAAGCAACAGAAAACCAAATGTTTTCCTAGGGAAAGAATTTGGTTGTCCGTTTCTGTTGCTTCGGTATTTTCAGCGCTGTGGAGGAACGTTACAGGTCTGGTTCAGGTAAGTGTGCGATTGAGTGCGGGTTAGGTTAGTTAGGGTTAGGGTGTGGGTTAGGTATGTGTGTGTTTGTGTGGACGTGAGGGTTAGGGTGGGTTAGGTGAGTTAGGGTTAGGGCGCGGGTTAGGTATGTGTGCGATTCTGTGGATGTGAGGGTTAGGGTGGGTTAGGTGAGTTAGGGTTAGGGCACAGGTCAGGTAAGTGTGTGATTGTGTGGATGTGAGGATTAGGGTGGGGTAGGTGAGTTAGGGTGCAGGTGAGGTCAGTGTGCGATAGTGACGGACCTTAGGGTTAGGGTTTGGGTTAAGGTAAGTGGATAGTTAGTGGTGTTTGTATAGTTTAGTGTAAGGGTGCCAAGTATAAGGTGTTGACTTATTTAAAGTATCCATGAGGATAGCTCTTTTAGTGTTAACATAAAGTTCATGTTTCCCGTTTTCCCAGTTGGGATGAATATCATGGTCTATAAACAAATGGTTTGGAATAACAATCTGTGACGACTTTAAACTCTGCATTTGGCCTATATATGTGAGTTTATGACTAAATGTATATTCACGTATATTCATGTTTTTTACACTGATGATCTTAAAGATGTAATGTTTATAACAGTTGTCTAGCGACATGCTGATTGATGTGATTCATTTGTTAATTGGCACATTAATTAGTGCTTTTTCCCGCCTTTGATAATATAAAAGTTTAAACCAATGCCTTGTATTAATGGAATCTGATGAAGCGTGGTTTTAACCGCGTGAAAGCGCTTATTCTTGTTTGTTCACAATAAAAGATTGCTCGTTTTTATGACAGAGTAGCGTCTTTTTGTCAAGGAAGGAGTAATACGTTTTAGTGAAGTTCATGGATTAACTTTGGATGTCTCATTTGGTGAATACCTTTGTTCCAGCTTCTTGAGTGATAAGAATTTTCAGCCGAGTGTTCCTGGTGGTTGGTTCACAGCTTCTTTTGACTTTTGTGTTTTCGTTTTGGTGAGTGAACCATTCAACGAGTTTTACCGGCTTTTCAGTTCATCATTAGTGTAAGGGTAGGTGTAAGATTTTAGGTGTATGTGTGTGGATTGCTGTTTGTTTGGTGTGCTTGTGTTGTGTGCATGTGTTTTGAAACAGCAAATTTTTTCCCTTGGAAAAAATTCGCTATTCTGTATGTTCGATGTTTTCAGCTTTCGCTGAATACGGTTCGATATTAGAACATTCGCAGTTTTGAAACTTCGATGTTCTAATATAGACCCGCTTCTGCTAGACTAAGAATGGAAGTCATCTTAGATTTAGTCTCCTCATGTTTCAAAACTTTCACTATGTTTGGGTCTTGTGCGGTTTGCAGATATGTATGCTGTCCCATGACTGCAGATCTATACATGTAATCCATTCAAGGAGACCCATATCTCCTTTGGAACAGGGAATATATCATCTTAGTATACACTGATTTTTATAAATCGTTTGATGAGCAGGAAGCATCCTTCTTGTTTTCCTGGCTAATCTAGTCAGCAACTTTCAGGGCAAGTCAATCCAAAACTGTAAGTTATGACAGAAAGAGCAAACTGGTTTATAGTTTGAACTTTGTTCCTAGATGTCAACCCTGCTTTCAGGATTGATTTCAGCCTTCTAAAATATTCTTAAGTTTTATTTGCACTTGTTCATGTTTTATTCTTGATCCTTATTCACCCCCTCTTGCTTTTGTATCACATTTTTATCCCAAACTGATGTTTTCTTGGTGCTGCAGCTTTCCTGCTTTAAAGGTAGCTTTTGCACATTTATCAAGACAAAATGACATTCTTATATCATCTGAAAAAGTTTTGACTACTTGCAGTTCTGATTTCAGTTCCTCATCTGATGAGATATACAGTTTTAAATCATTGACAAAGAGAAGATGAGAAGTCTTTACACTTTTTTTTTTTGCTTTCTTGTAATCAAATTAATCTAATTTGTTAAGGGGTCAGCTTAATGGGTTAACAGCAAGACAAAAGAGCAGCAGTGACAGAGTCACCCTGGAATACCCTCCTTTGGACTTTTATCCCTGGAATAATAATTTGTCCTTTATCATGGCTTAACTGCACTATGGTTTGCCACTGTTTCATGGTCATTGTAATGTAGTTTATCAATGTTGGGTGTTATCTTATACATTTTTAAGCACAATTTTATCCATGTATGTGGAATACTGTCAAATACTTTTTTTGTAGTCTATCCATGCCATACTTAGATTGTTCTCCTTTTTACAGTTCTCCACTATGACTTTATTTAACAACACATGATCCTATTACCCTTTTGTTCTATAGCCATAATTGAGTTTTCTTCTAAATGACTATAAATTCTGTCGGCATCAATTCCAGTGTATAATTTATATGTCGTCAGAAAGCAAGTTAGTCTATAGTTTTTAGGGTAGCTGCAGTTTGAGTGTTAAGTAGGAACATGATTTTTCCTGTTGTTAGCCAAGTTGGTGTGTGTTCAGGGTGCGCATATAAATAGTTCTTACTCATGGCTAAATCTTGGTGCAAAGATGTTAACACTTTTAACCAGAAGTTAGGTACTTTACCTGGGCCTAGGGTTTTCCAATTAGAGGTTTTTCTTAACTTTATTTCAATTTCTCTGCCTGTTACTTCATCCCATTTCATATCTTATACATTTGAACTACTTCCTATTCTTTCTTTTACTTCACCTGTCCATTTAGCATCTTTGTTACATTTTGGAGAAATATTTATAAAGATCCTTTTGAATATATCTATTTCTTCTTCTTCTTTTTGGGTGGTCCTTCAGTTCCTTTTATCTTATTTACTAGTTCTCTATAAAACTTTTTTGAGCCATCAGTAAGTTGCTTATTTTGTGCTTTTCTTTTAAATGTATCTGTGTATCTTCTAAGTTTTTCTGCATGTGGTGATATTTTTAGTTTATTATTTGTGATAGTGCATGATAAAGCCTGATCCATTATAATACTGCTAATTGCTTTTATAATACCTATCTTTCTGAGTATTTTTGTTGATCTGTTCCCTCTTCTATGCTCTTCTAACAATGACACGTCTTAATTGCTTTGTAGTTTTTTTTTTTTTTGATGCTCCATGATGACATTCAATTTCTCCTCATTCTTTCCCTTACTACCCTGTGTTCCTGTGTAGGACTTTATCTGTTATTAATTTGGCTGCACCGTAATGTATCCTATTTACTTCTGTTATGTCACATTAATCTCGATGGACAGTCCTAATTACTATGTTCATTTGTTTTATCAAACTTCTAATTTTTGAGGTTTTATTGACCTTCTACAGTCTATTTCTTTCATTGATCTTAATATGACTAGCCATCTCTATTAAATCAAGCAACTCTTCTCTTAGGTTCATAGGTTCATAGGTCGGTACTAGGCTATCTACCCGAAGGCATTTATAAGCCTAGCTGGAATGTGCTGCCTTTCGCCGCCCCCTTAGATTAGTTCCCTGTGCCTCTGTTCAGCAGAGCCACTGAAGTGATCCCTGGGGTAAACATTCTGTTTCCCATCCACTCGTCAAGGTTTCTCTTGAAGAGTGTTAGCGAGGAGCTCTGCCTAATGTAGATTGGAATCTTGTTCCAAAGCATGGGAAGTCTCTGGGACAGGAATCTATCCCTCCAGCATGTCCTATTTATTTATTGGTGTGGTGAGGTTTAGATCCCTAGAGCATGTGGCTCGAGGGGATATGGTTTTCTATAGGTGGAGCATGTCCATCAGTTCTGTGTTGTACATGGCCTTGTATCTCAGGCAGATATCACCTCTGAGTAGGCGGTATGCAACCGAGTAAAGCTGGAGTTTCTTCAGTCTGTATAGGGCATCTGTTTGAGGTTAGTGATCCTCTTGGTGAGGTACTTCTGTGGTATTTCCAGCTGGTGCAGATGTCTTGTAAGGTACATCCCAAATGGGGCATTGTACTCTATGCTGGGTCTGATGAGTGATGAGTAGAGGGGCACAATGACCTTTTTTGATCTGGATGTGAACCCTTTTGTGATTAGGTGGGCCACATAGAAGGATTTTCTAACCACTTTGGCAATGTGGTTATGAAAGGAGAGATTATCTTAGATCATTTTCTTCTAAACGGAGAGTGCATTCTTTGTTTGCCATTTCCTGCAGATGTTCTACAGAAAGTTACAGAATGTCTTCCTGTGTCACGTCCTCTTCAGTTTCACCCTGTATCACCTGTTGCTCTTTCATATGGGAACTCACTGGCCTATCACTCCACCATATAGACTGTGTCAAAGTTGCCACAATTTCCAGTTCTTTCTCTTGCTGTATAGCTCCAATTGAACCTTTGTTCTGGTTTACTATGGGAGTTTACAAAGTATTTTCATTTGTCAACTGATTAGATGCTTCCTGATCCACTGATTTCTCATAATTTGGGTATCCATTGCTTTATCCTGTTGTGTTGTTATCTGAGTTAAGTTTTCTAATCTAAATCCTTCACTTTGCAGATAATTCATGACTTCAGTTTCTATTTCTTTAACTTCTTCATAGGTTCATAGGTTCATAGGTTGGTACTAGGCTATCAGCCCTAGGGCCTATACAAGCCTAGCCATAACAATTCACTGGCTATTTCTTCCCACATTATTTACTTTCCTGGACCCCTGTCTAGCAGGGCGACTGACGTGATCCCTGGGGTGAATTTCCTTTCTCCCATCCAATCGTCAAGGTTCCTCTTGAAGAGGTCCAAAGAGGCACTCTGCTTGACATGTATGGGCAATCTATTCCAGAGTCTGGGGAGTCTCTGGGTCAGGAACCTATCCCTCCAGCATGTTTTGTTTATTGTGATGACAAGGTTTAGATCCCTGGAGCGTGTACCTCTGAGGGATTGGGATTTCTTTAAGTGTAGCATGTCCAACAGCTCTGGGTTTGACATGGCCTTGTATGTTAAGCAGAGATCGCCTCTGAGTAGATGATATGCGACAGAGTATAGCTGGAGTTTTTTAAGGCGGTCAGCGTAGGGCATCTGCTTTAGGCCTGTGATTCTTTTAGTGAGGTATTTCTGAGGCCTTTCCAGTTGTTGCAGATGTCTTGAGAGGTACATACCAAATGGTGCTTTGTATTCTATAATGGGTCTAATGAGGGATGAGTACAGTGGGACAATGACCTCCTTTTTTCTGGATGAAAAGCCCTTCGTGATGAGGTGTGCCACATAGAAGGATTTCTTGACTGTTGTGGCGATGTGGTTATCGAAGGTGAGACCACAGTCCACCTGTGTCCCTAAGTCTCTTATCACACTTTCTGTGTTTAGTGTACTGCCACCTATATGGTAATTCATGGATACATGTTTTTTCCCAAAGGGGATAACAATACATTTCTTGGCATTGAGCTTGAGCCCATGGCTCTGGCACCAAGCATCTGTTTCTGTAAGGCCCTTTTGTAGAGTATCCACATCATTTGGGGATTCAATAATGGCTCCCAGTTTGCAGTCATCTGCAAACTTTGTTAGCCAGAGCCCCTTAGTGTTGACCTGTACTTCAGAGAAGTAGATGCCAAACAAGAGCGGCCCCAGGACTGAACCCTGAGGTACTCCACTTGTCACTTGTCTGGAGCTGGATTTGGAGTCGGCTACTTTTACAGTGTGGGTTCTATCAGTAAGCCATTTAGCAACCCATTGGGTGACATAGGGATTAATACCCAACTTAGTAAGTTTATCTATGATTCCAGAGTGGAGGATGGTGTCAAAGGCCTTGGCAAGGTCTAGATAGGCTGTGTGGACCACCTTACCCTTGTCCATGGCTCTGGAGACTGATTCAAAGAAGTCAATCAGGTTCAGGAGACAAGATCGGCCCTTCACAAACCCAAACTGGGTGGGGTCCAGTGTTTGAAGGTTGCCAATGTCTTTGTTTATAAGTTCCATGATAATACGCTCCATGGCCTTGCAGATAAGGCTTGTGAGACTGATGGGACGGTAGTTTCCGGGATCCAAGGTGGATCCCCCCTTGTGGATTGGGATAACTGTAGCTGTGCGCAACTCAGTGGGCACGAAACCTGAGGTGAGGCTATGATTAAACATGACACTTAGGTGAGGTGCCAGTTCATATTGTAGTTCATGTAGTACACAGCCCAGGATGTCATCTGGTCTCATGGATGCTGTATTCTTGGCTTTAGAGAGTGCGTTTTGTACCTGTGTGGCCATTATTACTGGAATTTGGCAATCTTCCGGTATTGAGATGGGCCATTTAGGGGGTGAGAGGGGGTGAAGTTGGCACTGAATCGATCTGCCAGGATATTGGCAATATCCTTTGGATCAGTATATTTATTGTCATTCTGTTTTAGCTCAGAGCAGATCTGAGCATTGCCATTTAGATTCTTGACATAGTTATAGAATGCTTTGTGGTTGTCTTTGGAATCTTTGGCAATTTTATTTTCATAACTAGCTTTGTACTTCTCCATTACTAATCTTCTTTTTTACTTTTCCTCTTTATTTTCTTTTTTTTTTGTGTTGTAAATTTTCCATATCAGGATATCTTTTGCCTGTATTTCTCTTCACATATCTTTGGTGCTGCTGTTTTTGTATTGATTAGTTTTGTTTCTCCTTTGCATTAATATTGCACCATATTAAATCTTTTTTTTCTTTCCCATTTCATATATTTCTTCTTCAGATGTCTCCTGCTCCTCTTGTTTCTCCTTACTTTTGGGACTAGTTGTTCCATCACACAGTGATATGGCATTTGTTAGACGTTTTACACTGAATCCTTCCCTTTGCAAATATTCCATAACGTCAGCTTCTATTTAACTTCTACTTGACTAATCTTCTGTTCTACATTCCCTCTTTATGATCTTATTATTTTATTGTGAAATTTTCCATATCTGGCTGCTTTTGCCTATCTCTTGCTTTCTGAATATCTTTGGGGCTGCTTTTTTGTATTGATTAATTTGGTTTTCTCTTTTGCATAAATATTGCACCATATCAGATCTCTCTTTCTTTCCCATGTCCATATTTCTTTTTTATACCCTTCAAACATATCTAAATTTTGTTCTTTAAATTATTGCACTTCTTCAGTCGCTTCTTTTTCCAAATGGCACAAGGTTTCTTGGTCTATATAGTGTTTATCATGGGTCTGTTTTCTTAATGAACACATTTTTTTATTTGAAGCTTCTGACAGTTTTTCTTGTGCAAGTATTTTTCTTTCCTCTAATTTATCTCTTAATCTTTTTGTATATCTTTTGTCTGGAAATTCGGGGCTTTTTGCAAAATAGTAACAATACATAATTTTTTTCTTATTCTCAATAGTCCACTATATTATCTGTATGGCTTATTTTTGGTCTATCAGTTTTTGTGATTTTTGTGGACTGCTGCTTCCTTCTACAACACCTCTGGGCCTGTCCTAGCCCACTGTAGGAACATTTGCATGTCTTGAGGATTCTGCACTGTCATTTTTTCCAGTCCTGATACCAGTGCACCTACCAGGATTGGGCACTTTTTTATCCTTGGACTTGTGCACCCAGCTATCTTTTTAATTTTTAACCTGCTTCTATCCATGATATATGCTATATAAAATACAGACTATATATCAGTGTCGTCTTGGTGAGATTTTGTGAAAAACAGGGTCCTGCTCATAAAGGTACTGACCAAGACTTGAGGATGAATTCATTTCTAGCAATACTTCTCCCCTTTTGCTGATTTTATCATCTGTCCATTTACACCCCCTCATCTCTCCATTTGGACCCTTTCTACAGTGTGGCTGGCTTATGTGTAAATAAGAAAAAGTCAGTACAGTTTTCTGGTGGCTCTCAAGGCCCTTGTTTGGACTCAGTCTAACATGATGACGGCTATCACCAAGGCTGTAGAGCTGACCTAGTTGGGTATTAAGTTGTGTAGGGATATGAGCAGACTGGTAGATCTTACTTTTCTCCCTCTGTTAGAAGACTTAAAGAGTTTGGTAATGAGATGGAAAAAGTGCAGCGTGTACCCTTTGGGATGTATCTGGCTGGTCATAATGTTTGCTATCCCTAAGATGAAACATATACCACATGCAGTATATTTTAGTTGTATCCATAAAATATAGAAGCCTATAGCCAACTTCTTCTGGCAAGGCTGCAAACACAGAAGTAATCATCAGAAACGCTTTACTCCAAACAAATATGGAGGGTCTGTTGCACCTGATATACCTAGTTATGGTCGAGCAGTAATTGGGAATTTTAGCATAAGAGCTAGACTCTTTCCTAAGACAGTGTCTCATATCTAGACTATCAGTCAAGGTCTGGGACCCGGGTAGTTTGGGTTTCTGGTTTGAAGCCTATAGCATGTCAGGCACTTCACAATGGTTAGGATATCTTTTTTTGCGATCTTTCACTTATAACGGTGAATGGGAAAGTGATCACATGGTACATGTGACACGGATCATTTTTGCATTTTATTTATGGCATGTATCTAATTCTAAAATATATAAATTAATAGATATAAAGCACCTGTTTTCTGATTTAGAAGTGGGGTGGTGGCAATACCTACAGTTGCAAACATGTGTAGTATTAATCTGGCATTATGTACCTCTTTTATACAATACAATATGATACTTAGGAAACCCTGTTTTTGTGTCTGTCTTAAGCTAAAGCACCCAGACAGAGTATAATATATGTCTCTATTAAAAAGCAGTCAAAGAGTTATTGGGTGATTACCTGAGTAAATGGAATGCCATGCATCTGTCACTCATGATTATGGAGGAATTAGATAAATGCCTTGCTAGTAATGAACAACCCAGCCGATTGAACTAATTATAGTGTCTACAAATTAATTTCATGAGTTTAGTGTTGATAAGTGAACATCAAAAATCTGGTGGTGCTGTTCAGGTAATTAACAAATTCTACAACTGTTGGAGCATCTCCATCCCATAAAATAAAGATATCATCAAGGTATACCAAATAAAATTTGCAAAGAGGAGAAAATTTCGTAGAAAAAAATGTATTTCCTTTCCGAGGCTAGCATGACAAGGTTAGCAAACATGAGCACCCTACATCACCCATAGCTTCACCTTTAATCTACTTATATATTTCACACTTGAAATACAAAAAAAATATTATTCAAAATCACCTCTATACAGCTCATTACCATTTAGATATAATTATCAGACCAACAACATATTGCACTGTCCCATCAAGTTTTGTTGGACAGAACATTTGTCAATACAATATGTGGCACTACAGATATGACTGAGAACAGGAACAAAACTATAAAAGAGCATTAGGCTTACAATATAGTTGTTCGATTCTAGCAAAGAATATTATTAGAAAGTTCTGGTAACAAAGAATTATATCACACTGTGGGAGAACAACCCTACTTTACATACAAAGTTCCTAACAACATAAAAATATGTTTGGGGGACGAGTTTACCATTTTCTAAGGGAACTTGTAAATGTGGCAGCTAATGTCCCTTTATTTTTTTTTTAGGTAAGAATATACGTTTGGACATTTTTTTACAGACAACAGTGAAGTTACATGAAGGAATCTGAAATATTTCCAGTATGGTAAATATTCCAAATGTTCAATATGACCTTTATTTTATATGTGTAAACCAGGAAGACCAGTAAAAAAGAATATAAGAGCACAAATGAGGCATCATTAAATTTAATTTAAGTAATGCTCTTTATAGACATACAATAGCCTGCCAATGTTTGAAAAAGTTGGAATTCAATATTTTGGAGATAGTTCCTATTAAGCTGGGGGGTGAGGGGTTAGGAAACAATAACTGAATATAAAGACTTAATCTAGCAACTCAAACTGTATGCCAGTAAGCCCCAGGTCATAATGATTACATAAAAATTAACCAGTCCTCAAAATTAGGGCAGCTAAGTTATAGTGACATTTTCATATATTTAAATATTGAAATATGTATTTTTGGTAATGGGAAACTATAATATGATTGGTTTAATGCTGTAGGGTCAATTTGATCAACTGTCTGCTTCTTTACAAAAAAATATATATTTTTTTTATATACAGTCCAATTTACACTAATGTAATGCATTTTAGTGCCTGTTGAATGCATTGCATTTGTATTGGTTTTTATCATTATTTTTACAATAGATTCAACAATAGTTTTTATTCAATTTAGAATTAGGAATATTAACTGAAGATGTTAAATATTTTTACAAGAATTGATAGCATGTGTTGTATGTATACACAAACACACACACACACACACACACACACACACACACACACACACACACACACACACACACACACACACACACACACACACACACACACACACACACACACACACATAGATATAGGTGTCTATGTTTCTTGATCGAAATTTCACTATCTCGAACAAGAAACATCAAGACCCATTAAAGTGAAAGTGCACTTTCACAAAAGCCGGTTCTCCGAACCAGAAAAAAAAAACAAACAAAAAAATACTTTAAACAGTATTTTGCAGGGGGCAAGACTCCCTGTACCCCCCATGTGGGGGGCTGTGCCCCCCACACCCCCCCTACTTAAATATATTAACTCCAAGATCGCACTACAGTGGGGAAAAGGATATATTTCCTTATCCCCACTGTAATGTGCTTCGGAGAACCGGCTTTAGCAAAAGTACACTTTCGATTTAGTGCACTTTCGCTTAAATGGGTTCAATCTTCTGGCTGTCGGGAAAGTGTGTTTTCGACAATCAGAAGCAGACCCAGATATAGATATACTTTCCACTAGTACAGCACTATATGCCATGTTTTATCTTAACAGGTTAACCAACAGCTTTTAGTGGGAATGAATTTTAATGTTTTCCTTGTCATGAGACCTTACATAGTCTCTTATGAAGTTATACGCCTATCATTTCAAACAGTCCTAGTGAGCTCCTAAATTGTTTATAGGACAAGTGTACATTTTGTGTGATTTAGTGTTCAACATTTTAACACAATAAAATCTATGTTTCTGACTTCCATTTGCGGTCGCTTCCTGTGATTACATCGGACATTCTACCAATTGTGCACCATGTTAGGGTTATTGTTGCTTGCACTCTCTCTGGTATCCCACCAATGAGAGCATTTTCTTTCCTTCTAAGGGCCTTACCCCACCCATTCATTGAAGGATGTTCAGTGAGTATCATGAGAGTGGTCAGATCAATGCCTTATACACAGGCATGCTTCTATGTACCTCCTGCTGAAGGGTATTGAATTATGACTTGGTGAACTGAATGGGCATGTCAGGGAAAACTATAGGGATTGTCATTTATCCTGTTAGGGATTGTGGAACAGGATGGCCCTGTTTCACCCCCTTCCCTCAGAATAGTCCTCCCTTTCTTCCTCAGCTCCTAACACTGTCTCTAGGTACTGCTCTTGTTTGTAACATTTAAGACAGATTGCAAAATTCATTCTTCTAGGCAAAAAGGATTGTGTTTTTCTATGAATGACTCATGTCCTCAGTCTGATGGCTTCTGTTTCATTTCTCAGTTCAGCTAACACAAGTCTTTGCAGAACATGAAAACAGAGTTAATACATTTTCTATATCCTGAATATCAGAGATAAATAAGTGTTTCACTGTTTGGTCCAGTGCGAAGGCAGTCCTCTGTTCATTTCCTTTGTTCAATGGTAACCAATGGATTTTTTCAAATCAGTTACCATTTTTATATAAAAACATGCTGATGCCCACTGATGCCAAATAATGTAAGGTAGTTCCATTTATCCCCAGTTCAGTTTCACTCAAATTACTTAATTTTGACAGTGTTTTTTTTTTTTTTGAGTTATTGCAAAAGCTTAATTCTTTAATTAGGATAAATGTTTGGATTGTAATAATTCGGAAAAAAATCCATTGCTGTTTTATTGACTTTCTAAAATCTCTGAGATGTTGAAGAAGATGTAAATGTTGAAGAAACATCAAGAGGATACCTGAAGTAATTGTTTGCCAGCCTCTTGAATTTCTGGAACTTTGCAGAAGTTTTGTCTCACAGTAAGAGGTTCTGCATTTCAATTCCCAGCTGGTGTATTCTGTAGAGTCTGGAGGGCCTCCCTACGTATATATAAATTTTCCCTGGGTGCTCTAGTTTATATATATATATATATATATATATATATATATTTTTTTTTTTTTTTTTGTAACTTCCTTCTGTCACTTGCATACAGTATATTACAGTTATATGTCATCCTCATAAATAGTGTACCATACCTCATCAGCATCTGGATAATTCATTTACTACCCTTTCCTTCCTCCTGATATGATTATCAGTCTTGTAGTATTGTAATATCTATTTCCATTTTATTTTCATTTTTTTCCTTCCCCCTTTCCTCATTCTAACCAGTTTTTGCCATCTTCTCACCATGTCCAAGACCTTATGGCATAATTCATGTTCCAGTGCCGATTTTATCTCCTTCAGGTTCTGAATGATGACAGTTTAAACTTCTATACTCAGCAATCAAGTGAAGTTCATTTCTATCTCTTTCCAGAAACTATCTTTCTTTATGTCCTAAGTATGCTCTGCTTCCTTTTGAAGTATGTCTCCCCAAAATGTCTGTGTCTGCTTCTAGATTTCTTATGCCCATTCTCAGTTCTAGAACCAATGCATCATCCCTCTACTTCCTCCAGACACCTTTAACATTCTAGCATTTTCTGTCCTCCCAGCTCTCAACCTCTTAGCATAATAATTTTGGACAAAGCCAAAATAAGGCAAATTTTAAATATTGCAAAAAATAATAAAAAGGATGAACCAAGCCACAGCCAGCAATAAAATAAAAACACTTTCTTTTAATGGTAATGGTGAACACTTTCACAGCCAAATCAGCTGCTTCATCAGACAATCAAGCAAAGTAACTTCCACATATTTAAAATACAATCCACCAATGACATCAACATATCAATCAACTCCACAATTACAGTTTAAAAACACAGGCAGCTAAATATAATATATATTATCTATATATCCCTTTACTCTGCAACACTGGTTTAATCGACAACTTATCATTAATCCCATTCCCCAGGTAGCTCTCAATCTAATAACCCACTGTAACTCCACCTGTTCAGTCAAATTCCTTATATCTCCTCCCCTCTTTTTTCCCATATACCATATCCACTACCACAAATTTGAAAGTATGTTTGTGGTCAGACATAGCAATATGCTTAACCAATGCATTAGAATCTGTATTCTTACAGATATCATACAAACACTCCCTAATTCTCTCCTTAAACATACGGTCAGTCTTCCGTATGTAGAAGGAACTACATCTAGCACAATAGGCTAAATATACTATGTGCATGCTGCTACAGTCTGCCTGTATCTTAAATTCCCAAATTTAATTAGTATCAGGATGGATGAACTTCCCACTACTGTCTATATGTTTGCAATAATTGCATCTTCCACAAGGATGCTTCCATACATGAGTCACATCTGGTCTATCATACATCATATCCTTCGGACCATATAAATGTCTCTTTAAGGACTTCTTGTTCTTATAAACATAGTTAGGTTTATTCCCTACTATATTTTTAACTTTCTCATCTGCACAGAGATCATCCCAATGTTTAGCAAAGATGTTCAGCAGAGCTCTAGTATTACTTGCATAGGTGATAGGCATGCATTAGCATTTCACCATTGAATCCCTATCATTACTACTATGTGCATATTCAGAAAAGCTCTATTTATTATTATTCTCTGTTAGCTAGCTAGATCTCTATTATTCAGCTCTAAATGATTTTCGTTATGATAACTATATCCATAAGACCGGCGGATAAAGGTGGTTCCCTGGTGATCATGGATAGCAGTTATTATTTTATTACCATGAGGAACATGCTAAGTGATGAAAGCATATATGAGAAGATTAATGTGAAGGATCTTGATAGATGTATTTCAAATGTTTATAACAATGTGTTGGGATGCCTACAATCTAAGATAATTGATTTACAGCTATATAGGTATCTGATTGTGAATTAACCTGTTTTGCCTGTGATTCAGGGACTGCCTAAAATGCGCAAACACCCCACCTTGCCACCTATGAGACCTATTGTGGCTGGTAGGGGGGTTGTGCATGGAACCACTAAGTGTCTATGTGGAAAAACATTTCAAACCAGCTTTGAGTAAGAATAAATATGTATTTAGAGAAACAAAACAGTTTCTAAACAATTTATATATATTCACTGCCAACAGACCTATTTATACAACCTACTTGATGGTCACTTTAGATTTCCAGTCCCTATTTACTATGATTCCAAATGACATAGGCATTGAGATGTTCAAACAGTACTTGTTGGCAGATGCTACATACAATTTCAGGTTTTCTTGAGTTGCTTACTTTGCTTGTGGAATTGATACTGGAAAATAATGTTTTCCTTTTTGAGGGACAGACGTTTAGACAGATTGATGACGTAGCTATGGGCACTTCCTGTGCCAATAGCTATGTCAATATTGCCATGGCTAATTGGGAAAGCAGTAACCTTATTATGTTTGAAAATACTGGTCAATTGTTTTTTTCTAGATGCTTTGTTGATGACTTGTTTCTGTTGTGGGAAGGGGATGAGAATTCACTGCAGGATTTTTTTTTTTGGTGAGATTAACAACAGCACAGAATTTTTGAAATTTACCATCAATAGTTCAGCTGATAGTATTGATTTTCTTGATGTAAGAATACGTAGAAATAGTGAAGGCGAGTTTTATACAGAGGTCTATAGGAACGATTGCTATAGGAACACCTATTTATATCGACATAGTATGCACACTGGCCATATTTTTAAAAATATTGTTAGAGGTGAAGGATTAAAAATGGCTAGGCTGGTAGCTGATGATATGAAATTATTATAGGAATTAAACAATCTTAGGGTTAAATTTAATGAGAGGGGTTAGAAGGACTGTGAGATGACTAAGATCCTAATGGAGATACCTAAACTTAGAAAAGATGAAGCTAAACCATACTTTTCTGAATATACACATAGTAGTAATGATATGCAAGTAATATTAGAGCTCTGCAGAACATCTTTGCTAAACATTGGGATATTCCCTGTGCAGATGAGAAAGTGAAAAATATAGTAAGGAATAAACCTAACTATGTTTATAAGAACAACATATCCTTAAAGACACTTTTATGTGGTCCAAAGGATATGATGGATGATAGATCAGACGTGACTCATGTAGGGGCACATTCTTGTGGAAGATGCAATTATTGCAAACATATAGACAGTAGTGGGAAGTTCATCCATCCCGATACTAAGAAAATTTGGGAATTTAAGGTACAGGCAGAC
Organism: Protopterus annectens; assembly: GCF_019279795.1. Classification (NCBI taxonomy): domain Eukaryota; kingdom Metazoa; phylum Chordata; order Ceratodontiformes; family Protopteridae; genus Protopterus; species Protopterus annectens. The sequence goes on along the minus strand of NC_056749.1, from coordinate 151,683,132 downwards.
TGTAGCGGCATGCACATAGTATATTTTGCCTATTGTATTAGATGTAGTTCCTTCTACATATGGAAGACTGGCCGTATGCTTAAGGAGCGAATTAGGAAACATCTGCATGATATCACTAAGAATACAGATTCTAATGCATTGCCTAAGCATATTTCTTTGTCTGACCACACACATACTTTCAAATTTATGGTAGTGGATATGGTATATGGTAAAAAGAGGGGAGGTGACATAAGGAATTTGACTGAACAGGTGGAGTTACAGTGGGTTATTAGATTGAGAGCTACCTGGGGAAAGGGATTAATGATAAGTTGTCGATTAAACCAGTGTTGCAGAATAAAGGGATATATAGATAATATATATTATATTTAGCTGCCTGTGTTTTTAAACTGTAATTGTAGAGTTGATTGATATGCTGATGTCATTGGTGGATTGTATTTTAATATGTGGATGTTACTTTGCTTGATTGATGATGAAGCAGCTGGTCTGGCTGCAAAAGTGCTCACCATTACCATTAAAAGAAGTATTTTTATTTTACTCTTGGCTGTGGCTTGGTTCATCCTTTTTATTACTTTTTGCATTATCTTTTATTATCTGGTAGAACCTTATTTCAACATCACATTTGCGTTTTTCTGAGGAAATTTTAAATATTGCTCTTTTAAACTTACAACCTTCCTAGAATAACAGTTTTGCATTCGAGTGCATTTTCTGAAGGATATTAAGCTTGAAATTCAAATGTCAGTCATTATTACTTTCTTACTTCTTCACTGATATTCTAGAAAACCAAGAATTTTATGAAGAACAGACCAAAAATACAAGAGAAAAAATGGACTGCATGTGCAATTCTGGACAGTAGAGACTTAAGATTATTCCTTCCTTTATCAGTCTCAAGGAGGTTAGATACCATCTATGAAGTATTCTCAATCATTGATCTTCCATGTCACATAATTCCTATATGTGCCTCATGTATGGGATAGGGTACATGTAGCAAGCAAGGAGGTATAAAGAAGGGTTTAGCCTGGGAATGAGTAGACTCAAACAAAGAGCCTGCTATGTATGTTATTCATTGTGATTTCAAGGATTTTAGATTTGTTGGAGTAGGTCAGTCTGAGAAAGTCATTGATGGAGCCTGACTTTTTAGTGATGTAGATGAAGCATATTGGATCCAGATGAATTGTTTGATTGGGCTACTAGTAGTTGTTGTTTATCTGTATAGCACAGACTTCTGTTAGTTGAATAGCATTTGCCAATGCCATTTAGAGATGGGCAGTTTTCTGGTTTGTTAATGTAGAATTACGTCATGCACTAGTTCTGTCAAGTTTAACTGTTTCAGGTCCAGCTAAGGGTGTGTCTTATGAGGTAAATTAGCTGTGAATCTAGTAGCTTAATTATAGCGTTGTTCTAGGTAATCTGTCTGTATCGATTTTAGGTTTGTGAAAATGGGGATGGAGAAAGGAATAATGGAAGATGTTGATTTGAAGCAATGAAAGGTACTTTGCAAAAATCAAATCTGAAGTATCTTGTTTTCTCTCACTTCCGCAGCTATTTTTTTCTGTACTGGAGTATTAAATCTGGTGGATGGGCTCCCCCACCCCACCCACAGACCTTTTACTGCTTTAGTTGAAACTAAATTAACAGTTTACCATATTTTACATTAGCATTGCAAAATGTCCTTAAAGAAAACAAATAAAGCCCATAACAATAGCATTCAATGCTGTGATTCACCTTAAGTACTTAGAGTTGAGACTTTGACTTTGTCTCCCTAAACATTCTAGCTCATTTATCGTTTTTGGTGGAAAATCATCTGTGGGGGAGTAACTGCTTTCCATTGAAGTAGCTGGTTGGGTGAGCCCATCATCAGCCCACCATCAGTACTTATCCTAAGGTAATCTACACCACCCACATTGCCACCAATCACAAAAGAGCTTAAATCTATACTTTTGCCTTCTTTCATACACCCACTTACCACTTACCACCTTTCTACTTTCTTTCATCTGGAATTGTTGTACACTGTAACCCGACAACCGCTCCCACTTCATGCAACCTACAACCAGATAAAAAAACGGAACAGGGAATCCAAGAGAAAGCACTAGTCCACGAAGTAAAGTATGTTTCTTACTTTACTTCGTGGACTAGTGCTTTCTCTTGGATTCCCTGTTCCGTTTTTTTTATCTGTTTTTTTTTATTTCACAAGTTTGTCTTATGCAACCTACAACAAGTTAAACCCTATCCAGCCATCTATTACTGTCTTGCTTACATTTTCATTAACTGAACACTCGCACAAAAACTGGCATGTTATTCAATGTGCTACAGTTCACTTTCTCCTTGTTCTAGCACACATCAACAACTACCATACACCTCTCAACATCAGTCATATTGCCAATGCTCAGTCCACTGATCTCAATGGCAATTACCCCCCATATTTCATTTCATGTATTCCATAACCTTTGCAACCTACCTGACATCCATCTTCTCAATCAAATGAATATAAAAGTACTAACCATATCCACAAGTTAGTCAATAAGAACAAATTTAAAACCATGTGGCACTGTGTATTCCAGCTATCCCTACCCAGTCTGTAACTATGGATTGACATTCACCCCAGCCCAAGTCTAACTGCAACATCCTCTCTCATAATGGCACGCAGCCATTAATAATGCAACATCTCACTCCTGCATCTGTGGTAAAACAAGCCAAACATTTATAAACACTAGCATTCGAGGCATCTGTATCAAAGTAACTGAACTGCATGCTTTCATATTTCATTACATCCCTGACATCCTCACTATCACAGAAACTTGGCTAAAACCCAAAGTCGGTGATAGTGAAATCCTCCCACCAGGATACTGTATCCTTTGAGCAGACCATATATCCAAATAAAATGCAAGTGGGGTAGCTGTTATCTACCCAAAACAACTGAGAATATCCCTTTTATCAGGAAGTGCATCCCACATTCAATAATGCAGAGATTCTTATTGCCTTAATCAAGATGAACTCTTATAAGACCATATGTGCCTTAGCCTTTTACATTCCCTCTGCCAATAACATCAGCAAAGCAGAGATCATACTATTCTGGGCATCTATCAGTAAACCCAAGAAGCCATCATCACTGTGGATATGAGCATAGACTGGGCCTAGACTGTATCAGATATCTTCACTACCAGTATTAACCACATGCTTCTTTCAACTCATAAAGATAATGACAAGATATAACAAGCCCTCCTCTAAGGCCTTTATTCTTGATTGGATTCTCTCAACTAAACCCAGTAATACTATAACTGTGGCACACTATCTGGCAAATCAAGTGACCACCTGCTGAATTTTGCTAACAGGCTTGTATGCAGTCCAGTAAAAATTATGCATACTAGAATGTACAAAGCCTATCCAATTTTAATGTAGACAATTTTATCTCCTCTCTGAAGCAGTACAATTGGAATATGTTAAAACATCTTCCTTTAGACGAATCTCCCTCAAATTTAACACCTTTACGTAAATAGTGAGCAAACTTTCTCCCATCAGGAGAAACCAAGTTAAACATAAGCAACATTAGAGACAAAGACTGGAAAGCATGGCAGACCAACAAATCACTGGAAAAACATCTACACTACATGAACTATACTAGATAAGAAATAAAACCAAACACAGTATAAGCCATGACAAAAAACTCCATTACTTTAACTTACAGCAGGCATACCAACAATTCTTAAAGGATTCTGGTCACTGGTCCAAAATTTACAAAATTCACTCCAAAGTTAACAACCCTCTCCCGCCCCAGAAGACATTTCATCAACAGTCGCTAGTAACTATAAAAAAATACTTCCGTCAGGCTGTAGACTCACATATCAAAGACAATCCCACCATCAAATCAACCCAACTCCACCCCCCCCCCCAAAAAAAAACACATGGAATCCCACAATAATCAAACTTGTCCCTACTTGCAACATAAGAAAATATCTCCTAAAATTAAAATTTACAAGCTCTGCTGCAGACAATCTTCCTCCTGAATTTGTAAAATTGCAGTTGAAGCTCTTTAATATCTAATAGCTATACAAATAAAGAGGTCCATGTTAGAATCTCATGTTCCAGCCATTTGGAAGAAGGAATAGAAGCTTTTTCTTCATAAATGAGGATCCTCTGCTGACTACTCCAAATTTAGACCAATGCTCATTTTGTTACCATTGTCAAAAATATTAGAAAAGCATATGCATTCCCAATCACTAGAAGTCCCAAACATAAACAATCTTCTCTCCCACCCATGACATGTTTTTCATCCCAACCATAGCACCACTACTGGCCTACTTCACCTTGGTGATACCATTAATAAAAACAGAAATGCTGGAAACCTAATATCTTCCTTATTCCTAGAACTGTGCAAAGCATTCAACATAGTCTTTCAACATAAACTAATTTAAACTCCCTTTCTTATGTCTCTCCCCCTACTCCCTCTCCTGGATTAACAGTTACCTAACAGATTCCAAGAAGTCAAATGGCAGCAAGAATACTTCTCATTTCTACCCATTTCTATACAAAAGGCTCCAAACTTGGACCGCTCCTGTTTAACACATTTATAAATGATCCACACACTGTCAAAGCATGCCACTCTTGTACAATATGCAGATGACTCTAAACTCCTCTATGCAGTGTCTAATCTACAAGAACTGCCACAAATTTCTCTAGCATCCTTTACATCTATAGATTCCTGATAAGGCAACTCATATCTTCTACTTAACCTCCAGAAAAACAAGTCTACTTCTTTTCATCCTGAAAACATTCTTCAAAAACAAAACTATTGTGAAAATCACATCATTAAATACCACCCTGATTAATCAGACCCCTAACACCAAACTCTTAGGTGTCACCATAGATGACAACTTGAAATTTGACCTATACTTCCTAACTGTTATTAAAAAACACCAAAAGCATGGGCTCTTGTATAGGACAAAAATCCTACCTAACAGACAGAACTAGAAAACCATAGCTAAAGCCTACCTCCTACCTACACTACTGCATGCCAACTCTTTACTAACCTAAAATCATCCACACAAACAAAGCTGGAACAATGCCACAATAAAATAACTTGCTTTGATGCAAATCCCTCCTTTAGAACTCATCACTGTTCTGCCCTTAAACAAATAAATCAGACTAAACTACCACATCACTTCCACTATAGTCATTTACTGCTACCTCATATAATAATATACTGCTCAGATAAATATATAGCACAAAAAGCATGCATCAACACTAGCACCATAACAAATTCCTCACCTCCATCAACAAAGCCCAAAATGCATCAGAAGCCTCCTTATAATCAAACTCTGTGTCTACACTCTGGAATGCCCACAGGTGTCTTATAAACCAACAGGCATTTGAAAGACATCTAAGAAAACCCCTCTCATCAAGAATACAGGCCAAGCATACAACAATATAATCCCTGGCTGTGTTCTACATTAACAACAGAGTGAACTGGAACCTCACCTGTGTGCCCTGTTCAATCAAAGCCTCAACTCAGGCTTTGTCCCTACTGACTGGCGCACTGCTACAGTCATCCCTCTCCACAAAGCAGGAGTGACTACAGACCCTGGGAACTATTGCCCCATTAGCCTGATTAGTCTGATATGCAAAATTATGGAATGCATCATCATGGACCTAATAAACAAGAATATAGGGAATCTCCAAACTCTGGATCCCACACAGTTTGGTTTTGTGAAGGTAGATCATGTCTGCTCAACTTGGTCGACTGCTATGAGTCTGTCACCAGAGCTATGGATGGAGGAAAGGTGATTCATACAGCCTACCATGATCTGGCCAAGGCCTTTGATACCATTCCTCACTCAGGAATCATAGAAAAACTCACTAAGCTAGGCATCAACCCCTATATCACTAGGTGTGTTGCAAAATGGCTCATAGATGGAGTCAGCTACTTTCTCACTGTGGTTTCTAAGTCAGACTGCCAACCAGTCATGGGTGGAGTCCCACAGGGTTCAGTCCTGGGTCCTCTCCTGTTTGGTATCTACTTCTCTGAAGTCCAGGCCAATACAAAGGGACTCTGGCTGACAAAGCTCACAGACAATTGCAAGTTGGGAGCTATTATTAACTCCCCAAGTGATGTTGACATCCTATAGAAAGGCCTCACTTAGATCAATGACTGGTGTCAGAACCATGGCCTTAAGCTCAATGCCAAAAAATGTGTCATCATCTTGTTTGGGAAAAACCCAGTTCCCATGAATTACCACATCGATGGTAGTCCACTGAACACAGAAGGCATTATAAGAGATCTGGGAACACAGATTGACAGCAACCTCTCTTTTGACCACCACATTGCCACTGTAGTCAGAAAGTCCTTCTATGTGGCACATCTCATTACTAAGGGTTTTGCATCCAGGAAGAAAGTGGTCATTGTCTCCCTCTACTCTTCCCTCATTAGGCCAATCATTGAGTACAATGCTCATTTGGCATGTACCTCATTAGACACCTGCAACAACTGGAGAGGCCACAAAAGTACCTCACAAAGGGGATCCTTGGTCTTAAACACTTGTCCTCTATGGACAGACTCAAAAAAGCACTATTCTCTGTCTCATATTTCCTACTTAGAGGTGATCTCTGTTTGACTTGCAAAGCCATGTCTGACCCAGCTCTGTTAGAAATGCTACATCTAAAGAAATCCCAGTCATACCTCTCAATCTGGAAACATCAAAAATCTGGACAAAGAGGGGGCGGAGCCTAGATGGAAAACTGAGAGCAGTGAATTTTGAGAGCTCCATAAACTAGTATAATAATATTGGAAAATGTTATTATTTTCAAGTTTAAAACATCAGAAATCTATAGATAAACTACTAAACTACATAAATATCAATTTTGGTGGAGATATACAACAATGTTCCTGTCAAGTAACTTGGAGATATATTGAATCACTGAATATAAACAACTCAAGGAATCCTCATCCAGATGCTGCTTTGAAAAAAGAACTGCAATTTATGACATCTTCCTTACAGGAACTATCTTTGAAGATGAGTGGCTTTAAAAATGACTTAGAAAACCTCAAATTACATTCTCAAAAACAGACTGATACTCTTAAGGAACTATTACAGCAACACCATACCAAAATAACAAATATAGAGACTTCTCTAAATGATACTGAAGGGAGACTCAAAGAGGAAGAATTCCAAAAAATAATTTCTGCTTAAACAGAATACATGGCTGGTTAACAAAATAGATGACTTATAAAACAGTGAAAGGAGAAACAACATAAGGATCTTTGGTCTACCTGAAAACATTGCAGGATAAGACATTATATCATTCTTTTTTTTTTACTCAAATGATTTTTATTTTGATGAAATAACACAATAATTTAATACATTCATAACATTCAATAACTATTTACAGTATTTACATTCAGCCTGAAAAAAGGATTCAGATAAAAAAAATTGTAGTTAAATAATAAGTTAATATATAAACTATGATAGTTAGGAAGAGTTTGGTTCCATCTGTAGAGTGTCAATCAAATTCAAAACTTTCCTCCACAGACTATTAACCAATGGCTTAGGAAAAGTTTTTAACTCTTTAGTTCTTTTCTCCATTAGTATACATTTCTTCAGTGATGATAGGAATTCCTCCATTGTGGGTGCTACATTAGAGTTCCATCTTCTTGTTATACATTTTCTGGCTATTGCTAACATTGTCCACAACAAATACAAGCAATCTTTCTTCATATTATGACTATTAACAACATTCAATAAAATTAAATACTTTGTCAAAACAAATATATCAGTATAGATAGCTTGAAGAAATTTGTTAATCTCATTCCAATATGGTTTAATATTTAAAAAAAAAAAAAACTGGTGAATGCAGAAGAACAGAGTGAAATCCACACTATATTAACGTACTGAAACTTTTAATCCATGCTTTCGTAACCAAACTTCTTCAGAATAAAATGTACATTCTCTACATCACATTTAAAAGCAATTTTAAAATACCTCTGCAGCAATAAACACATCTTTCCACTTAAACAGTTACACAATTAATCAATAAAATTTCAAACCTCAGGAAGTTATTTCCTTATATAGACACTACAATCTTTCAAAAAACATTTAATATTAACAGCATCATTAATACCAGGATTTTTATCTGAATTTAATCTGATTTGCCATAAAGCCTCCTTTTTTAAAGACTCGTTTTGAAATTGCCATCCCTATAATTCTGACTTCCTTGCTTCAGCACAGAAAACAAACATTTTTTGTACATGGGACAGGTGATAGTATGCTTATAAAAAGCATTTGTCTTGTCTTGTTTTATAATATTATAATAATGTAATGTTGGAACAATGAACACATTTGTTTCTCTCTCTTTCTAAAATGTTTTTTTAGATTATTTTGATTTTGGTATACAAACCTTGGTTGGGTCCCCACTATGGATTGTAAGTCTTTATTTCCCTCTAAATTTTTTCAGAAATAATGTTTCTGATAACACAGCTGTCTATTGTCATGTCCAAACAAAAATTATTACCAGCATCAGATGTGTTCCTATCATGGTTCTGTTTTATATTAGTGTTGGAAAACCCATGCTCAAGGATGGCTGGAAAGAGACTGTCTCTATTCTGTGTGACATATTCAGCCAGCTCTTTCAACAGTATCTTACTATACCCTCTTTGAACAAACAAGGTAGTAATAAATTCTATTTCCTTCAAAAAGTCACCCATTTCACTTGTCATCCAACTGGCTCTTATGAGTTGTCCTTTTGGAATGTTATTCTTCATTACACAGAAAAGATGGGGCATGTATAAGTGTGGGGACTATAATATATGTAGATACATTTCTGAAGGTCCTTTAGTTAATTTAGAACATTTGCCTTATACTTTGAAAGTTCTGGAGCATTTCAACTGTAAGAGTAAAGGAGTTGTATACATTGGTATGTATGCATATTGTAGTGCATTCTATACTGGTATGACGACAAGAGCCTTATGCACTAGAATAAAGGAACATTATTATAATATTAGAAAACAAGACAAGACAAATGCTTTTTATAAGCATACTATCATCTGTCCCATGTACAAAAAAAAAATTGTTTTCTGTGCTGGAGCAAGGATTTCAAAACAAGTCTTGAACAAAAGGAACATTTATGGCAAATCAGATTAAATTCAGATAAAATCCTGGCATTAATGATGCTGTTAATATTAAATGTTTTTTGAAAGATCGTAGAGTCTATATAATGAAATAACTTCTTGAGGTTTGAAATTTTATTGATTAATTGTTTAACTGTTTAAGTGGAAAGATGTGTTTATTGGTGCAGAGGCATTTTAAAATTGCTTTTAAATGTGATGTAGAGAATGTACATTTTATTCTGAAGAGGTTTGGTTACGAAAGCATGGATTATTAGTTTCATTACGCTAATATTGTGTGGATTTCATTCTGTTCTTCTGCATCCTCCAGTTTGTTTTTTGTTTTTTTTTTTGTTCTTGTGGTTCTCCAGGAGTACTTCTACTTTTTTGGTGTTGCGGTTCCTATGGCAGAAAGCAGAGGAGATTCGTTGATGGATGTCAGCATTCATCATACACCAGGTGAAGGTGGACAGAATGTTCTGGCTTCACTATTGAACACTATGAAAGATATCCAGCAGACTTTGCAACTGTTAATTCCAGATAAAGTGAATATGATTCCAGTCTGGTCCAGCTCAGATGATGAGGTTGAGATGGTGGTAAACTTTAACAAACATTCTGCTGAACAGGGTAAAAGCTTTGAAGCTGTTTCTAAAACTAAGACTTATGCTGACATAGCTTCAGTATTAAATACCAAATTGGATCCTTTTTCATCTTCTAAAAAACCTATTAACACTATAGAGCTGAACATTTATAGAGATATGTGTAACAATTTGGGCAGACTACTAAAAAAATACACAAGTTTAGACTTGGAAAATAAATATTTTTCACATTGTATAGAGCTGGGTATGGTCCCTAAGGGGCTGAGATTCTTTAAATGCCCAAATGAGGTTGATAACTCCAATGAATTTTGTGTAGATATCACACTATCGAAAGGCAAAAATAGTAAATGCTATTACATCGAACCTAAAATATCTAAACCACAAAATATCGAACATTCAGAACAGCGAATTTTTTCCTATGGAAAAAATTTGCTATTCCAAAACATATACACACAACACAAGCACACCAAAAAAACAGCAATCCACACACATACACTTAAAATCCTACATCTAACCCTACACTCAACTGTACATACACTACTACCTAGCCACTTACCTTAACCCAAACCCTAACCCTAAGGTCCGTCACTATCGCACACTCACCTAACCCGCACCCTAACCCTAACTCACTTAACCCACCCCTAACCCTAAAATCTGTCACTATCGCACACTCACCTGACCCACGCTCTAACTCTAACTCACTTAACCTGCCCCTAACCCTAACATCCACACAATTGCACACTTACCTGAACCCCACCTGTACCTTTCCACCACAGTGCTGAAAATAGCAAAGCCACAGAACTGGCCAACCAAATTCTTTCTCTAAGAAAAAAATTGTTGTTCTGCAGCTTCACTATTTTTAGCATTCGCTGAATAGGGGTCGATATTAGAACATTCGAAGTTTTAAAACTTCAATGTTTTGATATAGACCCCTGAATTTTTTGTTACACTAAAAGACATTTTTAACAATGCTGGTGTTAAGTTCCTGAAGCTGCTTATAGACAACTGTAAAATCATGACTGAGCTAAGGGAAGAGATCTGTAAAATAGATGAAATCTTGCTTAAGGACTATCATAGCAAGATTGGGCAATGGGTTGAATACCACACACTCTTCACTGAGCTACAGAAACATGAAGAGGTTATAATTAGCTGTAAAAATCATAAGCTCAAGCGAGATGCTGCTGTGTATGAAAATGGCACAGTATATGTTGATTTTTGTGTGTTTAACAAGTGCACTAACCAGGATAAATTCAAAGCATCAAATATTCAGACCAAACCTTTCCCCTTTAAGAACCACACTAATGAAGTCCACACCCCTAAAATTAAGAATTTTCAAGCAACTGCTGCAGTTCAGTCTTTAAATAGGGAAGGAACCAGTGGCTCTCTAATGGATATTGTGGAAGCAGGAACTAGTGTTGGCAATGGACTGTTTGATAATAATACTGCAACAACCAATGATGAAAATGATGCTGGGGCTCGAACCAAGACTTTTATAGCTGAGGAGAAGGAGGGCAGAAGCCAGAGAATGTGCACGTTAAGGAGAAGAGAACAAACAGTGTCAAATTCGTCCATGGACAATTAAATAGGTATTCTGTACCTGTAAGCAATGTTATAACTTTCTCTACCTTTGTTTTAAATGAAAATCATTTGAAAGTTTTGAATTTGGGCTTAAATTTTGTACCCTCAAGGAGGGCAAACATAGCAAATACTGTGTTAAGTCTCAAAAAAGTATACTAGGTGTTTAAACTTGGATTATGTATTTAAAGACATTGTTAATAACAGCACTAAATATGTAAAGCCTTCATGCTACAACCCTAACTTATTGCATACTATTAAAGTTTTTGAATCAGCTTGTGAAAGTGAAATAAAAAATGTCATGTGGGAGGGGGTAAAGAAAAGAAAAATGTATCACAATTTATCTAAAGAAGAAAACAAAGCCCTGAAAGAAATACAGGAGAATGGCAATATAAGAGTAATGAAAAGTGACAAGGGAGGTACTTTAGTTCTAATAAACCAAGAAGAATATATTACCTGTATAGAGAATATGCTAGGTAATACTTTTGAATATAGATTAGCAGACATGGAACTACAGGACAGTTTACTCCTTTTTGTTTAAGAATTTAATGAAAAGTAATTTAGAGAAGGACCTTTATGACTTCTGTCATACAAACAAGCCGAAATTAGGTTCCTTCTTTGGAATTCCTAAAACACATAAAAGTAAAACCTGTCCTCCATTTAGACCTATTGTATCTGCCCCAAATTATATCACAGAGGGTATTTCTTTGTTGATGGACTCTAAGTTAAATCCTATTGTTCACCAAATGAATTCATATTTAAAAGACTCCTGGGACTTTTTAAATAGTATCAGGGAATACATTTTAGTTACAGCTTTTGATCCCACTACACAAGTGATGTTTAGTCTTGATGTCTCTCTTTTCAACTGCATTCCCCACTTTGAATGAGTGGAACATGTTAGAGAATATTTAAATAGATTTTCCACATTTAGCAATTCTGAAAGTAATTTTTACTGTAAATTAATAGATGTTTTATTAAACAACATTTTTTTTGTATTTAACAAAAAATATACAAACATATTCGGGAGGGTAGCTATGGAGTCCCCTGCAGCACCATCCTTTGCAAACATTGTGATGGGTCACTGGGAGTGTACTGTATTGGAACCACTAGTCAAGGAATATCAGATCACATTTTTTAAGAGATTTATTGATTACTTGTTTATTGTCATGGTTGGGAATGTACAAAAAGTTCAAAGTTTTGTTGATACCCTTAACTCCAGATCAGGATATTTAAAATTTATCCTGGGGGATGTGGGACTAAAAGTCCATTTTTTGGACATGATTCTGGAATGGGATGTTAAGCTTTATAAGTTAGTAGGATTTTTAGGAAATAAACTTTTACTAACAGTTGCTTGCATTATACCAGTATGCACCCTCGTTACATGAAGAATAACATTCCAAAAGGACACCTCATAAGAGCCAGTCAAATGACAAGTGAAATGGGTGACTTTGTGAAGGAAATAGAATTTACTGCCTTGTTTGTTGAAAGAGGGTATAGTAAGATTCTGTTGAAAGAGCAGGCTGAATATGTCACACAGAATAGAGACAGTCTCTTTCCAGCCATTCTTGAGCATGGGTTTTCCAACACTAATACAAAACAGAACCATGACAGGAACACATCTGATGCTGGTAATTATTTTTTGTTTGGACATGACAATAGACAGTGATATTATCAGTAAAATTTTCCAGTTGTCAGAAATAATGTTTGAGGGAAATAAAGACTTATAATCCATAGTGGTGGACCAACCAAGGTTTGTATACAAAAATCAGAATAATCTAAAAAACATTTTAGAAACTTGTTCATTGTTCCAACATTACACAGAAAAAATGGGGCATGTATAAGTGTGGGAACTGTAATATATGTAGATATATTTCTGAAGGTCCTTTAGTTAATTTAGAACATCTGCCTTATACTTTGAAAGCTCCAGGGCATTTCAACTGTAAGAGTAAAGGAGTTGTAAACATTGGTATGTGTGCATATTGTAGTGCATTCTATATTGGTATGCCTATAAGAGACTTATGCACTAGAATAAAGGAACATTATTATATTATTAAAAAACAAGTCAAGACAAATGCTTTTTATAAGCATACTATCAGCTGCCCATGTACAAAAAATGTTTGTTTTCTGTGCTGGAGCAAGGGAGTCATGATTTTAGGGGGAGCAATTTCTAAACAAGTCTTGAACAAAAGGAGGCTTTATGGCAAAGCAGATTAACGTCAGATTAAAAAAACTGGTATTAATGATGCTGTTAATATTAATTTTTTTTTGAAAGACCCTAGAGCCTTTATAAGAAAATAACTTCCTGAGCTTTGAAATTTTATTGATTAATTGTGTAACTGTTTAAGTGGAAAGATCTGTTTATTGGTGCAGAAAAGATTTTTAAAATTGCTTTTAAATGTGATGTAGAGAATGTACATTTTATTCTGAAGAAGTTTGGTTACGAAAGTGTGGATTAAACGTTTCATTACACTAATATCATGTAGATTTCACTCTGTTCTTCTGCATCCTCCAGTTTGTTTGTTTTTTTTTTTTTTTTTGGTTCTTGTGGTTCTCCAGGAGTACTTCTACTTTTTTCGTGTTATGGTTTAATATTAGTACAGTCATAAAAAATATGAGACCAGCAAGCATTAGTGGACAGATGACATCTCCAACATAACTTGCTGTTTGAAGGGTTAATTTTTGAGAGTTTCTCAAGTTTCAAAAAGGATCTGTGTAGAAATTTCCAGTGAAAAATCTTCCAGAACTGTGAGTAAAACGTTAGTTTAACTGAAAATAAAATATTTGTTTTATCTTCCATTGATACTGATACTTGAAACCCGTTAGTTAGATATTGTCAGTAAGAATCTTTAGGAGCTGTCTTATAGACAAAGTGTTATATAGATATAATAATTTATTCTTAACATTGATATTATTATATAGAATTCCAAAAATCCAGTTTATAATTTTTGGTACGGTTTTGAAGGATGAGTTATGTATTATACCATGACCCCCCCCAAAACGTGCATGCTGATTGGCCAGCGTGCCTGTTGTAAATCGAGTTATACTAATGGAAAAGGTCCGTCGCCGGACTTTTTCCATTAGTATAACTCTTTTTTTAAAAACACTGTCTCGCTATGTTAAATGGGTTTAACATAGCGAGACAGCTTTAAAATAAGCAACGGAGATCTCTGTTGCTTATTTTACAGCTGTCTCGCTATGTTAAACCCATTTAACATAGCGAGACAGTGTTAGCACGGAGAAAGCAAGATCTCCGTTGCTTTTTAGCTATGTTAAATGAGTTTAACATAGCGAGACAGTTTAAAAATAAGCAATGGACATCTCCGTTGCTTATTTTAAAACTGTCTCGCTATGTTAAACTCATTTAACATAGCGAAACACTAAAAAAAAAGCAACGGAGATCTTGCTTTCTCCGTTGCTTTTGCCCACAGCTCTGATGTACTGTGCAGGCGCGCAGTACATCAGAACTGCCGCGGATGCCAGATATCTGCGGAAGGGCAGTAAACAGGCATTATACTATGCCATTATTTAAGAAAAGGAATAGTTTCTTTTCTTAAATAATGTCATGGTATAATAGCAATAACCACTTCGGTGGGTAATGCTAAATTTACCCACGGTGGGCTTTGTTTGGTCCCTCGGGCTTCGACCTCGGGACCAAACCACGCCAACCGTGGGTAAATTTAGCATTACCCACACCCAGGCGTGGGTTATTGCTATATTATTCTACACAGATCTTTAGTGTATGCTGTGACACTCTGAAGAACCAACCAGTCATTAGGGTATAGGCCACAGGTTGACAATATACTTTCTGTGTTCAAAGCTTGTTGGTTTTCAATACATTGCAACCAACAAAATAGAGAGCTTTTTGGTTTATGGGAAAAATAATAACCTATGTGTTTTATCAGGGAAATCCCTTGTAATAGTAAATGGTATTAAAAATCTACACCACAGTTTTATATCTAAATTTGTGTTAATGAATTTTCTAAACACATCACAAATATTATTTATCAGTGTTAGTTAAGTTAATTTTTGTTGTACTATACTATAAATTTAAACTTAAATAGTGTCATATCTTATCTTTGTAAATTACCAAAGCATTCTTTGATAAACAATTTTCATTCATTAGTATAATGGAGTGTAATTGTTTCCAGTTGGAAGAGTATCTAGAATTTATCCAATTCATCACTATTTTAATTATAGATGTCTTTGTATAAGTTTCAATCTCTGGGAATTTTAAACCCCAATGTTCCCATTTTCTGATATGATAAGAATATGCCACTCTATTTATTTTGGGGTACCATATGAATTTCATCAGAGTTGAAGTGATTTCTTTAAGGATTTTCTTTCCTGGTGGAAGTATAAGGGCTTGTGCTATATATAATATTTTAGGTAATAAAGCCATTTTTATCAGTTGTAACCTATCAACAAATGTTATAAACAAATTATTCCATTTCCTTAGTAATGTCTTGATTAAGTCTATGGCTTTAGCATAGTTAAGCTGTAAGGTTTCCTCTATATTCTTGCCTAGGACTATTCCTAAATAGTCTAGAGTCGAAACTTGGTTTCCAATAATATGATTAATTGGAACCTGTATGTTCTTTTTTTATTTAATAATAAATATTTTGATGTAGATTTGTTGAAGGAGAGTCCTGAGATTTTTTTGGAAATTTGTGGTTACTATGTCCACTTCACCTAACACTTCCTTAGAGTTGGATAAGGTAAGTAAGACGTCATCAGCAAACAACATTTTAGAAATATATTGGTCATATATATTTATACCTCTTATCTTTGGGTTAATATGTATTAAAATGGCAAGTATTTCTATGGCCAGAGCAAATAGGATAGGTGACATGGGAGATCCTTGGCTAGTACCTCTAGTGATTTGCATTGCTTTGGAAGTAAAGGGACCTAATTTGACATATGCTAGATTATTTTCATAGATTTTCTTTATCATTTTTATAAAAAAGGGGGGAATCAAATAACTGTAAGACTTTAAATAAATAACCCCAATTTAAGGAGTCAAAGGCCTTTTGAATATCTAGACCTATTATCAATGCATCATGGTTTCTTCTATTGAGGTAATCTATCAGAGTTAATACTCTTTTAATATTATCCTGTGTATGTCTGTTATGTATGAAACCAGTTTGGTCTTTAGTAATTATTTTAGATATGGATATTTTCAATCTATTGACCATAATTTAAATAAATAGTTTATAATCATTATTAACAAATAAATTGGTCTATATGAGATGCAATGATTAGGGCCCTTATTCTCTTTTAATATAGGGTAAATTAGAGAATATCTCCAAGAGAAGGAGGAATATTTGCTAATGTTTGAACTTCAAGAAAGGTTTTATGTAGTAGAGAGATTATAGAAGAAGGGAACAATCTATACATTTATATAATTAAGCCATCTATTCCAGGTGCTTTATTAGACTTACTTCCTTTAATCCCATCTATAATTTCTTTTTGAGTACATTATTTCATTCTTAGCAACCTGGATTCCTGAATTTTTAGACTTGAAAGAGGGACTTTCATTTGGAATTGAAAGGATGCATAGAGCACTGAGGAAACCTGCTTCAAACTCAACAAATACTCCACCAAGATCCATAGTTACAACATTTTTTTTCATTTATGGACAATGAACTAATATTAAAATATGCTTGGAGAAAATCACCCTTAAACTACAATCAAAGCCTGATAAGGTTTGACAATGATTATTTTTCCAGAATACTAGAACAAAGGAAAATAGTCTGTCCAATAATAAAAACTGTTGAAACAAAACAACATTAAAGCACAGCTGGCCTTCCAGCCAAGATAAAAATACATTTTGCCAATGAAATGAGAACTTTTAATGACTTAGAAGAAGCTACTATATTCATCAAAAACAACAACATAGTATCTATCCCAGAAGAAATGGAATGGATGGCCCCTACTCTTAAAAGAATAAAAGAAACAAATCCTTGGACTGATGCTAGAAAGAAGAAATAAAAAAAAAAAAACTGATTCCAAGATAGCTGTCCCAAAAAATAACTCTTACAACTACATCTCTCAAAGTATCAGCTGATATGGTGCATCACTTGTCATCTGTTATTATTTAAAAAAAAAGAAAAGTTTCTTAAACAACTGAGAAACAGTAATGATTTATTTAGAATGTGAATGTTCAAAGAGTCCAATAATTCTTCACAAACAAAGGTAGGTCAAGATGGGTTACTATTTACATTATATATAAGCCAAACAAAGCAACATATAATACAAATATAGAAGTTTCTATTCACCTACTTGAACTCAGTGAATACTTATCTTGTTCATTTTTCTTTGATTTTACTTACAATCATTTAAGTAATGAATTAACTAATTCAACAAGGTACCATTCATCAGAGTTCAGACTCAAATGTAACAAATTATCATCATATATAATAGCAGTAACAGTTGAGTGTTTTGAAAAAAAATGCTGTCATGGAGACTAATGCCGTCTTCAGTTAAAGTATGATTTAGAAATGTCATGTATATCCTGGTTAAATAATAGTAGAAAGCTCTTAGTACAAATGCCATCATTATTCTGTCTAAATATAGTTAATATCAATTATGGCAGGAATCACAGCTATGAGTGCTGTTTGATCAATCCTGATATGGTGTGCATGAATGCAGCTGTGTCTGGCAGCTAGTAAAAATGTCATTATTCTTCTGTCTAAACATAATTAATATCAATTATGGCAGGTATCATAGCTTCGAGTGCTGTTTGATCAATCCTGATATGGTGTATTTGGATGCAGCTGTGTCTAGCAGCTAGTACAAATGTCATTATTATTCTGTCTAAACATAATTAATATCAGTTATGGCAGGTATCATAGCTTCGAGTGCTGTTTGATTAAGCTTGACATGGTGTATGTGGATGCAGCTGTGTCTGGCAGCTGTTGTATGTTGCCGTTTCCATTTCTGGAAAGCTGTGAGTTGCGGCTTGTGATCGAGGTTTACTGATGATTGTGTATTAGGAAGAGACATTTGGTACTTTAGCCTGGATCCAGGGAAAAGGGGTGGATAAAACTTTGATTTGGGATATTTTGGCACAGAATAGTTTGCTTATACATCTGCTGAGTGAGAGGTGGGAAAGCTGGAAGAATGTGTAACCTCTTGTTGTGGCTGCTTGTTGGGAGTTTTTTTTTAATTTGTTTGTTCTCCGTTCTTTTCCTGGCTGCTGCCTTGCTCAAAAGAAGGGAATTTAGGCTTGATGTTCCAGTGAAGTAAAGCTTTACTTCAGGTGCATTGCATGCCTCTGGTATGCAGTATACAGAAACACTAATAGAAACAGACACTCCCAGGTTGCTATGGTAATGGAGACAGAGTGACGATAATGCTTACTGGCTCTGAGGAGCCTCAGAGATGATTCTTGGCAATGAAGTTTTTGTTTTAAAAAAAAAAAAATAAATATATATATATATATATATATATATATATATATATATATATATATATATATATATATAATAAAATGACTGTTTTAAACAACATGTACACATATTGATGGTCTCCCAACACTTTGTTTAGCTCATTAAGTTGATTCTTGATAAAAATAATAATAATAATAATAATAATAAGTGCAATTTTATATTTAAAATGTATTTGGTCCAAACAGATGAAGGACTTACATAAGAGTGGAAGTCTGAGTTATTGTGAAATACTGAGAGCACTTGGTCTTCTGCAGTACTCTTTGCAGTGGACTGGGAGATGAGCTTGCTCGGACGTGTAGGGCATATATGGATAGTTGATTCTAGGGGTGTTTGAGGTTGCTGGGAAGTGCTAGAGCATAATTAGATTTCCTTCATGGAAATTACTGTGGAAATGGAAGGTGTGTTGAGTGGTTCAATGGCAGAGTGGTGGCATGGAACAGGCTGGTAAAATGGAACAGGACAAATACTGGTTTGGATATTTTATAAATAGACTGGAAACACACCACATGAACTAGTAAATGGTATTCTTGCAAAACTGGATGGGCATTGTTGCCCAAGCTTGAAGTACTGATATGTGTGTATGTAAGGATGGAAATATACTTATAACAAATAAGCAACTAGAAGGGTTTCATAATTTAAAGACTATGGACTGTATAAACATGCTTGAAAGGAGCTAATATTAAGAATAAGCATTGCAGCTTGTGGTCTCTCAAATAACTAAGCAACAGCCAAAAAAAAAAACACACACACAATAGTTATGTAATGTATGATTTTAGTAAATCTAGACATAAAATATATAATCGTCATATAAGATGAAGCAGTCTGCTGAATTTAGATATTAAAGACAGGATTTAATAACATGGGCTTGTGCATAATAACACTGCTGTCGTAACTTGACATACACTGCATTGAACATCAAGGGGAAGCATGATGGTTTTCTTATATAAGTAAATGTGCATAACAAGTCATGTAATTGCTTTAACTTGAATTGGGTTTTGTAACCCATCTTAACCATACATAATATTTAAGCTGTTACCAAGGTACCTACTGTTTTTTACATGACATCAAACTAACAATGTTGTTCAAGGGAAACAATAGAAGCCTGAACTAGGAATGTCACAAAATGTAACAATCACATTCTGAACAAATAGTATTAAATCAACAATAATCACTCAGTTTAACCTTTGCTGGTTATACAAAATAGAATGTTGCCATTTAAATCTAAACATTTTCTGTATATGCCATAAAATGGCAATTTATGAATATGGAAAGGGAATTTGCAATCATTAATCACAATAAGTGAATTTGTTTTTCTAACCTATAATTTCACTAATTTTATAATAAGAAATGATAGATATTAAAATCCTTATGTGTAGGAAATGGGGGAAGAGGGGTGGACTGATAATGAAAATGCACTAACTTTCATCAATGTTCACATAAAACAAACTTGATGCTTTAACTAAGTTAGGAACAAACAAAGTGATTACTTAAATGCTGGCAAACAATGAAATATAACTTCTGATATATCCAGTAAAATACATTGTATTATAAACATTAGGTATAAATATTATTGCCATCTATTTATATTAAGTAATACGTTTTGAAAGCCTTCATCAATAAGGGTGAATATGTTAAATAACTCTGTGTTATAATCTTTTACTGAGGTTTTATAAATGATGCATCCTACTTTACTATGACTGAATTGCCTGTCATCTATTTTTCATGCAAATATTAATTGTTATACAATAAGTAGACATTTATATTGTATTAGAATTCTGTCTAATCTATAATAGTACTATATCTGTTCAAAATAATATAAATATTGCTTATTCCTATTAAAAATATTCTCCATATGATAATTTAATTTATGGAGCTCAGATGTTCTGGATTGTCACAGTTTGAGTAATAATCTGATGGATTTAGGTTTATCCTTCAGATTAGGAATGATTTTCATTCCATGGCTAGTGCAAATATTAGTTTTGTTAACATTTATTAATTTAAATTTATTTCATAAAAAACGTTTTTTGTATGCCTAACCAAAACATTACTTTATTGGTAAACACTCAAAGTATAAAACTGATAATTTCCTTTAAAAGCTCAAACATATACTTTATAGTTATCAGAGGAAAATGTTTAATAGTCACAATAAAACAAAAAATACATAGTCTAAATAACCTAAGATGGATTTAACTTTATTATCTTTAAATACCAATGGCTAAAACAATCCTAGCAAGAGATCAAATCTACTTAAATATTTAAAACAAAGCACAAAATGTCTTCCTTCAAGAAACTCATTTCAAAACAAATAGCAATTACAAATGGAATCCTAAGGAATATATAATATTGGCCCAATCCATGTATAAGACAAAGACAAAAGGGTAACAATTTTATGGAAAACAAATGTGAATAACCGAGATATCATTTATAAGTATGAAGATAAAGAAGGCCTTATGGCATTATTAATAGTTAAATCTAATAACAGAATATGGACCCTAGTCAATCTATGCTGGTTCCCAGGCATTGGAACAGAAACTGTTAAAAAACACTTGGATTCCATTTTCAATAATTATAAAGGCAACTTAATATTAGGAGGAGATTTTAACTATATATCTGATATTTCTGAAACTACAAATAAAAGACAGCTGTGTACATCTGCTATATCAAAAGCTTTAAACAAGTGGGTAGAATCATTTCATCTTGTATATACTTTCAAATTTAAAGAAGATAAATCTTTGTTGTTTTCCCATCAAGATCACAGATTTGGTACGCAAACTAGAATAGATAAAATATTTGCTGCCCATGACTTACACTCTAAAATCATTAAATTCTCACTCACTCCTTGCCCCTTTTCAGACCACAATTCATTGATACTAAAACTTCAAAAAGGGTACAAACCATTAATCTTTAACTCCAGAATTCCAGCATGTTGTTGTTGTTGTTGTTTGTCTTTTCAGCTTTTCCCGGTTAGGGGTCGCCACAGCGGAACTCCGGTCTGTTAATGATTGGCAGTAGATTTTTTATGGTGCTGAGTTGCCAGCCCGATGCCCAACCTTCATCGAATTCCAGCATATATAACTAAAAATTAAAGAGTTCAAACCCTAGTTATTATCTGAATTACAGTTTTTCTTAGATATTAACTACACTACAGAGATAAATAAAATAATGATATGGGACTCATTAAAAGCTTACAGATATGGTAAAACCCTAACTTGGTATAATAAAATCAGAGAATGGGATTCTGAATTATTAGATCTACAATCCAAACTTTTGTCAGTAAAAGCTGAAAAAAATCAAAATCATTTGAAGATGAAAAAAAGTAGAAGTATTAAACAATAAATACAACAACATTCTAACACATAAAACTAGTTTAGCTTTAGAAAAACTAAAAATTAATACCTTGGCCACTTCTCCCAAATATCTACATAATTTATCCACAAGAATCAAAATACAATCAAAAGCTAATAACATTAAAAGTATCTTCCATGAAAAGAAATGGAAAATGCCTCAGATATAGGTAAGATTCTTTATGTCTAAAGAAATCACTATATGGAACATTTCCAAAAAGAAAATAGAACATTTTTCATCTAGATTTAATTGATCAATATGTATAATATAAAAAAAACCCAGAAAAATTGAAACTAGATCTGCAAACACCCATATCCTATAAAGAAATTACAGATACAATAAAAGAAGGTAACAATAATAAAGCTCCAGGTATAGATGGCATAATTATGGAAATATATAAACTTTTTCCTTTAAAGATACTATCCCTCTTCCATAAAACTCTATTAGAAATTCAGTCACAAGCTTTAATACCACCCTCTTGGAGATATTCCTTAATCACACCAATCCTAAAGGAAAAAAATCCTCAAACCACTGTCTCATATAGATCTATATCATTATTAAATAATGACCATAAAATATTTATGACAATATTAACTAACAGAATGAAAATATCACCATCCAAAACAATAAATAATGATTAAACTGGATTTATATATCATAGACATACACATGCCAATTTTAAAAGGATAATTTCTCTTATAGATTAGGTTAATAAAGAAAATAAACACTCATAATTGGCTTAGATATAGAGAAAGCCTTTGATTCCCTAAACTGGGACTATTTATTCAAAATCCTAATGCTATTTGAATTTCCTGCATCCTTTGTTCATCTCCTAAAGAATATATATATATATATATATATATATATATATATATATATATATATATATATATATATATATACAAATAATTTAGCGTATGTCAAGTTAGGTCCTTTTACCTCTGAATCTATACATATAACAAAAGGCACTAAACAAGGATGTCCCATGTCACCGATTCTATTTTCTCTGGGTATTGAAATATTGGCAGATTCAATTCATAACAATATAAAAATCAAATGAACAGATGTTTATGAACAATACAATTCTAAAGTAATGCCACTTACTGATGACATATTACTAACATTATCTAATACAAAAGAGACATTAGAATAATTAGATATATTAATTGACACATTTCACATGACTTCAGGACTCCATTTCAATAAATCAAAATCAAAATGTTACTTTTTTAAATAAAACAAAGAACTGAAGACTAAGGGGGATCACATCATTTGGAAACAAGAATCTACCTTAAAATATCTAGGAATTGAGTTATGCAATGATAATAATGAATTAATCTCAAAAAACTACAATGATATAATCAATACAATTAAAATCTGTGGAAAAATGGAATAAAATAATATTAACATTTGAAGATAGACTACAGTTAATAAAATGGTTTTACTGCCCAAGATCTTATATATAGCCTTGGCAATGCAACTGTTACCAGAAAGGAATATACTTAAAGAAATAAATTCATGCCTAATAAATGTTTTATGGTTTACCAAAGGAAACAGAATAGCTTTAATACATCATATTAGACCGTGAAAACAGGGAGGATTAAACTTTCTTGATATAGAAACATATAAAAGCATCAATATCTAAAACAATCTCAGATTGGATAAGTCCAAATTACTCTGCAAATTGTAAAGAATTACTAACTACAATATCAACAAATTAATTTGATTTACAAAAAAAATTTCAAATAACAGATGAAAACAATTTGCCAATACACATATGTATTAGTATGCAATATAACATAACTAAACCCACTAAAACTCATATGATTAATTATTACATTGACTCATTTAGGACAATTAATAATGAAAATATAGATTTAAAAATCTGATTTGATCTTTTAACACCATTTATAGTCACAAAGAACTTTTCACATAAAATATATAGATAAATCATTAATTCCTGGGAACAGAAAGGATTTGTTAGTTGGCAACAATGTATCAAATAACTAAAAGTTTTAGATATGGAAGTAATAAAAACAACATACAAAATTCCACAACAAGACTGGCTAACTTTACAGAGTATTCTGTCATATTTGTAAGATTTAAGTAGAATAATTAACAATTATTCATTTAAAGAAATACCTACATTTATGAAATACTTATATGAAATCATATATAATGACTTTGACATAGCAGACAGTATTTCAAAATTTTACAAAATATTGATAAACTATAAAACAGCACCCAAAACCTCATATTGGAAATATATAACAAAAGGACACTCAATACAGTTACCTGAAGATATTAAAACAAATATCTTGTTATCTATAAAATATACATCCTTTACACAATAATGGAAAGTGTTTTAATTGGAAATTTTTGCACAGAGCATTCTTAACCCCAGACAGAATCAGTAAAATTAGTTCTCCCATAAAAGTAATATGTTGGAGATGTGAGCAAGTACACAATGCAGATTGGAACCACAATTTCTTTGACTGTGTTAAAATTAAGCCATTTTGGAATGATATTAATAACTATCTACAAGCTTTATTTAATGAATCATTTTATTTAACTAAAACTCTTGTATTATTAAATGTGAATGAAGGTCCTCATTTGAATAGGTAAAACATGTATCTAGTATGGACTATACTTGCAAATTCAAGGAAATGTATAACAAGAATATGCAATACAAACACAATACCAACTTTGGAAGACTTCTACACCCTACTGAAGACCACAGCATTATTGGAAATTAAAATTAAAGAACTAAGAATTTATCCAAAGCCATTTATCAGCAACCCGTGGAGAAAAGTCTTTTCATTGATTGACACTATGCAATAATTGCTCAGATACTCTGATAATGGATGGGACATACTTATAAAGTAACTGTATACATTAAGATCTGTTATATTGTCAGGCTAATCTAAATAGTGTACATAGTTATTTAAGATGTTATGTATAAATACTATGGAATTCATTCAAATGTATTTGAAAAATAAAAAAAAAAATTGAGAAAAAAAATCTGGACAAAGGCCCATGAAAAAGAGGTACAAATCTGTATGCTGATTAACATAAAATGTGCATACATAATTATGTAACCCCACCCACTCAATGGAATTGTGGGATATCAACTTTCAAGTGCAAACTGACGAACAGACAACCAAAATATGGCCACAGAGACCCAGACCCTGTAGTAAATGGTAACCATTTTTTTTAAATGTGTAGCAATGATGTTCACTGGGAAAGGAGAATATGATGAGCCTTAGGATTTTATTTTCTGTGATGTGGGTTTTATGGTAAAAGTAGAGCATTTAATGGTAGGCAATATTCTAAACTTAGCAAAAGAATATTATAGTTTGTTAGGACCTCCAAAAGTCATTCTTCATGACCTACTGATCAGCAACGTAACTACAGTTTGTGCCACCTGTAGCTGTCTTTTCCTTCCCCCTCACAAAATCATGGTCGAATGGGGCCTCCCCAATATACAGCCCCCCCCCCCCGTGGCCATTCCAATGTCTCATTACTTGGCTATTTCACCCAATTTACCATAAACACTAATGTGCATACTGCTTTACTTCTACAATGATTTGGATTTCATTTAAAGTTTTATTTTACATTTTACAGCACAAACACTAAGACTTCTGCTAAACAAAGCAATGCAGTCTCACAATGAAAATAGCCTTAGCATTAAAACTTCTCTGCTATTGAAACTCACATTCATTAAAACACCATTGAAACCAACATTGAAAAAATACATCTGCCCAGTGGCAGATAAAGATTAACTTCGGGCTGTTTTTAAATCACAGACTCATTGCACATGAAACATACATGTGTTGTTTGATACACCATCCTGATTGTATTAAATTTTATTCCTTGTATAATACAGTACAGTTTTTAGAGGGCATTTTAAATTTATTGTTTTGAATATTTTTTCTAGTAAACAATGAAACAAAATGCATGCACCAGTAATGACAAAACTGCCCAATTCAGAACATTTCCATCATTCAAACTTCTGCAATCCACCATTATCAGCAAATATGCACAATCTCTGCTTAAGAAAAAGCCATCTAAATAATTCAAAACTAAAGAGATCTGTAATTAATGAAGAGGTTGCTGCTAGTAAACAACTTTATATTTCATTGTTTCATCTACAAATAAAGTGCATGTTGGGCTTGAGAAATAAATTGCCTACGTTACATTAAAAAATGATAAACTAGTAATATTTCAATAGGGAATGGATGGCAAACTGATAACAGGTTCATAGTTACTAGTTATTGCCGCCAAAAGCAAAAAGTACAATACAGTACAGTATCAGCAATGTATCTACATACTGTGGGAGTAGAACCCACAGCCGTCTGCACCAAAAGCAAGTATTCAACCTGTTATGCTATTAAGAATGGAAGCTGACTCAGCATAAGCAGCACTAAACTTCTTTTCCCCGTGAAGCTCTCAGCTCCTTATAAATTCCACTCGACACTCAACTGTATCTCTCAACTTTGTAGCACAAGAAATCTGGAAAAAGCCAAAATCTGTTGGGGGGGGGCCCAAAAACCAGGGATACATTTTAAACATTGCTTGTATAATCTTGGAAAGTTGCTAGAATAAAATGTTGTGTTACCACCAGGTGTTTCACTGCCATCTCTTGAATCCAGGACCCTGTGCACTACAGTCAGAGCAACATACCACTATGTCAAATCAGCTGTTTCCTGAAAGATAGAAGACTGAAACTTAAATGGCTATCATTTAGTGAATGCAGTTATCACCATAGCTCTCAACATCTTTGCACAAAACACCTAGACAAAGCCAATAATGAGGGAATACAGCCCCCAAACAAATTCAGTGAATTCAGTTCTCACCAAAGCGCTCAACCTCTTGGCACAAAACAACTGGACAAAGCCAATAATGGGGGAATACAGCCTCCAAACATATTCAGTGAATTCAGTTCTCACCATAGCGCTGAATCTCTTACCACATAAAACCTTGACAAAACCAATACTGATGGAATACAGCCCCAAAAATAGGGACAAATTATAAATACTGATGTTATAAACTTAAAAAATTGCTAGAATAAAAGGTTTTGTGTTACCAAGTATTTTATGATGAATATGAAGTCTGAAATTCAAATGCTTGTCATTATTTTGTGAATTCAATACTTCACTGGTTTGCCACAAAAATCCAGAAAACTACATTTTTTATGAAGAACAGAACAGAAATATGAGACAAAACCCTAGACAGCTTTCACAAGTTGTGGTGGGTAGGGAATTCAGGCTTTTTCTACCTGTACCTAAGGTACAGGGTTTGCACACACACACACACACACACACACACACACACACACACACACACACACACACACACACACACACACACACACACACACACACACACACACACACACACACACACACACACACACACACACACACACACACACACACACACACACAATCCAGGCAGCAATGTTCAATATAAAAAGTACTGAATAAATTCCCTCAGCAGGCAGCAATGTTCCCCACATACACACATTCTACCAGATATAAAGTAAGTTAATTCCAGGCAGAAATTCTCTCAATAATGACCAATATAAAGTAAGTTAATTCCAGGCGACAATTCCCTCAATAACGACCAAGTAGCAACATTCCCGGAGAACCATTCCCTTGCAGAGTTCAAACTTCTCGGACTGAATAAATGTTCTCAATAACGAACCATGCAGCAATGTTCTGAATAAATTCCCTCAGCTCTCAATAATGCAGCAGGCAGCAACGTTCCACACACACACTTGACTACCTGGCAGCAATATTCAAAATAAAAAGCCATTCCCGGACTGAATAAATGACGTTCAATATAGACAGCTCTCAATAATGCAGCAAGCAGCAACATTCAATATAAAAAGCTGTTCCCGGACTGAATAAGCAAAGCTGTTCTCTGACTGAATAAGTAATGTTCAATATCAAAAGCCATTCCTGGAATGAACAGGCAGCATCATTCAATATAAAAAGCTGTTCCTGGACTTAATAAACAAAGCTGTTCCCAGACTGACTAGGCATAGCTGTTTCTGGACTGAATAAGCAGCATTCAATATAAAAAGCTTTTCCTGGACTGAATAAATTCCTTCAGCAGGCAGCAAATTCCCCACACAGACACACACTCTGCCAGGCAGCAACGTTCAATATAAAACCAAGCAAGCAATGTTCTGAATAAGTAAACCAAGCCATTCCTGGACTGAATAAATTCCCTCAGCTCCCAGCTCTCAATATGAACCAAACAGCAACATTCCTGGAGACCCATTGCAGCAGAACCATTCCATTTCCTTGCAGCTCGTGGAAGAAAACATCCTAACATGAAGCAGCTGGAAATGCTCGCACGCTACCCCCGAGCTCAATTCCGACAGGCTGGCAAGCTGTTCTTGGAGCTCAAGTCATCACGCACGTAATGACACCAGGTCAAAAGGCCGAAGTTTAAAAAAATTGCCAGGAAAATTGGAAATTAAGGGGTGCCACTCAGGAATCATGGCACCTTATTATTTGGACATCAAAACCAGTAAAAACCACCAAAAAGTAGCAGATAACCAACAAATAATTGCTACTTATGAAATCTCACCTACAGATTTGCTAATTCTCCAGTGTTTTGACACATTCACAAGACCTATGCAGAATAATAAACAATTCTCCTTTTAAAATTAGACCTAAATTTATAAAATTTCTGGATGAAATTATATATAACAAAAATAATTGGCAAAATATAACTTCTAAATTATATAAATTGATAATTAACTATAAAATTGAAGTTCAACAAATTTTTTGGGACTTTATAATTAAAGGATATTCGTTAAATTTCTCCGTGGAAAATAAAACAAACCTATTATTTTCTGTCAAATGAACATCTAATATACAATACTGGAAAATATTCACATGGAGATTTCTGCATAGATCATTCTATACACCTATTAAATTAGCCAAATTTGGCTCCTCTAATAATGGTACTTACTGGAGACGGTTTTTACCATGCATTGCAGACTGGATACATATATTTTATGATTGTATTAAACTTAAAAAACACTGGGAAGATGTTGGTAATTTCCTACATGCCTTATTTACAAACATGTTTACATTAACTAAATCTTTAATTTTTCTGAATATTAATGAAAGAACTGAAATGAAAAAAAAAAAGACCTATACTTATTATGGACCATACTAGCGGTTGCTAGGAAATGCATCACTAGAAAGTGGAAATCCACTTCCGAACCTTCTTTCGAATAATTTTTGAAGTTACTGAAAGAAACTGCAACATTGGAAGTTAGAGTAAATGAACTAAGGATCACTTCTAAAGTATGGTCCAACAACCCTTGGAAGAAGGTACTATCCCTTATTGAAACACTAAGAATAGAGTTAGACCCTACTTGAAGAAAACAGTTGAAAAAGAACATTTGTTTAAGTGTATTTCAAATTTGGTTAGATTGGTTCATTCTATAATTCATTTTTCAGACCTATGTAAATATTGTATATAGTTTTGTTATCATGTTTATTTCATTATATAACATCATTAAGTCATTTATTACATCTTGAAGAAAATCAATAAAAACTTCTTGAAAAAAAAATGGTAACAACTAAGAAATTCAGTACGGTTGAGAGGTATGATCCCAATACCTCCGTTCCACACACTCCAGAGACCTCAACCTCATTACCACAATCAACAGAACATGCTGGAGGGACTGGTTCATAACCTAGAGACTGTCCATGGTATGGAATAGACTTCCCATACATGTCAAGCAGAGCACCTCACTGGCCATCTTCAAGAGAAATCTTGATGAGTGGATGGGAAGTAGAAAATTCACCCT
This sequence comes from Protopterus annectens, assembly GCF_019279795.1. Taxonomy (NCBI): domain Eukaryota; kingdom Metazoa; phylum Chordata; order Ceratodontiformes; family Protopteridae; genus Protopterus; species Protopterus annectens. Next base: position 151,653,237 of record NC_056749.1, on the reverse strand, counting down.
GGGATCACTCCAGTGGCTCTACTCAACAGAGGCACTGGGAACTAAGGTCAGGTAGCACAATGCCAGAGTAATCCTATGGGCTAGGTTTATAAAGGCTCCAGGGCCATTAGCCTGAAGCTGAATCTGAACCTATGAATATCCTGGCTCTGTAGCTGCGCATCTCCAGGATAAGTATGACATTGTCGCTTTCTTCCTCCTCTTCTACTGCATCTTTGCTTTCCTCTACTTTTTTACCAGCTGTCACTCTGTATTCACCCATCCCACCTCCTACCTATGCCTCTCTTAACTCTTTTACAACTCATTTAATTAACATCTCAAAAACAAATCAACATTGTTCATCCGTTGTAAATAACTAAGCACTCTCTATTGTGATATCAATCCTACTGCATAATTATTTATTTAACTACATCTGTATATAGTATAATTATTTAAAAAAGCATTACTGCTTTATCTATAATTACTATCTTATTTATGTATTTCTTTCTTTGTTTTTGTTTATCGGGATAATCCACTGGGCCAACAGAACACATTTTCAGCGGATGCCCAGGGAGAAAAGCTCCATGATACAAAAGATAACAATCTAGAGTTACAAAGAAATTAAAAATACCAAGTGGATTGTAAATAAACTGCAATCAATAACAAAACAGTAGAAAGTACAAGTTTTAAAACATCACAGTTAGCATAAAATTACAATTTTATACAATCAGTATAACCTGTTCCAAGGCATATTTGTTAGTAACAGTTCTAAATACAGTGGAACTGTTAAATACAGGTGAAGAAGGGAACAGGATGAGGGGAGGAGATATTATGGGGACTTAGTGCAAGTACATTTCCAGCATGAGGAAAAGTGGGAATGGAGAGACATTTTAAAATGAGAGGGGTTTTGAACTGATTTAATGGTTTGAGGCAAAGAATTCCAATTGTTAGCTATTGCGTGAGAGTACAGTAGCTTGCCAGGAGGAAGATTAGGTTTAAGGACCTGATCTAAGGGATCTATTTGGGTGGTAGAGAATGAATGTTGAGCTTATGACAGGACAGTCTTGGGGTCTAAAGGGTATTTTATGAGTAGTGGTTAGCTGCAGGTAGGAGAGGTAGTTAGGTAGTTCTAATCAATTTAGTGAACAAAGAACAGTGCGGTGATAGGTGGAGTATTTGGAGTTAGTTGTGAATTTGGCTCTTTTGTTGTAGCAAGATTCAAGTTTGTTTTTGGAGGAGTTCTGTAAATAAGTTAGTAGAGGGACACCACAGATGAGAGAAGGTAGAAGGTATGTTGTGGCTAGGGTTATTTTTGTGAATGGACTTAGGAAGTGATTCTGTTTATAGAGAGTATCTAGTTTAAATTGCATTTTCTGGATATTGTGTTGTATATAAAGGTCAAATTTCATATGTTCATCAATAATCACTCGAAGTTTTGTGTGAGTAGTGGATTCTATAAGTGATTTATTGAGAGAGAAGATGAAGAATTCTGATTTGTTTAAGAGGATTGATTTTTTAGGGGTGAAGCATATGATTTTAGATTTTTGGGGGATTTAGGGCAAGGTGGTTGTACATCCAGTTTTCAATGGAGGTGAAGGCTTTTTGACTCAGAATAAGTAATTCAGAGATAGAGTTGGCAGAGCAGATGATGGTGGTGTCATCTGCATACTGAATTACTGTAGCCTGAGATAGGGTTGAGTTGAAGTTGTTTATGAAAATACTAAATAGGACTGGTCGAAGTCCTATTCGCTGTTGGAGGTATTAAGGAAAGAAGAGCTGATGTTTTGACATCTAACAGCCTGCTGTCTTTGATTTAAGTAACTGGAAAACCACTTTAGAGTAAGAGGTGGACATACCAAGGTTAGAGAGCTGGGAGAGGAGACTTCATGTTGACATTGTAAAATTTATTTTAATTGTATTCTGCCTGACATTGTTGATATTATATAACTTTGACTGTATGCATTTACTGGAGCTTTTCTCCCCAACCTCCAGTGAAAAGGGGCCTTTGTGTCCAGCCCAGACTTCCCCAGTCAATACATTTAAACTAAATAAATGTGCTTTCCAGCATTCTCCAGTACATTTGGTTTGATCCTACAGAGGGTTCCGAGGTTTTGGTATTTTTTTTTTTTTTTTAACTGCCAGTTTTTTTAACACCTTTATTAAATTATTACTTGTGACATAGGCAAATTTACATTTCTACAACAGTAATCAAACTGTATTAAATTAACATTAACAAATATTATACTTCACATATATTACTATACATCCTATACCCTAAGCAACATTACATAAATTATTCAAATCCTGCCCCTCTTTTTTAAGCAAGAAACATCTTTATTAAACCAACACTTATGACATAAGCAATGATACATTTATATAAATGAAAACAAACCGCACAGACACAATCCTAGTTGCAAACATTTTACATCACAACCCATACTGACACAGTCCCAGTTGCAAACATTATACATCACTTATAATCTACCCAATCTTTTCATCTGTGATGTTGCTTACACCAAACTTTTAAGCGTAAAGTTCACTTTTGTACTACTTGATGAACTTATGTTGAAAAATACGTGTGCAGTTTTGGAGTAAATTAAATGAATTCTCTTTTTTTAGGATTTAGAATTACCTGAAAGTTTATTAACCGTGTTTCTATGGGGGTTAAGGAATCTTGGGCTGTTTCTTGTAATGTGTCCAGGATTTTGGCAAGGAAAAATCAATGTGGAATCTTCCACATACTGGATTATTGAAGCATGCTTACTTGCTGTGTACGTCACCATTTTTAATGCATTAAATCTCACAAGCAATATAAAACTCTTCTCCCATCTTCACTGCAGACTATTCATTACCTTTTTCCCAAATCTCTCAAGTTTTCCACTTAGATCTATCTCTTTCTCTCACTGTATTAGCAATATAGAGCCCTAGGCAATTGTGGAATTTCACCTATTTTATTTTACCTATTCTCCCCTTCCCTGATATCACTACCTCTGTCTTTTTATTGCTGCAACTGAGTCCACCATTTCCCTACACTTCTTGAAAGTCTTTTTTATAGTTCCCATTCCTGCAGAAACATCCTCTGACATTAACATGCAGTCATCTGCATATAACACTGTCTGAGATTCTATCCTCTATTTTTCTTCAGTCATTGCTGACTTCAATTACCAGTTTCTCAAGCAAGAACAGATCTGGAGATAATAGTGACCCTTGAATGGCCCCACTGAACAGACTTAGGGATATTACTGACCCCTGAATGGCCCCCCTTAACAGACCTGGGGATAGTATTGACCCCTGAATGCCTCCCCTGAACAGACCTGGGGATAGTAGTGATTCCTAAATGGCCCTCTTTCTAGCCTTGTCTCCTCAGATGCTACTCTTTCTATGTGTATTACAGTTTATGTTTTTTTGGTATATGGCCTTTATCCACTTCAGAATTTTCCAAGGGATTTCCTACCTCACTACGTGAAAGTCCTTCTTCAGATCTAAAAACACAATCCCATCTTTCCCTTGATAATCCAAGTGTTATAAGTACACCATAAAACAAGCAAAAAGGCGAACGCTGACACCACACTATGTAGCTTGAGAAACCGAAAACAATGAAGCAAACTCGTGCAAATCAGCAGGACTAAATAAAAAACACTTTTAATAACAGTTGAGCGCTTTCACCTGTTACAATACAGGCTTCCTGAGAACAAAAAAACATTCTGAATTACAGCCCTTAAATAGATGTTTTGGCTCCAAAAATTTTAAAGCAACATACTCCACTAAAACTTTCTGCATAAACAATAAACAAAAACATTCCAAAATGAATAGATAACAAGAATAAACAATTATATTATAAATACATATATATACTATAAAATGTAATGCACAAATTCCTCTGAAATTCATGTTTGTTAAAAACATATGTTTCTATAAAAACACTGACTCAACTTATTTATAAACAATTTGACACTAACGTATTTTGTATAGCAAAGGTTTAATAGACAGTGATTCATTCAAACCTGGGGGTGAGGCAGCATCAGTAAAAAATTGCCACCACATTTCTCTATAAGACAACCAACTCTTATAGTCTCCCCCCCTAGGGTCTATTTGAATAAGGTCAATAATACTAAAAGTGAATTTGTGTTCAGAACCCTCTTGTTTTATGTGCTTATATACGGCATTCTTCTCATCACTCTTTATAATGGAGTAAAAATGACTGCATATTCTTTTATTCAGCTGTCTCTCGGTCTTCCCAATGTAGAAAGCGGAACAAGCTGAACATAATGCGATATATATGACAAGTTTAGTAGTACAATAACCTGCCTTGAATCTAATAGAGGTGTTGGTAGTGTTGCTTAACCTAGTGCTTTGACTGTTGTTAATAGCAAAGCACCAGTTGCATCTACCACACTTCTGTGTAGGTTTAGAAGTGTTAGTAGTCAGAAACATCATATTTTCTAACAACCTTTTCAAGTTCATACCCATTTTATTTACAAAGTGGGGTTTATCACCTAAAATGTTGGATATAGAAGCATCCGCCATAATAATAAACCAACTTTTATTAACCAATTGCCTCATCTTATAACTACAAGGACCATATTCGATTACACAAGCTTTGTTTAAATCACTACGACTAACTCTAGCAAGGGAAACAACATTATTACCTTGAGAATTCATTCCTAACAAAGGTGTGTACCTAGAACCCCAGCCTTGAATAACCTGCTTACTTACATTTTGCATCATACAAGGTCATAACCTCTATCACTGAACATAGCCATAATATACTCAACTTCAGCTATCATATCTATGTAGTCTGAAGTCATTCTAACTGCTCTAATCAACTGTCCCTTATAGATGTTCCTTAAAAGACTTTTTGGCTGATTACTAGAATATTCAAGATAGTTGTTAGAAAAAGTGGGTTTCCTGTATATTCTAGATTTAAACCCAAAATTAGCCGGAGAGACAAGGGTGTCAAGGTATGCCAGACCATCATGACTGAATGCGTGTGTAAATTTCAAATAAGAACTACTGGTGTTAATAAATTCTATAAATTTAGTCACTGTCTCAGTGTCAACATCCCATAATATATATATATCGTCAAGGTAGTGAGTATAATATTTGATGTGAAGATAGAAGTCACTGGTGAACACTACAGACTCCTCCCAGTCAAGCATGACCATATTAGCAAAAATGGAAGCACACGCAGCACCCATAGCTACAGCCTTAGTTTGTTTAAAAATCTCTCCTTCGAAAAAGATGAAATTGTTGTCCAATTGTAATTTTTGGAGCCAAAACATCTATTTAAGGGCTGTAATTCAGAATGTTTTTTTGTTCTGAGGAAGCCTGTATTGTAACAGGTGAAAGCGCTCAACTGTTATTAAAAGTGTTTTTTATTTAGTCCTGCTGGTTTGCACAAGTTTGCTTCATTGTTTTCGGTTTCTCAAGCTACATAGTGTGGTGTCAGCGTTTGCCTTTTTGCTTGTTTTATGGTGTACTTATAACGCTTGGATTATCTTGTTGTGTCTTACTATGGAAGCTGATGGAGAAGCTGGATGTGCCATGCCCAATAATACTGAGCTGACTTCTTTACAGCAACTACAAACAGAAGTGTGGGACTTGAAAGCAGAAGTGAGCAAGCTTACTGCTTTGCTTTTAAACTTCATTGGGCAGCAGCAGGAAGCCAAATTAGTGTCTGCAGTTCCTGAGATTTCATCTTCAAACGCCCGAGTAGAGAAAACTAATGTTTCAGGTACTGTAGTGGGGAGAGAACCTTGTGTTTCCCCACCTTTATCGTTTAACTCCACTTGCATTCCTAATGGACAGGGAGTGGGTTGTACACTCTCTAACTGTATTGATTTGCCTTTGGAGCAAGGACATAATGAACTTAAAAATAGTGTTGAATTAAGCAACAGTAGTTGAATGGGTTTTTTTGACTACACATTTGACTTCTCTTTAGTGGATGTACAGGAAGACGGTAAACGGACAGGGGCCATCCCTAAGAGGAAGTTACCAAATAAAACTTATGCACAAGCAGGCAGAGAACCTACAAGAAAAGGTACTGAGCTGTTTTCAAAAACTGACTCAACTTCTAACAAAATTGACAAATTTAAAATGTTTATGAATACTAATTGTTTTTTAGATAATGATGCTTTTAGTGGAAAAAGTAAAGATCCTGTTATTTCTAACTGTTCACTTAAAGACATGATTTATTTATTTGGTAAAAAACTGAATAATATTAATACATTGAAGTTAGAAAATGCTTATTTATCTAAGTGTTTGAACATTAATGTCATTCCTAAAGGCTTGAGATTTTTTAAATTTCCTATGGGCATAGATGTTAATGACAATACAAAAAAATAATTTAACTTGTTTTTTGATAAATGTGGCATTGAGTTCATGAAGCTGTTAATTAAATGTAATGATGAGAAATTAGTTAGACTAATGGATGAAACAGAAAAACTGAATGAAAATATTTTAAGTGATTTATTATTTGAACAATGGGAAAGGTTATATAATAAACAATTTGTTACAGCTGATTTAAATATAAAAAAATCTCTAGAAAGAAAAATTCTAAACTTACTAGGGATATTCAGCAGTATGAGAGAGAGGCTATATATGGGTGGAAAGAAGGACAGTTTAAAGCTGTCGACAATTTACATAATCGACAGCAGGTCCCCTCAGATTATGATTATAATTTGCAGGCTCAAAGTAATTCCCATTTTTTCAAGGACAGAGGTCAAGACAAGAAGGGATTGGAAATGAGGGGGGGGGAATTGGAAGGAACCCCATCATCAACAATAGCCAATATAAATAATATGAATCTAGAGTTAGTTACTAATGTAGATTTGCAGACTACACAGCAAACTGCTACTAAACATGATGTACAAAACACCACAAAGTACTGTGAGATTTCTTCCACAGATGGTGTGATTTACAGGTACAAGAGCTTTAACATTTTTAACTATACAGATGTTGAGCTAGATATGTCTTATTTTAATTTACTTTCTAAGGGCTTGAAATATATACCAAATACTAAATTTGATGTGGTTGATAATATTTGTAAAGTTAAATTGTATACTAGGAAATTAAACTTGGCAGTAATGTTCAATAATCCTATTAATAATGTTACTGGCTCTAATAATGATTGTAAAATCCTGAAAAAGAAAAGTACCTTTATACCCCCATGCCATCCAACGATTGGTTTATTTGAAAAATGTATTGTTAAGCAGATTTATGAGCTTAACAACAAAAATAAGTTTAGGAGAATGGAACATAATTCATCTAGAGAAGAACAGGACACCCTACAAATGTTGAGGAAGAATAGATCAATAAGGGTGATGAAACCTGACAAGGGTGGGGGTTTAGTTCTTTTTGATCAACTTACATATACCTCTAAACTTCATGATATTTTACATTCTACTGACAGTTATGAGATCATATCTGTTAATGAACTTAATATAGCCTATAGAAAAATTGATTGTCACCTCGAGGACTTTCTTATAGACAGGAAAATTAGTTTGGATACTTACAACTTTGTCAAAGTGGAATTTCCTGTGTTAGCCAAGCTAGTTGGCATCCCCAAAGTTCATAAGAATGTGTCTGACCCACCTTTTAGACCAATTGTTTCTGGCAGCAGATCTAAAACATTTCCTTTGGGTGTGGTCATTGACCATACTTTGAAACATGTGTACGGAAAGGTATTTCATCTTGCCAAGGATTCTTGGTATTTTTTTAGCTTATTTTCCTACACATTTATATATAAAAGATTTGTTATATGTAACTATTGATGTCATAGACCTTTTCTCCTGCATCCCCAAAAGTGAGGGGTTAGAAGTATTTAATCGTAGTATTACTAAATATGCAGGGTTGGATTGGGATAAGATATGGTTGATCACATATATGATGAGTATGGTATTGGACAACAATTTCATCTTTTTTTGAAGGAGCGATTTTTAAACAAACTAAGGGTGTAGCTATGGGTGCTGTGTGTGCTCCCATTTTTGCTAATATGGTCATGCTCAACTGGGAGGAGTCTGTAGTGTTCACCAGTGACTTCTATCTTCACATCAAATATTATACTCGCTACCTTGACGATATATATATATATATTATGGGATGGTGACACTGAGACATTGACTAAATTTATAGAATTTATTAACACCAGTAGTTCTTATTTGAAATTTACACACACATTCAGTCATGATGGTCTGGCATACCTTGACACCCTTGTCTCTCCGGCTAATTTTGGGTTTAAATCTAGAATATACAGGAAACCCACTTTTTCTAACAACTATCTTGAATATTCTAGTAATCACCCAAAATGTCTTTTAAGGAACATCTATAAGGGACAGTTGATTAGAGCAGTTAGAATGACTTCAGACTACATAGATATGATAGCTGAAGTTGAGTATATCTGACTATGTTCAGTGATAGAGGTTATGACCTTGTATGATGCAAAATGTAAGTAAGCAGGTTATTCAAGGCTGGGGTTCTAGGTACACACCTTTGTTAGGAATGAATTCTCAAGGTAATAATGTTGTTTCCCTTGCTAGAGTTAGTCGTAGTGATTTAAACAAAGCTTGTGTAATCGAATATGGTCCTTGTAGTTATAAGATGAGGCAATTGGTTAATAAAAGTTGGTTTATTATTATGGCGGATGCTTCTATATCCAACATTTTAGGTGATAAACCCCACTTTGTAAATAAAATGGGTATGAACTTGAAAAGGTTGTTAGAAAATATGATGTTTCTGACTACTAACACTTCTAAACCTACACAGAAGTGTGGTAGATGCAACTGGTGCTTTGCTATTAACAACAGTCAAAGCACTAGGTTAAGCAACACTACCAACACCTCTATTAGATTCAAGGCAGGTTATTGTACTACTAAACTTGTCATATATATCGCATTATGTTCAGCTTGTCCCGCTTTCTACATTGGGAAGACCGAGAGACAGCTGAATCAAAGAATATGCGGTCATTTTTACTCCATTAGAAAGAGAGATGAGAAGAATGCCCTATATAAGCACATAAAACAAGAGGGTTCTGAACACAAATTCACTTTTAGTATTATTGACCTTATTCAAATAGACCCTGGGGGGGGGGAGACTATAAGAGTTGGTTGTCTTATAGAGAAATGTGGTGGCAAATTTTTACTGATGCTGCCTCACCCCCAGGTTTGAATGAATCACTGTCTATTAAACCTTTGCTATACAAAATACGTTAGTGTCAAATTGTTTATAAATAAGTTGAGTCAGAGTTTTTATAGAAACATATGTTTTTAACAAACATGAATTTCAGAGGAATTTGTGCATTACATTTTATAGGATATATATGTATTTATAATATAATTATTTATTCTTGTTATCTATTCATTTTGGAATGTTTTTGTTTATTGTTTATGCAGAAAGTTTTAGTGGAGTATGTTGCTTTAAAATTTTTGGAGCCAAAACATCTATTTAAGGGCTGTAATTCAGAATGTTTTTTTTGTTCTGAGGAAGCCTGTATTGTAACAGGTGAAAGCGCTCAACTGTTATTAAAAGTGTTTTTTATTTAGTCCTGCTGGTTTGCACGAGTTTGCTTCATTGTTTTCGGTTTCTCAAGCTACATAGTGTGGTGTCAGTGTTCGCCTTTTTGCTTGTTTTATGATATCTTTCCCTTGATGCTTTTGTTCTTCTCTGTCCATAAATTCTAGCAAGTCTCGTCAATATTTGTCTGCAATCCTTTCATTATTCATAAAGCCATTCTTGCCATGCTTGTATCATTTTTGGCAAAACTTCATCCAATATTCCTGCCATTACCTTTACCAAAATCTTAATATCTGCATTAATGAAAGAAATGTTCCTATGATTCCCCACTTAGGTATTATGACTATCCCGATCCTCTTAATGCTTTACATATGTTGGCCTTTATTCTATTATGTCCATCCACTAAGATCTTCTACATTTCCTTCCCTCCTCATTTGTGGAACAAGCGACTCCATCTAGCCCTCCTGCTTTCCTATCCTTCAGCTTGTGTATAACTTTCCATATTTCATTCCTTGTTACCTCTGCATTCAGCTTGACTTTTTGTTTGCTTGCCCCCTATTATATATCCTTCTGTATTTTTTTCCTAAGTTCTATTCTGAGACTTCTGTCCCTTCTTGTTGGCTAGAAATTTCCCTGTAGCATTCCTTAAATCTTTCCCCAATTAACTCATCTTCTTCTAAATATTCTCCATTCTTACCACATTATATTCTGTATGTCTCTCTCTCTCACTATCTCTCTCTCGGCTTGCTTTTTCTTGTATGTCTTGGTTAGCTCTTTCCCTTTGATTCCCCCATGATCCACAAATAGCCCCTCCAGTTCCACTGTTGAATTTTTTGCTCTGAACACATTTTATGTTGTTGACTGTTCTCTGAAATGTAGCACTTCCCATCTAATTTAATTTCTTTTGGCTTCCTTCTGTAGCACTTTTATTTCCTTCTCTCTCTAGTTCCCCGAACTCCCTTCTTTCTTTTAGTCTTTTTATTTGTGCTCATCAGTTTTCCCCTCACAGTCACCTTGATTCTATCCCATTATTCTTGCAGTTTATCCATGTCTTTGTCCTGTACTGCCTCCGTCACTACTCCTTACAGTGTTTCCGTATTCTTTGTATCCCTCCATTTATAGCTAACCCACCTACATTCTCTTCTCATTGTTTTCTGATCCTGCTCTCTTACCGTAAGTCTCACATGCATGATAGGGTATGTCTCTCTGTCTCTTGTATTTGAATCTGTTCCATTACTTCAATTAGGTTTTCCTTGCCTAAGTTCATGTCTTATCTACTTGTCTGTAGAAAAATGTTTCCTGTGAAGGTGCATTTCCTCTTAGTTGGATACCTTTCCCCTCCATATGTCTGTCACCTCTCTTTCATTACTTGGGGTACTTCTTGTCTCATATTTTTTTGTTATATTCCCTCCTTCTATACAACCTGTCTTTTTCCAGAAGGATATATAATAGGGGGCAAGCAAACAAAAAGTCAAGCTGAATGCAGAGGTAACAAGGAATGAAATATGGAAAGTTATACACAAGCTGAAGGATAGGAAAGCAGGAAGGCTAGATGGAGTCGCTTGTTCCACAAATGAGGAGGGAAGGAAATGTAGAAGATCTTAGTGGATGGACATAATAGAATAAAGGCCAAAATATGTAAAGCATTAGGAGGATCGGGATAGTCATGATACCTAAGTGGGGAATCATAGGAACATTTCTTTCATTAATGCAGATATTAAGATTTTGGTAAAGGTAATGGCAGGAATATTGGATGAAGTTTTGCCAAAAATGATACAAGCATGGCAAGAATGGCTTTATGAATAATGAAAGGATTGCAGAAAAATATTGACGAGACTTGCTAGAATTTATGGACAGAGAAGAACAAAAGCATCAAGGGAAAGATACCATAAAACAAGCAAAAAGGCGAACACTGACACCACACTATGTAGCTTGAGAAACCGAAAACAATGAAGCAAACTCGTGCAAACCAGCAGGACTAAATAAAAAACACTTTTAATAACAGTTGAGCGCTTTCACCTGTTACAATACAGGCTTCCTCAGAACAAAAAAACATTCTGAATTACAGCCCTTAAATAGATGTTTTGGCTCCAAAAGTTAGCCACCCCCTCCCCATTTCCTCTATTCCATCCCTTCTTTCTGTACAAAAACATTCTTGTAGAATCCTCCTTCCCTGTTTAGTACTTTTATGTTTCCTTCTAATCTGCATGCACCTTCCACCCTTCATTACTCGATGATCCAGCTACCTATAATGTTTTTTTTTATCATTTTCTTTATGGTTGTCTGAAGTCCTATATGAAATAAAACAGCCTTGTTGTCCAGTTCACCTGTTGGGTAGTCAAAATACAGTATCATTTCCATACCTCTAATTTACATTTTGTCTCTCTAATAGATCAATGTCTCCCACCTTCACTAACTTCTCATGGAATATCCTTCATTTGATGAAGATCCTGTATTCCACACAATTATATGTATTCCCCTATTTGTGTTTGCCCACTCCTCCCCACTTTGCTGCCCTGTGGTATAATCATTCCATTGTATTATCCAGCATCTTACTATGCTCAGACCTCTCCTCACTATTCCTATTTGTTTCCTTTTGTGGCTCTTTCATGTCCATGGATATGCTGTGGACATCGATCTTTTAAGAATTTATTTTATTTCCTTCATGCTAACATACTGCATGCCAACCCAGTACTGAAGTCATACTCATTTTATATCATATCATTACTCTCTTCTCTCCCCTCCCCAGTGTTCCTCACTAGTTTAGTGCATCAACTTAATTTGCATCATAGAGATGGAATGGAGATTCCCGTGGGTGTTCACGAACAACCAAAACTAAAGGTACTGTGTTTCATTCTTCCAAAGACTGTGTTAACTATGGTTCGGTCCCTTCTGGTTCACGGACCGTTACAGGGACTGATTCTTTTCGACAAAGCTCTTACAAAGACATTTTAGAAAAGAAGTTTGTCTTTCTATCAGTACGAGTAAAGGGAATTATAATGCTGCAGAAAAACTTCCTAATGAAGACTAGAACGATGTTTACAGTTTGAAAGACTCCATTTTTAAGTTTGAAAAATTTATTTACAAATTCAAATGTTTAGAAATCGAAAATAACTATCTTCATTTATGTTTAAACAATAAGATAGTCCCTCAGGGACTTCGTTTTTATAAATACCTTTTTGGTATTTCTTATACTGATCACATTATTAAAGAATTTAAAGGTTTTTTTGATGAATGTGGTTTTTCACTAATATTAAAGCTTATAAAATATAATGAAGTGCATTTAAAAACCTTATTGACAGAAATTAACAGTTTGCATCTTAGTATTGTTACGGATTTATTGTTTGATCAATATAAAGAATTTTTTGAAAGAACTTTAAAAAGAATCAATGTTAAAGTTGATAAAGTTTTTGAAAGGAAACAAAAGAAATATTTTAGGGACAAGGGGCAATATGAGACTGGGAAGTTACCCACTACCTGTTCTAAACACTCAAACTATTCCACCCAGATCCAGGGAGGGGTACAACAGGAGAACAGGTACACAACCTTCCAGTTACAGATATAATACAAGAAACCTAAGGGTATCATTTGATGATAGAAATCACAACAGGGACACTTTTGTTGCACCTACATGTTCCTTAGATGAATTGGATTCCTTTCAAGAAACCAATGAAGTTTTTTTAGGCCCACGGAGGTCAGAACGCCTAGCCAACAAATATCAGAATGCCACGATTTCAGATTTCCACTTGAAAAATCAGGAATGGAATCACAGGGGGTACAAGGGGAACAGGGACAGATAGATGACATAATTATACACCAAGATGGAATAGTTTTTGAATATCATGGATACAAAATATATAATTACACCGATTTGAAACTGGATAAAATTCATTTTAACTTGTTCTCCAAAGATTTCAAGTTTATAAAAAGTTTCAAGGGAGATCTGGCTCAAATTTTGATTGATTTAAAACTATTCCTGAGGAAGTTAAATCTTACAATTATACATAATTCAGGGGTCGCTGAAAAGGTTTCTGCGACTAGTGACAACAATGTCTCTACTAGAAGGAGTGTATATAACCCCCCTCTTCACCCACTGTTAAACACCTTCGAAACTATAGTCACCAGAGAAATATATGAAACATATGGTAAAAACATCAACGGCTTTTGGCAAAATTATAATCTCAAGTTAGAAGAAGCTAAGTTACTAGAGAATTTAAAACACAATAAAAATCTACGTTTCATGGAACCAGACAAAGGTGGAGGGTTGGTAATTTTCAAACTAATGGACTATAAAAACGCTTTAAGAAAAATTTTGGCACAAGATGATACATATTGTCTGGTTTCTCACAATGAGATCCAGACTGCTTATAATAGAATAGATTCCCTTCTCGAAGAATATCTGGTTGAACAGCGTATCAACCAGACTACTTACAATTTTCTTCGACAAATCCACCCCACCATTGCTGGTTTCTTTGGGATACCAAAAATTCATAAGAACATCCTTCAACCACCATTTAGACCTATAGTTTCCGCCCGAGGATCAAAAACCCATCCCTTAGCAGTATTTATTGATCAAAATTTCAAAAATATTGCAAATCGACACAAACATCTGATTAAGGACTCATGGGATTTCTTGGGAAGAATTAACCACGACTTATGGACCAAAGATAGTCTCTTTACTACTATTGATGTAAAGGACTTATTCTCTTGTATCCCAAGGAAAGAAGGTTTTGAATTTTTTGAGGCAAGCATTCATAAATATTCAGAATTAACATTGGATAGGAAATGCTTATTGTTAGAACTAATGGAAACTGTTTTGATAATAATTTTATCAATTTTGAAGGTGTTTTTTACAAACAAGTTAGTGGTGTAGCTATGGGGGCGGCTTGCGCCCCTATTTACGCCAATTTGGTATTATTAGAATGGGAAACTTTACACATTTTTGAGAGTGCATTCTTTGTCAAGATTAAAGCTTACTTCAGATTCCTGGACGACATTTTTGTCATTTGGGAAGGGACTCAAGAGGAACTGGATCAATTCATTTCTTACATTAACCAATCGACCTCCTTTTTGTCCTTTACTTACCAAGTAAACAGGGAATCTATCAATTACTTGGATATTACACTCACAAAAACCTCTAGTGGCTTTAAATCTCAAGTGTACAGAAAACCAACTTGGTGTAACAGTTATCTCCACTTAGACAGCCAACACCCTTTCTTTCAGAAGAAAAGTATTATAAAAGGTCAAGCTGTCAGAGTGGCTAGGATGACATCGAATTTTGATGATCTTACACAAGAATTTATTAATCTGGACAAAATGTTCAGAGAAAGGGGTTATCCCAAGGCATTAGTGGCCAAGATATTGACGGAGGTTTATCAGGGATGGTGCACACGTTTTAAACCTTTACTTGGGCATCCCACTTTAAATACGGATACACTAGAAGGTAGATCAAAAGGATTTTCAGGTTCCTGCTCTATTCAACATAACAACTTTTCTTCGAATTTTAAGAGGATTTTATATGCTAATTGGCCTATTCTTAAGACCAATACTGAAATTTTGGACATTATAGGCAACAAACCTACTTTCATTCACCGAGTGGGTAACAACTTTAAAAGAACATTGGAAGGAAGAGACCAATCTTTTAAGAATAGTAGGGGTACCCACCCATGTGGCAGATGTGCCCAATGTTCTTATATCAATATTTCAAACAGTGTTATTTTGAACAATGGTTTGAACAGTTTAGTAAAATTTTGCAGGGGTAATTGTTACACCTCCATGGTGGTGTATTTGGCAACTTATTGTTACTGCCCATGTTTTTACGTGGGCAAAATGGAACGTCACCTAAAAGATAGGATTTATAAACACAGAAATGATATAAAAACTAAAAAGGAAACAAGTGCCTTATACAAACACACCACTATTTGTCAGTCTCCTTCGCCATTGTTTAAATTTGGGATCATTGATATTGTTGATGTGGAAAACAGAGGGGGAGATCCAAAAAATATCTTGTTGCAGAAAGAAATTAGATGGCAACTTAGATTAAAATCTAACATTTTTCCTGGTTTAAATGAACACATCAACATCAAAGCTATTTTAGTAGGAAAGGCTAACATAGTTTGAAAAAGCTTGAATTTTTAGAAAACAAAAACACACAGCACAGAAACATTTTATTTGGTCAACATGCACTATTTAATAATTTTTTTCACCATTTTTAATTAAAATGTTCATTAAAGTTCTATCAGGTGCATTAAAGCCTTTTTAAGCTTTTTTGGTTTGATGCATCAAAACTCACCTAGTATTATGTCTTTTTAAAAAAAGTTTTTATGACTTTATTGACTTTATTGATTGATTGAATTATTGAAGTTAATCATTTTATAGGGTAATTATTTTCTATATAAAGGATGTCAGTTTGTGTGTGATTTTATCTGATGAAGTTTGTATTTTTACAGACGAAAGCACTCATGTTGTTCAAACTGTATTTTCCATTAAAGGATTGGGCTTTTACCAGGTGAACTGGTTTTACTATTAATTTGCATCATAATCCAACATTTTTTTTCCAATAGTCTTATAACTCTTTTCTGTGCTACTTATCTACCGCCATTCCTTTATTTCACATTTGTCTGTGCATCATTCTTTACCCTGCTTTTCCCCTGTTTCTACCATACATCCCTTTTCATATCCCCAGGTGTTACATCTTTGGTAAGTACTTGTCTCTTCATAGACTTTGCAGTAAACATACATTTAATGTCTGTTTACTGTACATCATTAAGTAGTTATAAGAACTAGATCACTAACATTAGAGGCGTGCCCTTGTGCTCCCCTGACTGCATAACCCATCATTGTCCTGGGAACTGATTCAGTTCCTCACATTGTTCTTAATGTTTTGACACTGTAGACCCTGGGGTGTATTTTCCGAGGTAAGGATCTGCTTCATTCAATGCATCCTTTATATCTTGTCCACAGTCACCTTCCTATCAATGTCTCTTTCTTCCACTTATTTATTCTTTCTCTGTTTCTGTGGTCACTTTTCTTCCTTTGGTATTCCTGCCACCTGGCTAACTCTGTCATCCATAATACATGCTTCTTTTGAGCTTGTTTTGTCCCAATCTTTTCTAGCAGCTCAGGTCTGCGTTGCCAAAACCATCCCTCCCACCATGCTACCATTTCCATAAAGCCTTCCCTTGCTTGCCTTAGCTTCTGCTTCTTTTTTTTTTTTTTTGCCTAAATCACCCTGGAGACAGGATTCCTTTTCTTCTATCCCATTGATATAACTGTTTCACTTGTTTCTCCTCCTCCTCCATCTTGTCTCTTTCTCATTTCCTTGTAGTTGCCTTTGCAATTTGCTTATTTCCTGTTCATCTCTTTTACCAGCATGTAGCCACTCTGCACTTCTTGGTCTTGACTTTTTCATCAAACTTGGCACGTCCTCCAAGTGTGTCTGCATCACTGCTACATCTATGCCTGCCTACCAGTTCATATCTTGCAGACAATTCAGACTTTTCTGCTTTGTTGTTTAGCTATCTATGAAACCTTTGTTTAAACATTTAAATATTCTCCATATTGTGTAGAATGACCCATTTTCCGTCTAGCTGTACTTTCAGAAGTAAAGGGTATTTGAACCATGCAACTATTCCATTCTTTCCAAAATTCATGTTATACATCCAATATAGCTTTCCATCTCATATATAGTGTTTCTGATTAATCCTCAATCACCGTTATGGGTATCTGTGAGAAGCAAATTAGATAACTTGACAGGGTCTGCTGTCTGCTACTGCTTTCCTTCACTCCTTTCTGTGCATACTCTCTATCAGGGCCTCTTGAATATGTGGTATCACAAATCTCCTACATTACAAACTGCTCCAGGTTATTGTGAGTCACTTTCTTTTCTGGTTATTTTGATTTTACACCTTCTTCAGTGATTTTTGAGATCAACCATTTTTTCTCCCTGTCTTTTTATTATGTTTGTAAGCTCTTGTATTCTGTTAATATGTTCCTAAGGCTCAGCCTTACCTGGTTCTTTTTTTCCCTCCAGATCTGGTACTTTTCAATGTAGTCTTTCCAGTTCCATTTGTTGTACTTTTTCTGTTTCAGTTAAAACACAGTAATGCAGAGACTTGAGCTGGCTGTAGCATATTTTAAAAACTATGAGAGTACCCCAACCTAAAATCTTTGGAGAACAACTTTTGAATTCTACTTCTCTACTATTTTTACCTGGCACATAAAATTTAGTCAGGCAGTATGCAGTCTATATTATATAAGATTAAATCATAGACATCTTTCAAAATCAGGGACAATTGACAAATGCTCAGTTTTCCCAGTAAATCCATTTATTGCTCATATCTGGTTGCCTGCCAGGATTAAAAATATATATCTTACCTCTTGCTCTCAATGGCTGCTGTTGATGTCATGAACAGTAGCTATGAATTTCTGTTTATTTTTGAATATTTGTGGGATTTCTACTCAGTATCATTACACAAACCAAGCATATTGAATGAAGGAAAAAAAAATGATTGGGCATGTGTTCTGCACTTATGGGCTAGTGAAGGCTTTCTCCTTTGATTTATTTATGTATTTATTTATGTATGTATGTATTAATTAATTTATTTATTTATTTATGGGGAGGATGTATTTTTTGTGTAAAGCATCAATGAAATGCTGCTGCTTTGTTTACATAAAATAAATAGATACATATATAAATATATTAAATAAAGGGCTGAAAGGCACCACTAGCTAGGTAATGTTGCAGATGTCTGCCCAGTTTGGTTATGTCTACTTCCAGTCTACTGCCCTCTATTCTTATTACATTCTCAGCCTTCAATGTGTTTAAAACATAATGGACATTAGAATTTGCTTAGAGGATGAATGTCACCTATAATGCAATTTTTTTAAATTTTTTATTATATTAATAAACATCAACAAAAAGCTTATCCTTCAAGTGTTACATTAGATGTTACCTGGCTATAAGCAGATACATGCATCCATGCACACCTGCCCACCTAACCTCTCACTTTTGTCTCATTATGAGGAACATTTCTCATTTTGGGGTCTTGAAAAGTCCATGTTCCATGCTATTCCTTATTGAAATGGTTTGCCGCACATTTGCTGATAAGAATTGTATAGCCAGGTAACTAAATGCATCTTAGAACAACATAGCTGCTTTCATAACAAGCCTGTTATACTAAATAGTAATTAGTAACAGGCTACAGTGGTGCAAATAACTAAATGCACATCTGAGTGGCACACTTGTAAACACTAATTTGCATTTCTCTTATCAAAAATAATTTATGCAAGACACAGCACTGATACTAGCATAGCTCTCACTTACAGTTCATTTATGCACACAGTTATTTAAATCCTGCCAGTCACAATGGTGACATCCAAATCTGCATAGTCCTCATGCCAAAGTATTTCTACAAGTACATTAAGACATATTTTCTTTATTGGAGATAATTATAGAAAAGTGAACTGTCCTGTGGTAATAAACAGAGGGCTGAAGAACTACTACGCTAAGAGGATATGGTATTTTTAGTGGAACAGGTAGTGTTTGGCTGATATGCTTTAAGATAGCCCAATTAGTGACAGGACACTGAGAATCTCTAATGAAAGAGAAGCGGTTACTTATCCACCAGTTATGATGGTTTGATATTCTCTACCAGCACACAACAGTTACTAGCATTTCTGCCTCGAGTGATTCTGAGGTTATTAAGGAAGTGAGTAAACAGTAGAAACATTGTTAAAATGATTAGCAAGCTACTGTACATTAATATTAGGAAAGTTAAAGAAATCAGTGTAATAGAGTCATAGTGTGGCGGGAGCAGGACCTGGGCCTTTTGGAGTCTACGTCACAGATCATGGCTTGGGCCTTTTTAGTTTGTGCATTAGGCTGCTATTTCAGGGTTTCCAATGTAAGAAAAAAAAATAATAAAAGAAGAAGAAGAAGGAATGAAAGGATAAAGCAAAGATTAGATTTTAATTGTATGGGTTAGACGATTTTAATTGTATGGGTTAGAAACGTTCAGGCTCTTGATATAACGAAAGCAAAAACAAAAAAAAAAATAATGGCAGAAAAGTAAGAGAGATGAGGTGGCTGAATAAGAAAAAGAGAGATAAAAAGGAAACATGATCTGAGAATGCTACAAAAGAAACAGTTTTATTTGAAAGGGGTTTGGGTGTGGAAAAAAGAAAAAAAATATATATGGTTTTACTTTGTTTCATCAACTTTACACTTATCCGAATGTCAAAAACTTGAGACAACTCCACCGAAAACTTAATAAACTGAAGCAACAAATCACCAATATTTTTTACAGGGAAACTAACCACTTGATGTTCGGGTAAGTGTAAATTTGATGAAACAAAGTAGACCCATAAGTGTGTGTGTGTGTGTGTGTGTGTGTGTGTGTGTGTGTGTGTGTGTGTGTGTGTACGTGTGCGTGTGCGTGTGTGTGTGTGTGTGTGTGTGTGTGTGTGTGTGTAATGTGAGTTCATGTTTTTTTTTCTGACAGAAACTAGATCATTTTCAATATTGACAGGAAAGTTAATTTACTCGCTGAAAGAAAAAAAATTAAATAAAAAATGCTGACTAGGAGGAATTTCTAAATTAATGAGCCCCCTCTGCAGATGAACAAGCACAACAAGGCAGAGTTCTAGAATGCAGGTACAGAATAGGTGTTGAATTACATAAATGGAAATATGACTATAGCTAAATTATATATTTTATGTTTTATTAATCTATGTTGATTGGGTTAGTTCTACTAGAGTAGCTGTCTCTTTTAAGAGGAAACCCAAGGGGAAATTTGGCAAGGGCATGAGGGAACTTCCTTACTGTAGCTGATACCTACTGTAGGACCACCAATCAAGGTGCCCCCAAATTAAGAAGCTATGTCCTTGGTTTAATGTTTCATTTGAAGGGTGATAAACTCAAAAGTGCAGCACCCCCCCCCCCGATGCTGCACTGCACTGTTAGTAATCTGATTACCTTGAGTGGAAATAGAACCAATAACCACGAAAGTTGTTCTACCACTAACACTGCTAATTGTATCTCAGTTTATCTCATGCTAGATGTAACTCAAAAGTCTTCAGAATGCAGCTGGCTTCAAAGCCTGCCACCTTCATAGAGCCCTGCAACTGTTAGGGCTAGATCAAATAGTAAAAGACATAACAAGATACAGAGAGAATGACTCCACACTAGACCTTATTTTAACCAAAATGTCTTGCAGATACATTCTAACAAATGTGTCACCAAACAATCTTAGTGACCTTTACCCAGTCATCTCTTACTGGTCCTTTTAACACAGTAGAACCCATCGCAAATTGTCTCTGAAAGAATATTCATTGAATCCAAGCATACACATTGGCTAACATCCTTAGATCAACAGATTGGAATGCCGTTTACTCTGCTACCAACCATAATGATGCCTTTTCATTTCACATACAAACACTATCTCGCATTCAAAATATTCTTTTCCTCCTCAAACAAAGAAGGCTCGGAGATCGATACTGCCCCTGCTCTCTTTCTATCCTCTTGGACATTGTGTAAACAGAACCTAAACAATTACCGGAACTACCTAAAATTATGAAAAGCATCTAAAATTCCAATTAATATTGCCAAAGCCAATCATCACAGAAATCAACAGGAAGTGTTAGCATTATCCTGAATTCCCTAATAAAAAACTATCAAACAACTGATAGTCCCAATCAATAATTCTCATAAAGCTAAGCAGTTTATGGGCAGCAATGATAATAAAATGATTACAGAGAACTAAATATCCTCCTTCTTAACACAATCCAAACATTAACCAAAACATACCTAGATCAAATCCACACAGTGGAGTGCTCCATCACCTACCCCTTTTATCCCTTCACCTATTATAGTCCTGCCTTATACTGTAAAAAAAAGTCCTGTAAGGAAACCAAAAAAATCACTAGGTAACCTGACATAATATCTACCGCTAAATTTTCCACATTACATCCTAACTTCCTAAATATGTAATTTTCCGTGAAAACAGAACACTTTTAACATACAGCAAAAGAACATTTTCAAATCCAGCAAGTCTTAATGTTTTAGTACCACAAAGCTCAGTGCTCACAGCCCTACTATTTCCCTTTTCATGAATAATTTTACACATGACTTCCCCTATTGGACATGGTGATATCTTCAGAGCACCTCCTCCTTAATGAATCCAGTCAGTCAGTCTCCTTCCAGCCTATAATATAATATGCAAGAAAAAAATATCTTTCCTCTGTAATCTGATAACAAACAACAACTTAATAATCAATTCTGACAAATCCAATATCATGCTGGCTAGACCCCACCAAAAGAAAAAATACAAAGCCCCTAACAATAACAGTAAAAGTCTCAAAAAATAGTATCAACCCAAATGTGGCCACACAAAAATAGTTAGGCATACTACTAACTTCTACATTCTCCCCCTTTTACCACTCTGGCTTCATAATAGGCAGGTACAGGTCAATGTAAGCCTTGGAGAAGGATAACACACCATCTTTCATGGAAGGCATGATAGACCCTAGCCAGAAATGTTCTTGTTCCCAAACTTTAATATGCACTGCATCAATTTAGCCTGGATTTTAGTAGTAAACCCCAAAAGCTACATGTACTAGAAAACAAAATATGCCACTTTGCACTCTTAGTTAGCCTTTACAGACATCACTGGAATATACTAAAATATATCCATTAACTCCTAATAAAAAGCTGAGCAAAGCTCATTCTTAGTAGCCTCATATTCAAACTCCTAGTTTTTGGGGAAGTACTAGGTATGTAGCCCAGGATACCATTGAGGTTCAGAGCACAATTCCCAATTACCCCAAACCTCTCTCTCTCTATCTCATTAAGTGACTTGCTTATGGTCACACAAAAGGCAATGGAGGGTGAGGGAATCTAACCCTTGACCAAAGAAAACATTCATTAACATCTAATAGCCTTAATCCTCTATGATAAGTGCCACCCATCACCCGCCACTCAAATCTAAACTGCATATTATTCTCGCAGAATCATCCAAGAGGAGGTACTTTGTCTCATAAGACCTAGACTTGGAAGCATTATAGGAAAAAGAACCTTCATAAAAGTTGGCTGTGTCATCTGGAAGCACCTACCCTCAGAAATAAAGCTGAATACTCAGCCACCAAGAATCACCTAGCCTCAGAAGTAAGACCACAAAGCCTTCTGCTAGAGTTTGAGTTTAAACTAAAAGAGCTTCTTAAAATATTGCAGGGTGCATCTGTTTTAGGAATGCAGGGGAATGGCATTATGTGCCAAACCTATTAAATATAGATAATTGCCAAAATTACCTCAACAGTTTTCAAGTGTACAGGAAGAAACCTCTAATGAAAATCCCTATTGTTAATAATGTAAATATCATCTAGTGTATGGTAACTATACAATTTCAAGCATTGTCATAAGTAATGTACATAAACTTTCCTTTAATAATGACTCAACACCACTGTTCATTTCATGTGCTGTGTTTTCTAATTATAGGTATATCAAATGTGTGTTGATATTTTGTTTCTGATTGTTGCAGCATTGCCTTGTTTACTTCTCCTGTGGTAATGGCTGAAAAGGGTCAATTGATCAGCTCACCTACTTGGTCACTAAACTGAAATAAATAAATAAATACATAAATAAATAAATACATAAATAAATAAATAAATAAATAAATAAATGTGCACAACATCCAAATCAGCTGGCTTCCAGGGTGCTAAAGGAGATTGTACTGCTGTTTAGAGAACTGATTGAAGAACTATATAGTCTCACACTGTAATAACATTAGTAGTTTGGCAAAAAACAAAACACAAAAGTTGATATGGATGGTCCCAATGCCCATGGCAGGATCTTGGAAGGAATAATGTAATTAAAGGCTTAATAACCTGATTTCCATTTCATGGAGGGTCAAAGTAAAGGCCCTTTATGGTAGTCTGGTGTAGTTCATGAATGCCAATTCTCTGTTCAGTGGTCATCTGCACAATTTCATATAGCAAAGATGATTTAAGTCCACATGAATCAAGGTCCATGACTATATCACCTTTGTGGTAGTCTAACAAAATTCTATAGAGCTGGTGTGCCTGGACTTCATGAAGACCTTTGATACTGTATATCAGAGGAAGTTACTAGCAAATTTGAAAGATACTGGTGTCGGTCTGAAAATGTCTGTCTGAACATTGTGCATGCTGGCTGATTTATTCATTTATTTGTTGACATTTGTTAACCAGGTTGGTCCAACTGGGCCAGGAGCTCATTTTCAGTGGAGACCCAAGGAGAAAAGCTCCAATTACATACAGATTAAGTATACATAATAGTTTAACATGCATAAAAAGTACAGTGTACAATTTCAAAACAATCAATTAAACTGGAAAAACATTACAAGTTCACTTAAATTGAGACATTTCAAAAGAAAAAAAAAATATATATATTATACTGGACTGTGTACTACAGAGTATAATGGGGTTAGGTGGGGTCATGGCAAGTACAACTTTTTGTCCTCATAAAGTGAAGTTTGAGTTATTTCTTAAATTGTGAATGGTGTGTTATGGAGCAAAAATGGGATGTGACGTTATTGCATGCCTGGGATAGGGTGGATTTATAAAGTAATCTACCAATAGATTTTCTTGGTTGGTAGATGTTGAGGAGTTGTTGGTTAGAGGTACGAAGTCTGTGAGTTAGTGTATAGGTGGAAACCAAGGAGTACAGGACAGGACAGGTTGATGGTTTATACAGTATGGAGTAGATAATTGATTGATTGCAAGAAAATGCTAAAGAAACATTGTGAGAAAAGTCAGTAACTAACTCAACATCGCAGGATACAATTCTGGGATCACTTGTTTTTGTGCAATTATGTCTAATATGTCAGTGGATCTAAAGAGTTTATCAGCTTGCTTGTTGATGGTATGATGGCTGATGCAGCAGTAATAGAAAAGAATGGTCTCCTTATAGGAAATTGTAATTTGTTTTGTGTTCAGTCTATTGACTGCTGGGATTGGATGGGAAATGGGAAATTCACCCCGGGGATCACTTCTGTGGCTCTGCTCGACAGGGGCACAGGAAAATAAATTTCTTGGGTGGCAAAAGCCACGGTAAAAAATGAATAAGGTTAAGGCCATTGTGGATTGAGAACAGAGAATAAAAGTAATCCCTAAGGCTTGTCACACATAGACAGAGGAGCAAAAGGTTCTAGGCTTAAAAACTGCTTAAAGTTGAATCATGCTATAAATGTGATTAGGGTGATGGAGAAAGTCAGAGGATGGTTCATTAGCTCAGTATTATGGTTGAAGTAGAATTTTAAGATCCTGAAAATTACCTAAAAAAATTCATTGTGGATATTAGAGAAGTAAATACCAACGTAACACACAAAACTTCATGTCAACAATAAAATCTTTAAAAACGTTAAATGCTTTTGTTTCTTACAGAGTTGTGAGGCTTCATCAAAAAAATTACTAACCAAATCCTTGCATAATTTAAAACCTTGGAACATAATGCATCACACTTAAAACTAACCAATCAAAAGTATAAAATCAATGAATAAGTGAATGAATGAATCAATGAATAAATAATGACTAAAATGATCATGCCCATATTTAAAACTGTAAAAACCACTTGTAGCATTATTAAAATATGTTATAAATACAAGCATTTCATAATATTTGAAAGTTGGACTACTTGTATCAAGCTATTTTTTTGTAATTTACAGTTTTGCAGCTCATAACGTAAGCATGCTAGTGTTGTGTCCATAATGATTAAGACCTGGAATCTTGGTAATATTCAGCCTAAGTTGCCATACCATTCCACAATATTCCAGTCTATTCTGTCACTCACCACCACTTGAATTGGTCTATGTTTTTTTTTTTATAATAAAGAAGTAAAATCTCTTGCAACCATTACCTACAAGCAAATGTTTACATTAAGCATTATTGATATTGCCATGTTTAATATCATAACAATGTTCATAGATCTTATTTTTAATTGAAGTTCAATCTTTCCAAAATAAAAAAAATAAAATAAAAAAAAAGATATTGCACATTAAGCAAGGCGCAATGTATTTAATACCTGAAATTTCACAAGTGTTTTGCCCTGGCATCCTACAGATTTATCATATCTGTAAAGCACAACACAAAAACTGTCCATGATAAACTTACAATAATTACTATTCCCACATGTTTTTATCCTTTTATCCTTTACCATCACAGCACTTACCCTTCTCCATTAACTCCTTTATATATTTGGATATACTAAACATGATAACGGGTTCCTCATGCTACTTATCTCTCAGTTCTGGGCTAAATGCTACATTCTACTTCCTCTTACCTGTTTTTATAATGTTATCCATTCCCTCAGAATACAGTAAAACCAAAACCTTAAATTTATTATCCCCCCCCTATACATTGTCACCAACATGAAACTCAGTATTATATAAAATCTGTCTAAACTTACTGCGCTATATTGACATATCTTTAATTTAATACTACACAAAAAATATTTTGAATATCCTATTTCATAAAACATTTGTAAAACTTCATCCTACTTTCACGTAAAAATTATCATGAGATATAATTATAGATAGATGCATATTTAAGCAGACTGCTGTTATAAATTATAAGAGAATAGAGAAACAGGGCAGATTTGTGTGCTGCATTGTTTAGTGTTAGTTAAAAGGGTGGAGCAATGATGAAAGGCAAAGAGAAGGCAGCAGGAAGAGGCAGTTTAAAATGGATCAGTGGAAAATACTACTTCAAAGTTTTGGTGGTAGTTCATGTACATACCTTTCAACCTCTTAGAAATCTGGACAAAGTCATAAATAATGGGGGAAAAAGAACCTAACATAGAGACAGTTTTGAAATATTACTCTTATGAACTTCAAAAGTTGATAATATAACAGGTTTTGCAGTAACATGGATGTTCTGAAGGATATGAAGTCTGAAACTCAAATATCTATCATTATTTCCTGTCTTCAGTCCTCAACAATTTGCCAGAAAAAAACATTTTATGAAAAAAATGCCATAAAATATGATGGAAAAATATGGATATTCTGTGATACTCTGGGCAGTTGAGAGATATGTTCATGTAACACTTGGTCTTAAGTAGTGGCAACCCATAAAATACAAGGCTTACGTCAGTAATAAGGCATTTAATATATGGCCCGGTATAGTATTATAGCTTTATTTCTACTTACAGTTTAAAGACCTTGATGTATCTTCTTAGTTAAGCAGAACTCTTTGAAACAGCAAAGATATGCTTTTGTATTTAAAAACAAGGAACTACTGCTATCCATATGATTTTGAAAAAAGGAAAACTTAATATAAAGCTACAGAATGATAATAAATTTATAGCGGTCCTCATCTCAGCAATGTGAAAGCCTGAATACATTTATTTGCTAAACAAGAAAAGCCAACATGTAGCCTTACTTGTGTCACAAGTTGCAATTTGAAGCAGTCTACCTCATCACCAACCCCCATATCCTTTTTTTACCTGTCCTATGCCCTCTTAAATTCTGTGGTGGACTCCCTGTCCTCTCCCCATTCTAGTAGTCTATTTCATCGGATCACAACCCCCTCTGTGAAAAAAAAGTATTTTCTAAGATTCAGGCAAAGTTAGCTGCTGTAATCTGCTTGCAATGCCTGGCACCTTCTTCTACTGTCCTTTCCATTCATACTGATCCCTTCACAGCCTCCTAACATTTACTTACACACCAATATCATGTCTATACTGTCTTTTCTTGTCTCAAGTAAGCTCTGTTTCATCTGTTCTCAGGTAATAATCCTTCTCCTCCACTTGGTGGATATTTCTAGTAGCTTTTCTCTGAATTCTTTCTAAAATCTGATATTCTTTTCTTTCCTATGGCCTCCAGAACTGCATATAGTATTGAATATGTGGTCTGTCTAGGTCCCTCTAGTAGTAGACATCTTACATCTTTGTTTTTGGAATTTATCCCCTGAAGATACATTTCAACATGTTGATTGCTCATGCCACTATCCTCTATCTCTATTGTTGATATTCAATCTAATTATCAGTACCAAGAAGATCAAAAATGGAGCTGGAAGGAGAAAATAAATGACTTTTTAATGATAAATAAAAAAAAATGATTAAGCACTTTTTTCCTTAATCATGCAAATTTCTTCAGAATCAAAAGCTAAGACAATTGCATAAATTTAAATAAAGGTCCTTAAAATTCATATAATTAACCCCATCCAGTAAATTCAAAAACTGTAATTAGCTTGACAACACATTTAAAAACCATGAATGCAACCTTCATTTTAAATATATCCAAACTAAAAGAGTGGTATACCTCATAGCCACATAAACAATCAGTATTATACAATGTAAAATTTTAATCTTGTGATACTCCCAAGAGATACATGATCATTAATGGGAGTGTGGGTAGCACTGAATCTGAGTTGCCATTGTAACTCATGTGCTTCAATTAAATCTCCTCACAACCCTCCCCTACGATTTTTCACTATATGATACAAGCCAAAAAAAATAAAAAAATAATGGTCAGCATTCTGAATTACATGCTTGGGAAAAGAATTCTTAAAAATTTGTTTCCTGATGTCCAAATCATGTTTATAAATTAGTTTTTTTTATCTTTATTTGGGTTTTATCCACATAGAATCCATCGCATTTCTGGTATTTAGATATTAAATTGTTTGCTCATAATTTACAATTAAAATTGCTTTTTAATAAGGGTGCTAGCAACACACGACTTGTACATTTTCGTAAACATAGTGTATTTGTTCCTAGTTTACATCCATTAGTGGATGCCTTTTGCAAAATGGTTGAAGAGGATATTTACTCTACATCAAAGAAACCTTTTGATTATTCCAAGAAGGGTAATTTAACTTTTAGACAGAAAAAGGCACTAAATAATCTTAAGAATGATAGAAACATTTCAATCAGACCAGCTGATAAAGGTGGCCCAGTAGTAGTGGTAGACAGAGAAGTATATAATAGTTATATGAAGGAAATGCTGAGTGACTCTACTTTTTATATACCTATAGTCTTGCATGTTGTACAAGAACATGTTCTTAGGGTGTATAATACATTAGATGTCTTGAATAGAAGTGGTACAATTACATCTGAAATGTACAATTTTCTATGGGTTGAAAACCCATTGATTCCAACTATACAAGGATTACCCAAAGTACATAAAGATCTCTTACATCCACCAATGAGACCCATTGTAGCAGGCAGAGGTTGGGTTACTGAACCCCTGTCAGTGTTTGTAGAAAAAATGTTAAGACCAGTAGTCGATTTAAATCCATTTATTCTAATGGATTACAAACAGTTTTTGTTGGACCTGTATAAGGAAACCGCAAATCTCCTTGATACTCTCCCTTATCTGCTTGTTACAATGGATGTTAAATCTCTTTTTACTAATATTCCTAACCAGTTCGGTATAGTTAGTATTCAGCAGTACTTGTCGCACTACACTGATATGGTAGCCACCAAGATAGACTTGATCTGCCTGTTATTATAGACAGTGTTAGAAAACAATATTTTCTTTTTTAATGATGAATTGTTCCTTTAAAAGGATGGCGTAGCTATGGGCACATCTTGTGCCAATAGCTACGCCAAACTAATCATGGCTATGTGGGAAAAGCAGAAGTTTTTTCGTTCACCGTCTTACAAGAAACATGTCATATTTTATAAATGTTTTGTGGATGATTTGTTTCTTCTTTGGAATGGTAGTGAGGATGAGTTGAATAGTTTCTTTGAAGAAATCAATTAATTTACTAGTTTTTTGAAATTTACTTTCTTTGACAGTCTCAACTTCTAGTATCCCCTTCTTGGATGTTCATATTGAATGACTTAGCAATGGTAAACTTAACACAGGTGTATACAGAAAACCTTGCTACAAAAATAAATTATTACACAGGAAAAGTATGCATCCTAGATATGTCTTTACCAATATTATTAAAAGTCAGGCAATCCGGGCATCTAGGTTAAACCCTATGCCAGGTAGTTTTGAAACGGAATTGGTAACCCTGCATAAAAGATTATTAACAAGGAAATACAAAGAAGATGAAATTTCTATAGGTTTTCAGTGTATAGAGAACTTTAGATTAGATAGGGCATGCCCTTATTTTTCAGAGCAGGGCAATGAATATTATACTACAGAAAGCAATGCCACCAATGTCAATGTACCAACACAAAAAATCTCATTATTCTACACAGATGATTTCTACCAAATAAGAGACATCTTATGTAAGCATTGGAATGTTTTAACAGTTGACCCTAATATTAGGGAAATTGTGGGTGAATACCCACAATTTGTATCTAAAAACAAGAGGAATTTACATAGACTCTGATGTTATACTAATGCTACTTCATTCCATGACAATAGAAGTCATTTAGGCACCAAACCATGTAATAAGTGTAATTTTTGCACATTTATATGCAAATCGAACATGTTTATACATCCCAATACATCTCAATTTTTTAGCTTTGATGTCAGTGCTAGTTGTGATACGGAACATGTAGTTTATCTTGCTTTATGCTCTTCTTGCCCTGCCTTCTATGTCGGTAAAACCGATAGAAGGCTTAAGGACAGGGTGAGGAAGCACTTATATCAGATCCGTATTCGGTCAAACACCAATGCTTTGTCTAAACATGTTTTAGGAACCAACGATTCACATACTTTTAAGTTTTTAGTTTTATATATTAATACACCTAGTTTGAGGGGAGGGGACCTAAGGAATTATACCGAAAGAAATGAAACTGACTGGATTATCAGACTGCAAGCACATATTCACCCTGGTCTTAATGATAAGGTCCCTTTAAGACCAGCTCTTAAAAACAGAAGGTTTCATTTTAAATAGTTTTTTAAACATTTTTTATTTTTTATAATAAATTGTTTTATTGATGGATTAATTAAAGATATTATTTATATAATATCTTTAGGATGCTTAAGTGATGTCCATTTTTATGCAGTAATAATGTTTTAAATATTTTGTCTTTACTACTTGTAAAGGTGTATTGTAATACTATTTGATTGTTCACTTTTAATGTATATGCTTTAATTATGACATCATCGTTAGGCTTAATTAGTAATTGAAGGTGTACTTGAAGGTATATAAGGTGTGTCTTGAACTACTTTATACTCTTATGGTTTGAAGAAGCCACTTTGGCGAAAGCGCTTACCAGATATCTGCTAATAAAAGATTTGGTTTTAAAGAAGTTAACAGCATTTTGCTTCATTGGATTGGGTTATTCTTATATTCCTGGTCTGAAGAGACTTGTCGTATGCTGCTTGCTATTTTCTGCGTGGTTTTGCACCTGAGCAGTTTCCTTTATTTTTTATCATGTTTATAAATTAGTTTTTTATCTTTATTTGGGTTTTATCCACATAGAATCCATCACATTTCTGCTATATAGCTAAATATATAACTCCTTGGGTGTTACAGTTACCATAAAAAGTGGCTTTAAGTTTCATTGTATTAACAAATACAGATGCACCTACTAAAGTATGTTTACATTGACTGCAAAAGATACATTTAACTATACCAAACATTTTGTGGCTAGTGTTTACTTCTATAATACCATCTTGATCCAAACTATTTTTAAATGGTTTATGGTTACCACTACAGGTTTTTCACCCAGTTTGTTCACTGTACTGTCAAAAACAGAAACAATGACAGATGTTTGTATAATATCTCAAACATCCTAGAATCTGGGGAATAATCCACAATAAAAGCTGCAGAATATGCTGTCCCCTTTTTTGCAGAAAAGCAAAAGTACCTTCACTTTGTTGTGGGAAGTTTTAAGGAAGTTCCTCTTCTAGGTGATACTACTCTGGACACCTAAAACTAATTGGGTGGGGTAGCCATGGGCACAAAATATATCAAAGTATGGGACTCCAGAATGTATTGGTTGCCTTCTGAGACCATTCTGGCCAAAGAAATAAATTGTCCTTTCTCTATGTCTCTTTTCTGATGTTCAGCATAGTTACTAGTATAATGTAACAGGCTGTAGGAATAAGTGGGCTTCCTATATGGTACTGATGAATCTATTGTTACTCAGGTCTTTATAGATATTGACATCTAAATAGTTAAAATGTGTACTGTGGTAGGAAAAAGTAAATCTAAAAAAGATGTAGTTGTTTTTAGATATTTAATAAATGGCTTAATTTCGTTACTGGCCCTGTCCCTGTTGATAAAAATATCATACAGGTATCACATGTAAACTTTCCAAGGAACTAGATTCAACTTGTTAAATGGGTACTTGTTTTCCCATTGTATAAGAATAATATTCACAAAAATGTGGGCACAAAATGCCCCCATAGCCACATCCTGCTTTTGTTGAAAGTATTGCTCCTCCAAATAACCAAAGTTGTACTCGAGCACAATTTCCATAAACAAATCCAGTATATTTCATTGTTGTCAAGGGTAGTGGATTGTACCAGGAAATCATGAAACCACTCTAACTGAATGCGGGGGGGGGGGGTAGTATTAAACAGTTCAACAACATCAATAATCAAGGACAAGGAGTAGTCAGTATAACCCACATATTTAAACTTGAGTAAAAAATCACAGGAATCATGACAAAGATGGGAAAAGTGTCTAGCCAGGCTTTAAGTTTCTAATCTATGTATTTTGCCAAAGGATGGGTTTTAGATTTCCTGGCATTAACATTGTCTCATATGTGGATCAGTTGGGCTCTTATGAACCTTTGGGATACCAAAAATGGAGATCACCATGCGGAATTTCACTTGTAAATAAATAACTCAGGTTTAATTTGTTCTTGATCCACCAAGTCATGTAGTAAGAAATCAATCCTCCTGTACACGTTGACAATTAAATTATAAGACAGATCCTCATAAAAACATCCTTCTAGCACTACCAAATTCATTTTATTTAAATACTCATTCTTAGTCATAACTACAACTCCCCCATTTGATTTCATTACTCCTAAGTTTCTGTTTTTGGTAAGTTGATAGGCATATTCTTCCATAGATAAAGTGCCATGATCACTATAGTATTTCTTATTTTCCCACAAATGCCTAAAGTTGTTTTCACAAATTTCTCCAAATAAAAGTAGTGGGAATGCAAGGAGGGGTACTGATCCTGTGCAAAGTGTCAGAAACATAATTCACCTTGTTGTCTTCAAATAATACTCTCAGGTTTAAATTACAAAGATACATTTTAAGGCCTATTAATAATTTATCAGTTCTAATACTCTCAGGTTTAAATTACAAAGATACATTTTAAGGCCTGTTAATAATTTATCAGTTCTAATATGGCTAGTAAGAAGAAACATTTGCCCTTAACTAAGTAAATCAGATAAGTCACTGTTTAAGCATACAGAGGTATAATTATATAACTTGAAATCACCTACTTTGTTAAAAAACACTTGTGGACCAACATGACACAGATTAAGCAAGTTGGTAGTTTTGCAAACATTATTTAGTTCCTCGTCCAATTCTGTGAGGATTCAGATAAATCTGCCTGTCCATGTTCTGATCCATTTTTTCTATTGCCCATTGCCTGTAATTGCTCCTGAGTTCAGGAGGTCGATCTTGCTTTCATTGTTTTTGATTCCTTATCCCCTCCGACCTCCTCACAGGACCTATTTCTAAAGGGAAAACCTCCTCCTTATTAGTAATTCCACCTTCTGAATGAACTGAATCAATCAATTACCCTAGTGATGTGAAGATCCTCCAAAAGGGACTCACCCAAGCAAATGACTGCTGCCAGAAACATGGCCTCAAACTGAATGCCAAAAAATGCATCATCATCATCATCCCTTTTGGGGAGAGTATTATCGAGGTGATAAGTTCTGAGGATGTCAAAGTACTAAGCATGCAATCAGTCATGAGGGACATGGGCACCCAGGTTGATAGCAAACTGAATTCTGACCACCCTATTGCCTCCGTTGTATGGAAAGCTTTCGACATGGCCCACCTCATTAGTCATGGTATCTCATCCATGGACAAGGTGGTTATAACATCCCTGTATTCTTCCCTTATAAGACCCATTATTGAGTACAATTCCCCTTTTGGCATGTACCTCACAAAGCACATGCAGCTGCTGCAGAGCCCACAGAGGTTCCTCACCTGGAGAATCCAGGGCCTCAAACATCTACCCCACACATGCAGGCTAAAAGCCATGTCCCACTACTCAATCTATTACAGACTATTCAGACATGACCTCTGTCTGGCATACAAAGCAATCTCAGACTCCACCCTGATGGGATTGCTGCATATCCACAAAAAAAGCTCTACTTAAGTAACGTGCATGTGTGACCTCAACCTGGTCTGTGACATCAATTATACTCATTGGTGGGACAAATTTGTGTCCCAGAGACTCCCCCTTTTGTGGAATAGACTCTATCTCCACATAAAGCAGCGTACCTCATTAATCCTTTTTAAGCACAACCTGGATAATTGGATGGATAACTGAAAATACACCCCTGGGATTCCACCTATGTCCCTGCTGAACAGTGGCATAGGGTGCTAACTTGTTGGAACATGGGCTAAATTCTTGGCTAGGCTTGTAAGGACCTCAGGGCCAGTAGCCTAGTAACTTCCTATGATCCTATGATCCTATGATGTTCTCAGTAGCCGATGTTGATATTAACTGACTGGGTGGTTTCGGATAGTCACACCCTTCCTTATACTTGGTCCTTATCTCTAAATAACTTTTTTATTTTCTGTTTTTAATATCAGAGATGTATCTATCAACTTTAAAAAATGTATTCTGATAATAGTTGTAATTTTGTTCAAATAATAAGTTATTGGTAATAAATTGTTCGAGTTAGTTCAGCTTGGCGATTAATGCATCTATCTCTCTTTGATTGTGCTTCATTAAAACCTCTAATAGTTTGCACCCATGCCTATCAAAGAGTATGATAAGTTCTTGATGAAACAAAGAATTATGGATAAGTCATGTGGGGAACTTCCAGCACCATAAACGTTTTGGTATTCTCTTTACTCTAAGACATTCAAAAAAAAAAAAAAGCATTGTCGAGCTGTAGTCTACAGCATTTCAAAAATGTACATTCAAACTTGTCAATTAGATGCCTTAAGGAGTGTACCTCAGAGTGTTCCCCACTATTAAAAGCAAGTGTTCCTTGTATCCATTCAGACAATTTTTTATGTTCTAATGTCCTGCCCATGTTACGAAGTCCCGATTGTGTTATTGTTTCCTTTGGCCAGAGGTGATTAAATAAGATGGGGTATTAATGTCAAGAATTCTTTAGTCAAGCATGTAATTCAGAATACTGACCATTATTTTTTATTTTTTGGCTTGGATCATATAGTGAAAAATCCTAGGGGTAGGCCATGGGAAGATTTAATTGAAGCATGTGAGTTACAATGGCAACACGGATTAAATGCTAGCTACATGCCAGCCTTAATGATCATGTTTCTATCAGGAGTATCCTAAGATTAAAATCTTACATTGTATGATACTGATTGTTTAGTGGCTATGAGGTATACCATGCTTTTAGTTTAGATATATTTAAAATTAAGGTTGTATCCAAGGATTTAAAATGTGTTGTCAAGTTAATTACATTTTTTTAAATACATTTTAGTAAAATCATTTCATAAGAGCACAATTACTAACAAAAAACTGCTCACTTTTTGATATTATAGATAAAGAGGACTAAACACTAATAAAAAGTCAAATAAAAGACAACGAACTATGTGCATCGATGCCCACTATACAACATGTACATGAGTTAATTTAAAACAGGTTAATAAGATCAGATTGACAGTTTTAAGTTATTAATTTTCTAATAATTCAATTATGTTCAACCATTGAGTATACACTACTGTATTCCTAGAAGATCTAGATCTAATTGGCATTGATTCTAAATTGGATACCTCGAAGAGAAGATCTTTAAATTTTTGAAAGGAAGGAATTTGTAATGACTTCCAATTCCTAGTAATTTCTTTCCTGGCTATGGACAGCACAGACCAAAGAAGTGAATATTTACTAGATTTAACACATGTTGGGATTAGGGAATTAAATAAAACTAATGATTTAGTAAGGTAAAACTTATCAGTAAAAATTGCTTGCAAGAAATTATTAATATCTTCCCAGAAATTTTTCAAATGTAAACAATCATAAAAAATGTGTGACCAATCAGCATTCTGAACCTTCATACATCTCCAACAGAGAATTGTTTCCTTATACATTTTATTTATGTTATATGACATAATGAAAGATCTATTTAAAAATCTCCAGGCAAAGATTCTCCATTTAAGTGAAGATGTAGGTCTACCTGCTGATTGAAAAAAATTAAATTTATCCTTATCCAAAGGGTTATTATTATTAATATTAGAGAAGTATTTCCAGTAATTATGAGGAAATATATCAACATCAGATTTGATAATTTTATATATATTTGAAAGACTAATTTTAATTATGTTATTCTGTTGAGTAATAGCAACAAAATAATGAATAAGCTTGGGAATCCAATTTTTAACTGAAGACGGTATTATATCAAGTCTATTTTTAATATAACTTCTGGCTTCTTGTAAGTCAAGCCATAATGATGAATCTAGATCATTCTCTGTCGGTAAAGTCGCAAAATATTGCAATTCACTGTTCTTAAACATTTGATGCCAATAAATGAAATAATTTTGCTCAAATATTCACATTTTATGAAAAGTTGTAGAGAAAATAACCCCTTGCATGTATGCTATAGGAAAAATAAGGAAAAACAAAGTGTCATATGATTGAGACCTAAAAATGACATTTCTAAATGATTTTAAAATAATATTGACATAGTTTGATATAAAATTTAAGGTAGGGCAAAGAGCAAAATATTCCTTTAGCTTCCATATGAATATGTTGTTTACTAGATTTAACTTAAGAAGATCATTATTATTATTTAAATTTTGTGGTGAAGATAAAATAGAATCTTTCCATTTTGCTGAGTAATTACTATCTATAAGGTACAAAATAGTCTTAATAACTGAAGAAATAGAGTATATTTCTAAGTTTGGAAATGCAATACCTCCATTATTCCAGTTATACATATGATATAATAAAGATAACCTATGTTTAATTGGGTGCCAAATAAATTTTTTAATCATAGTGTTAAACTTTCTGATTATTGTATACAGCAGAGGGATGGAGATAGACTGAGCTATATATAAGATTTTTGGAAGAAGTATCATTCTTATAATAGATAGTTTCTCTTCTATTAAGAATAATATTTTAGACCATTTCTGTATTAGTCTGTCTATTTCTATTAAGCAATTTTCAAAATTTTATTTTAGTATTTCTTTTATGTTTCTAGCTATTATTATCCCTAAATACTTTATGTGTTGGGATTGAGGTATATATCTTTCATATTCATTTTGAATATTGTACTTTTTGGGGGCAGTTAACAGGATTTGTGTTTTGTTATGGTTACATTTAAGACCTGAGTTTTTCTGAAAGGAGTATATATCATCAAATAATTCCTGAATTGTTGGGTTTACACCTCCCAAAGTAATCAGAATATTATACGCAAACAACTGAATCTTTGAAGATTGGTTAAGACTTATATCGAAACCTTTAATATTACTATCTCCTTGAATCAGATTCACCCAAGGTTTCATAACTAAAGTAAATAAAAGAGGGGGTAAAAGGATAGCCTTGTTTGGTCTCTTTAGTTATAGGTATGGACTGAGATATATTAGAACCAATTTTGACATAAACGTTAGAGCCTGTATATAACTGGGTGATACGATTTATAAAATTATTTGAAAACTTAAGTTCATGTAAGACAATGAAAAGGTAATCTCAACTGACTGTGTCAAAAGCACAATTTAAGTCTAAACTAACTATAGTTAAATTATTTTTTAAGTTTTTAGTTGATTCAATTAAGTTATTATTATTTTAATATTATCAAAAGTTGTTATATTCATTATGAAACCTGTTTGGTCTTCTTCTACTAAGTTGGGAGGAAAATAGTTAAGCCTTTTTGCATATATGGACATAAACATTTTATAATCCGTGTTTAATAACGATATTAGTCTATATGAATTACATTTAGTAGGGTCTTTTTCAGACTTTAAAATGATAGAGATAAATGTATATTTCCAGGATGAAGGGATGGGATTATTATTTTGTATTGTGTTAAACACTGAAAGTAGCAATGTTAGAGCTTCCTTTGGTAAAATTTTGTACATTTCTGGAATAATACCATTTTTACTGGGTGTTTTGTTTTGTCTGAGTGTTTTAATTTGTTCTTGAATATCCTTTAAAGTAATTTGACTATCAAGTAGATTGATTTGTTCTTCTGCTTCTGTTAATTTCTTTTTAATATTTTTATTAATAAAAGCTTGAATATCTTTCTTTGGATTTATTAATGCAGTAGTTTGGTTCAGCTTAAGGAAATATTCTCTAAATTCATTTACTATGTTATGTAAGTCAGATACTTTTTTTCTTATGAGATGAATATATTTCTTTAATATGATTAAATTTATTTAATCTTTTTACTTTATTGGCTAAAGTTCTTCTGTTAATTTCTTTTTAATATTTTATTAATAAAAGCTTGAATATCTTTCTTTGGATTTATTACTGCAGTAGTTTGGTTCAGTTTAAGGAAATATTCTCTAAATTCATTTACTATGTTATGTAAGTCAGATACTTTTTTTCTTATGAGATGAATATATTTCTTTAATATGATTAAATTTATTTAATCTTTTTACTTTATTGGTTAAGATATTCAAAGATCTGGGATTTATTGAAAAATAAATAAATTTAAATTTTTCAAGACTGATCATCGTTTTATGGTTTACAATTTCAAGATGTTTCTTGTTTAGAGTCTTTATTTCCTCCAATTTGGATTTGTCTAGTTTTTTTTTTTTTTTTGATAAATCAAGATTCAAGGTATCAAATTTAGATTGTATCCCTTTTAAATCTTTATCCCATAAAAATATTTTTATACCAGTTAATTATTCTGCCATACAAATATGCCTTCATGTCATCCCAGATGAAAATTTCAGATGTAATATTATTGGCATTAAATTCCAAAAAATTATGAACTTCCTCTAATATAAAGGTGTTAAAATCCTTTAATTTAGTGATATATGCTGGTATTTGTTTTATCTGAAGATTGTAACGATGTGTATATCAAAGGTTATAGAGTTATGGTCTGAAATGGGACAAATAATAACTTTCACATTACTTAGAGAATCAGTTAAACCTTTGGAAATAAAGACTCTATCTATTCTTGAGAATGAGTTATGTCTATGTGAAAAGAAAGTATAACCTAATGATTTTGTGTCAACATAATTATCAATGTCCTTCAATAAATATGAATTTGTAAATTCTTTTAGGAGTTTAGCAGAACTGGAAACTTTTCTGTTACCTTTAAAAGAAGAGTCTGAACTATCAAAAATGCAGTTGAAGTCCCCAGCTAATATAATTTTACCTTTATAGAACTGAATAATATGATCTATATATTGCTGAGCCTTGACCAAAGCCAGAAATCCAGTACATGTTAATTAGAGTGAAGATTAAGTTATTAAACTCTATTACAATATAAACTATCATACCTTTATTATCTTTGTATGAATCTATAATTTTAGGTTGTGATAATTTGTTATTCCAAAAGTATTGCAACCCCTCTCTTTTTTTGAGAGTGTTGAGAGCTATGGAGTATTGAGAAGGATTTAGATTCCAACTTGGAAACATCACCCTCTAACAAATGAGTTTCTTTGAGAAAGACTAATTGTGAGTTATTTAATTGGAAATATTTATTTAAAGATCTTCTTTTGTTAGGGTTATTCAAACCATTTATGTTAAGGGAAATACAATGGGAAAAAGTCATATTGTATGAGTATTGAAGAGAAGTATATACTGATAGGAGCTTTCTGTAAACTTAGAACTATGAGGTAAAACTAGCAAAATGTTGGAAATATAGCAATATATACAGTATGAAACAAAGATACGATCTAAAATTGAAATGACATGAATATATAAATAACAATTTTCTATACTTGTTTTAGTGAACATCAAAAAGGAAACTAACAAAAAGTAGTAACAGTGCTTTATAACATTAAATCCCTCAAAAACCCACCTGGAGTTATAAACTCCTAATTTGAGTGACATTAATCGCCCAAATTGACTAACCTACTAGCAGCAAGTTTCAGTCAAACTTCATCTAAATATGAACTAGCTTGTAATTAAAAACATGGCTTGTGGATAATACTGTCTATGTTATGCAAGGGGAGAAATTATCAAATAATATATGCATGAATATATGCATGATAACTTAAATTGAATTTTAGCAGAAAAAAGCATGGTATAAGGTAACAAAATCTAATATTATAAATTAGTAGTACTATAAGAATGAGAAAATAAAATGATTGTAATAAATATTTCTATAATTAAAGTTATCAAAAATGTAAGAGTTAATACATAGGTATGCACTGTATTAAGTGGAAATATAATCAGGAATTTAAAATTATTTATTTTTAAAACTGTAGAGTTATGTTATTACCAAAATAATAAATCTATATTAGATCAACTCACTACAAGATAACTTCATATTATATAGGAAGTAGTATAACAAAGTTATTTGGAACAATTAAGAGTGTAAGTGCATAAATGTATATATCCATAGTTTCCTTTAAAAAATTAAATTATTCTATTATAAACAAGAGATATAGTTAACCAATCATTTGTAAGATATAATGTGAATTTAACAGAGGATATATCCTATAAAGGCAAACCAAAATCTATTTAACGTAAAAAAAAGTATTTGACTATAAGTCTAGAAAGAGTAAAATAATTACTGTTTTACAAGCTTTTAACGAGAGATATATCCTCCTTAAATGTACAGTAGGAAAGAACCAAATCTATTTATTAATTTTACATAAGTATTAAAATACAGATAACAAAGTAGCACTATATTAAATGCTAAAAAAATAAATAAATAAATACATTTGTAGTGCTACTTTATACCTTGTAATAAGACTGCAGCAAGTTTGCTTTAAATTAAATAATAGTGATTTATGCATTACATAATGAGACCTTTCTCTTTTGCTTTCTACTGAGGAGAAAAAGAAATCCTCTCAGCTCAGAAAGGAGAAACCCAAACAACAACTTTAAAACATATATAAACAGAGTTGCCACCGTATCATATGCCCAGAGGGGGACATTCTTAGTACAGATGTCTGATTATGCTAGGTGAAACATATCTATGACCAATACAAAGGACAGAAGTTTACTTTTTTTTTGCCTAAATAACATTTTATTCTTGTAACATTTTAGTTGCTAATTCTGTTTCATAGAACACATAAAAGTCTCAGATACAGAATAACTATTTTCTGCATTTTCTAAACAAAATATAGACAATAATCTTGTCCCAAAATCTCAGTGCACTTGTCATTCTTCCAAAGATTTATAGGACACAACTACCCAAAAGGAGACTGTCTTTTGCAAAGTGGAACATGTAGCAACCCTATGTATAATCATTCTATTAGAGAAACAATTCTTGATGCTTCAAAATTACAAGAATACAACTGCTCACTACTTACTAATTAAATAAATATATCAAATACTTTTTATACTGTAATAAAAGGAAGCTTGCATATATCAAAGATTTAGTCGCTTATTTAGAAATGTTTTTGCCTTATTTAAACTGCAAGAACTGTTTAAAATATGTTGCATAGTTCGAACAAAGCAGGGAAGGATAAAAAGAAACAGCTACTTTGTTTTAACAACAGCTGTCAGGTTGAAGATGACCTCAAATGGCTCATCAGAGAAGCTCAACTGTGCATATGGTCTTGTCTTCAGGCTGCAGGAAGCATGAGCACCCTACAAATCTTCGGCGGGAAGCAACAGTTATTTGAGACAACATCTGAAGGTAGCATGAGCCTCAAGAGGTTCACAGGATACTCTAACAACCCTTAATCTTCTCACTGCAAAAAAGCAGCTGAGTGAGGCAAAAAAGAAAAAAAAAAGGGAGATACAACTCACGGAACTACCGTGCTCCTATTGGCCACAACCACCAACGAACAAGGCTTAAGCAAACAATGGAAGCACCACAATAAAAGCACCAAACAAAGCCACCAAGCACAAACCAACAACAAAAAAAACATTATAATTGCAAAGGTATGTGAAAACAGTCACCCAAAACATAATCAAACACAGACATTCAACAGCCCCACACAGAAACGAGCAATGAATCAAGAAACAGAACTGCAAATCAATGCCAAGAATTAACAGCCGGAAAACTTTTTCTAAATGCCAACAACTACTCAAAAAACATATATCAAAGCTAATCATAGGCTGTGAAGAGAGAGGACAAATGAAATATAAATATTAAAACTTTAACATATGTATCAGATTAATGAAATAAGGGAAGTGACTGTTATCAGAACACCTAACATAGAATCCCAGTAATATGCAGCTACGTAGTATCAGTAAACAAAAATAAATTAAGTACTGCAGTTTATATGTTCAAGGGCATAAGTAAGCAGGGGACAATAAGTGGATATTTTTTCTTAATAAACAGAGCATATTTTACACAAAGCTAAATATATAATATATACTATAAATATGCAAGAAATAACTATAACACAAAGAACTAAAGGTTATTAATAGAGATAAATGATAAAGCAAAAAACTAAAGGCAATTATGAAAATCTAATAAACTATTCAGTAAGAAACAAAAACACAATATAATAAAGAATACAACACCACTCACCTGTTGAACCATTTTCATTTTCCCAGACCACTGGGTCACAAGAAAAATTCCTATGTAAGGAAAAAGAAAATAAAGACCATGAAGTAGCATGGTTATTTTTTAAGTTTCTTCTTGTGGTCGACAGTTTTCCAGGTTCCATTTTCAGCAATTCTTTTCAGACTGGAACTAGCCCAGTCCATGTCATCTATTTTATCCAAAATTTTGTTAGATTTAATATACTTAAGAGCTGTATACATTTCTTCAAAAATCTTAGGACCATCTGGAAGGAAGATTCTCAGCCTTGCAGGGAAAAGCAGCTGAATTTTTTTTTTTTTGAGTAAAGGTAGGAATTGTTTCCTTTTAGTTATGACAGGTGTAGAATAGTCATTGTCAAAACAGATGGTGTTATCTTTGTATTTAATAGGTGACTTAGACCAAGTAGTCATCAATATTATTTCTTTATCATGGGATGATAAACATTTGACTATGACAGATGTTGTGGAATTACGTCTGACAGATTTGGATGTAGATAAAGATCTTTGAGCTCTTTCTATACCAAAAGAAAGTCCTTCAGGAAGCTGTAAAATATCTGGTAGCCATGAGGTTAAAATTTTCTCCAAGTTGTTTTCCTCTAGGTTGTCAGGTAGCCCAAAGATCCTTATATTATTTCTTCGAGATTTATTCTCAAGGTCATCTATTTTAGTTTGAAGCAGGGTATTTTTGCTTCAGAAGGAATTCTACATTATGTTCATTTTGTTGTATTCTGCTGTCCATGTCATTTAAAGATGTTTCAATACCTGTAATTTGTTTCTTCTGCTGCTTATGGTCTTGATGTAAAGTCTCCATTTGTTGAGAGTATTTTCTTTAAACACATCAATCTTCACATCCATTCTGTCAATTTTTGTGGATAATTCCTGAATAGTAGTTGAAAGAGTTTGAAACTCCTTTTTTATTGCTGAGTCCTGGTGAGAGGATTTTGTAAAGCTCGTGTTAAATCCAGATGCCAGAAACTTGTCTCTTATTTTTTGACAGGAAAAGTTAAAAAAACTTAAAAAAATAATTTAATACTAACTTAGAAGACTATTAAAAGAAACTAAATATATACAAATGTATTTAAGTAAGTTTTAAATAAAAATTCCTGTCATAAAAGAAATGATAAGGCAGAGCTGAAAGAAAGTGCTGCTACTCAAGACACATCCTTCACAGTAATTACAGTTTTTGAGTTTATTGGATTGAGCTAATCATGTGACTTTTAAGGAGGGTTATTTAATTTATGAAATTGTCTTAGCTTTTGATTCTAAAGAAGACAGCATGAAAACTTAAACCAGTACCAACAAGAGCAAAAACTGAGCCGGAAGAAAAATATAATCATTTTTTATTTAGCATTAACAAGTTATTTAAGCACCTTCATCTGTAATTATGCAGTTTGTTTGGGTTCTCAGTTTTTTCATTATCATATCCACTTCTCTCAGCTGATTCTTCATACCAGGATTGTTATGGTCAAAGTTCAGGACTTTGCATTTTATTTAATTAATCCTCAATTACCACCTTTCTGTCCCCTTGTTTAATT
Source organism: Protopterus annectens (assembly GCF_019279795.1). Lineage (NCBI taxonomy): Eukaryota > Metazoa > Chordata > Ceratodontiformes > Protopteridae > Protopterus > Protopterus annectens. Next base: position 151,609,546 of record NC_056749.1, on the reverse strand, counting down.
TTTTCAAATCCTTTGCTAGACTTTTTCTTCCTTTTCTTAATGCTTAATTATCCTTGAGTCGCCAGGAAAGAAGAAGATGCTTCTTTTTCCTTCCTCAAGTATGTCTGAAATAAATGCTGAGGTACTCCACTAATCACTTTCCTAAATTCTTACTCTCTCTTTTTCACCCCAATCTTCTGTTTCGTACTGTTCAACCATCTAGCTATTTCCTCAGTCTTCTTCCTATCATCGGCCTATCAGTTATTCTGTATCCTATATGGGACAGAGCCAAATGTCTTATTGTAGTAGATAAACTATTTCCACTGTTTCATCACTGTCGCATTCTCCCATAATCCATTGATGAAACTGGATCAGGTTTGACTGGAAGCTACTCTGACTATGAATATATGTCAGTTGCTGCCCTGGGGATTGTTGTCCTCTCGAAGGTTGCAAGCCTGCACCAAAGGAATTTCTCTTTCTGATTTCCCTGCCTCGGTTGTTAAAGTAATAGGCCTGTAGTTCCATATTTTTTTCTTTGTTCTCACTTGTACAGGTTGATCATAGTTCCTATTCTCCAGTCCTGTAGCACTTCTGCACTAACCACTAACATAGAGAAAATTTCTCTCAAGGCCTCAGCCAGTATAGTAGTGAGATTCTAGGAACCAGCCCGTGGCCTTTATGTCCTGTAAGACATGTCAATTTCTTCTGATCTTCCTCCCTATCTGTTGTGATGTCTATCCACTGATGTCTACATTTTGTCCTGCCCTTACTTTCCTTTGTAAAAAAGTAAAGAAAAACATTCCATAACACTTTTTCTTTATTTTTTTTTTTGTCTAATCTTTGATTTTCATGTCATTTTTGCACAACCAGGCTAGTTCTCAACTTTTTTGCCTTATGCCAATTCCTTTTGTGCTTCAACCTTTGCTGCTCTTACCAGCTTCATTGTCCCACATTTGCCTATCTTAGGTTCATAGGTTCATAGGTTTATACTATGCTATCTGCCCTAAGGCATTTATAAGCCTAGCCCAAAGTTATGTGGCTTACGCCACCCCTTATGTTAGAAATAATGTGCCCATTAGTTTGTTGTGCCTCTGTCCAGCAGTGACACAGAGATGATTCCCGGGGTAAACCTACGATCTCCCATCCACCGGTCAAGATTTCTCTTGAACAGAGCCAGCGAGGTGCTCTGTCTCGCATGGACCGGGATTTTATTCCACAGCATGGGGAGTCTCTGGGTGATAAATCTATCCCTCCAGCACATCCTATTTATATCCGTGCTAAGGTTTAAGTCACTTGCTCTAGTGGTTCTGGTGGATTTGGATTTTTTGAGGTGGAGCATGTCCATTAATTCCGGGTTGGTCATGGCCTTGTATGTCAGGCACAGGTCACCTCTGAGCAGACGGTATGCAACTGAATAGAGTTGGAGTTTCTTCAGTCTGGCAGTATATGACAGGTTTTGGAGTCCCTTTATCCTTTTGGTGAGGAACTTTTGGGGTCTCTCCAATTGCTGAAGGTGTCGGGTGAGATACATTCCAAATAGGGCATTGTACTTGATCATTGGTCTGATAAGTGAAGAGTACAGGGGAATAATGACCTCACTTGATCTGGATGTGAATCCCTTCATGATCAGATCGGCAATGTAGAAGGTCTTTCGAAACACTTTAGCAACGCGAGTGTCAAACGAGAGGCCACTGTCAACCTGGGTACCCAGGTCCCTGATAACCTCTTCTGTGCTTAGTGGGTTGCCACCTATATGGTAGCTTGGGGTTACCTTGTTTTTCCCGAAGGGTATGACTATACACTTTTTTGCGTTTAACTTCAGGCCATGGCTCTGGCACCAGCTATCAGTTTCCGTGAGACCCCTCTGAAGGATGTCTGTGTCCGATGTACTATCCACTATGGCACCCAGTTTGCAGTCATCCACAAACTTTGTCAGCCATAGTCCTCCTATGTTTGCCTGTACTTCTGAGAAGTAGATGCCGAACAATAGGGGGCCAAGGACTGAGCCCTGTGGGACACCACTTGTAACTGGCTTGGAGTCTGACATGGCTCCAGCAACTCTAACCCTGTGGGTTCTGTCCTTTAGCCAGTTTGCAACCCATCTTGTGACATATGGGTTTACATTTAAGCTGGTAAGTTTCTCTATGATACCCGAGTGGGTATTGTGTCGAAAGCTTTTGCAAGGTCAAGGTAGGCTGTATGGACTGCCTTTCCCTCATCAATGGCCTCGGTAACTGTTTTGAAGAAGTCGACCAGGTTCAAAAGGCAAGATCTGCCCTTGACAAAGCCAAACTGGGTTGGGTCCAAGGTCTGCAAGTCCCCTATGTCCTTGTTTATGAGTTCCATTATGATCCTCTCCATAGCTTTGCAGACCAGGCTTGTTAAGCTTATGGGGCGGTAATTACCAGGGTCCGTGGAGACACCACCTTTGTGGAGTGGGACCACAGTTACCGTACGCCACTCCTTGGGCACATATCCTGTGGTAAGGCTAAGATTAAACAGCTGCCTTATGTGCGGGTTTAGTTCTTCATTGAGTTCATGTAGCACACAGCCGGGGACACCATCCGGTCCCATTGATGCTGTGTTTTTAGCTTTAGAGAGAGCAGCTTTCACCTGCGCATTTGAGATGTCTGGGAGGCTACACTCTGTTGGGATAGTTATATCTCCTTTTGGGGGGGAGGGGGTGAAGTTTGCGCTGAACCTGTCTGCCAGTATGTTGGCAATGTCTGTGGGCTCAGTGATTTTTGTATCATTTTGGACTAATTCTGAGCATATCTGGGAGTTTCCACCCAGGTTTCTGACATAGCTGAAGAAGGCCTTATGATTGTCTTTTGAATCTATGGCAATTTTTTTCTCAAAGTTGGCCTTTGATGATTTTATGAGGAATCGTAGTTTCTTGCTAGTACTGATCAAAGATGTCTTCCCTTTTTGGGATTTTGCTCTATCATGTAATAGCTTTCTCCTCTTATTGTAAAGTTTGTTTATGGCTGGGGTCCACCAGACTGGACGTTTGCCCTTGGTGGAAAGAGTCTTGGTTTTATTTGGGATTGCCTGATCCATGCAGTCCTGAAGGTGTTCATAGAAGGCATTTGTAAGGGCTTCAGAGCTTGGGTTGTGGTTTCCATTGGCTCGGGGGCCTTGAAGGATACCACACCTGTCTTGAGTAGTGTGAAGTTTGCTTTAGAGAAGTTCTTCACTGTGGTCTTTGTTGTTTGGGGTGGGGGGGATGTGGATTTCTAGTGAGATTAGTTTATGATCTGATCTCACCAAAGAGGGATATACTTCCGGTGTGGAGCATTTTGTCCCAATGTTTGTGATGATGAGATCTAGTATATTTTCTCCTCTTGTGGGGACAGTGACTAGTTGTTCCATGGCATTTGAATTTATGAACTCCAGGAACCTTTGGGCTAGAAAGTTGGGGCTTGAGTAATGTTCCCAGTCTATATTTGGGTAGTTGAAGTCACCCAATATGATGGTGTTTGGTGATACATTTATACCCTCCAGTGTCTTCAGGAAGGCTGTGTGGGTTTCCCGAGTTTGAGAGAGTGGCCTGTAGCATGCTACAAATTGTAGAGCAGTTTTGCCTATGGTTAATTGCACCTGGATGGTTTCCGATGCTTCGTGCGTCTTATGTCCTTCTTCCACTTTCCTAACATATTTTTCACTTATTGTTGGCTCTTCTGCTGTTATTGCTGGACTCATGTGACTATATAGCCCCCCTGATCTTTAAATGGATAATTAATTCCTCGATTAATTAATTAATTAATTAATTAATTAATTAATTAATTGTTTAATTAATTGCCTTTTTCCACTTCTTTACACACTTGTCCATAACACTGAATTCTCCTCCAGTAACTCATTTTTATAACTTGTTTATTCCCTGTTTTCCTGCAATCTGAAAACACATGGTATAGCTCAACCTTTTGATGTCCCACATCCCTGCCTTTGTCTTTTTGTGTTTATACTCCCCCCTTTTGTAAAGTTAGCAATGGGATGGTAATTGTCGGCTAACAATGACTTAACATAGATATCCATAACACCCTCTTCATTGTTTAGGACTATATCCAAAATCCGTTTCATAGATAGATATAGATACAGATATAGAATATCAGAAAATAAAATCACTGAAAGGTATTCAAAGAATTTAAAAATCATAGAAAAGTCACAGAATTGATCTTATTATAGTTTGTGCTCGCACTGTATGTCTTTCCTTTATACATTTTGCAGTGCTGTTGCATTTGGCACTATAATAATAAACAGTTTTTGAGTCAATCCAGTAAATCAGCATGACTAATATTAGAGAAGTCATCTTGCTCATCTGTATTTATTAATATTTGGTTTTCTATTTGGAAATGATTTGCTGTTCACCAAACCGTGAGTCATTCATAATCATACCTCTCAATTGTCCCTGATTTTTAAAAAAAATGCCCCTGATTTTTGGCTCATATTTTTGTTCTGTCTCTCATAATTATTTTGCTTTTTGTTTCGTGTCTGAGAATTACAGGCAGTCAATCATGCTAAACATTAGAATTTCATAATTGTAATTCTTCTTGCAATATATATTGATGGAAAGTCTGTTCTTCTGTTTTTAAGTGAATTACAGTAATATTAAAAAAAAAGAATCTCCCATATTTTGTGCCTTTGTTCCCTCCTAATTTTTTACTTTGCCCTGGACTTTTGAGAAAAGAAATTGAGGGGTATCCTTGCAGTAACCATCGGTGTTAATGTGTCACTGAGGATTCAAGAATATTGTATTATCTTAGATGTTTCAGCACAGATGTCTTACATTCATCATGGCATGAGCCATAATGCTCTCTGCATTTTAAATATCTTCCAGTTTGAGAGATGCAGTGATCCAGAAGACACAGAAGCAGAGAAGCTAATGTATTTAAAAGGAGGCATGAAAGTCAGAATGAAAATGTATATTTTAATTGCCACAGATATGGACTAGAGCATTATCAATTTCTGCTCTGTTGCACCACCTTTTTGACCCACGAGCAAGTGAGATTTGTATAGCACTGCAGGGATGGATAGATAGATCAGACTGTAAAACAGAACACTGAGTGAGATTAAACTTTGTGTCTATACACTGAGCAAAATGAATGACAAAGAATGTATGTGAAAGAACGTGAGTGCCAGCAGCAGCTGTCAACCAGTAGTGACTATGGTGTATCAAGTTCAGAGTTAAAACACATGATATACCTTTGGCAAATTTTCTTTGCAGTTAAAAGTTGATTTTCAGTACTGTAGGCAGTTATGAGTTTCTCTTCTTAATTCTCACAAATGAAGGTGAGTGGTGCACTCTAAAATGATGGTTGACATGCACAATTACCCAAGTCTATCTTTGACCCATACCTCAAATCAGAAATGATTAAAACACTTCAGAATGTTACATAAAAAGATACAAAGCAGGAAAAAGTTTTCATGAGAGATGGTATTATATATTATATTTTACTATCTGAATGGTAATTAATGTGCCTTTTTTGTCATATTCATAAAAAAGCTTACTTAGAAGTTGTACAAATGAATAACCACACAAAACAATTCTGTCTTATAACAATGTTAGTACAGTATAAATAAAAGGAATCCTGTAATTTCAACTTTTATGAACACAGTTATTTTTCTTCCTTAATTTTCAAAAGAGTTGGAATAGTACAATATACCCTACATACTCAGGGGGTACTTTGCCCTACAAGATTTTCTGTACCACACCACCTAAAAACTGTCAACAAAAGTGGAAAGAGGCAGGGTATCATTGGAACACACTCTGCAATCAACTCCCCACATATTTAGCTATCACTGAGGAAACATTATGCAGTTCAGAAACTTGTATGTAAATGCGTCCCACTGTATCTTCACAGCAGGTCTATATTGAGTGTGTGTGATCATCCAAATGCATGTGAGTGGCATTCAAATGTTTCAAAAGAGCTGATATATAGGGGCCCATGCTGTATAAGGATAACATGGACCCATATATATCCATGCTGTAAAGAGTCCCATGCTGTATAAGGATAGCTAGCATGGACCCATATATATCCATGCTGTATAGGGTCCCATATATATCCATGCTGTATAGGGTCCCATGCTGTATAAGGATAACAAGGACCCGTATATATCCATGTTGTATAGGGTCCCATGCTGTATAAGGTTCATAGGTTCATAGGTTCATAGGTTCATACTAGGCTATCTGCCCGAGGGCATTTACAAGCCTAGCCCATAGTTTTGTGGCTTACGCCACCCCTTTAGTATGGGGAACTATACCCATTATTTTGCTGTGCCTCTGTTGAGCAGTGACACTGAGGTAATCCCTGGGGTATATCTGCGATCTCCCATCCATTGGTCAAGATTTCTCTTGAACAAGGCCAGCGAGGTGCTCTGCCTCACATATACCGGGATTTTATTCCACAGCATAGGGAGTCTTTGGGTGATGAATCTATCCCTCCAGCACGTCCTATTAATAGCCGTGTCGAGGTTTAAGTCTCCCGCCCTTGTGGCTCTGACGGATCTAGATTTTTGAGGTGAAGCATATTCATCAAATCTGGGTTTGACATGGCCTTGTATGTTAGGCAAAGGTCACCTCTGAGCAAGCGATGGCGACTGAATAGAGCTGGAGTTCTTTCAGTCGGGCAGCATAGGACAGATGTTTGAGACCCTTTATCCTTTTGGTGAGGAACTTTTGTGGCCTCTCCAGCTGCTGCAAGTGTCGGGTCAGATACATTCCGAATGGGGCATTGTACTCAATCATTGGTCTGATGAGTGATGAGTATAGGGAGACTATGACCTCCCTTGATCTAGATGAGAATCCCTTCATGATAAGGTGGGCAATGTAGAAGGTCTTCCTAACTACTTTAGCTACATGGGTGTCGAATGACAGACTACTATCAACCTGGGTCCCCAGGTCCCTGATAACTTCTTCTGTACTCAGTGGATTGCCACCTATTTGGTAGCTAGGGGTAACCTTGTTTTTTCCGAAGGGTATGACTATGCATTTTTTGGCATTTAACTTTAGGCCATGGCTCTGGCACCAGTTATCCGTTTCTGTGAGACCCTTCTGAAGGATATCTGTGTCAGATGTGTTTTCTACTATGGCCCAGTTTGCAGTCATGTGCTAACTTTGACTACCATAGCCCTCCTGTGTTCGCTTGTACTGGAAAAGTAGATGCCAAACAAGAGTGGGCCCAGGACTGAGCCCTGTGGTACACCACTTGTGACAGGCTTTGAGTCTGACATGGCGCCAGCAACTCTGACCCTGTGGGTTCTGTCACTCAGCCAGTTTGCAACCCATCTTGTGATGTATGGGTTAACATTTAAGCTGATGAGTTTTTCAATGATACCCGAGTGGGGTATTGTATCAAAGGCCTTCGCCAGATCGAGGTAGGCTGTATGGACTGCCTTTCCCTCATCAATGGCTTTGGTGACTGTTTCGAAAAAGTCAACCAAGTTTAGAAGGCATGATCTGCCTTTGACAAAGCCAAACTGGGATGGATCCAAAGTCTGCAAATTCCCTATGTCTTTATTTATGAGGTCCATTATGATCCTCTCCATGGCTTTGCAGATAAGGCTTGTCAAGCTAATGGGCGGTAATTTCCAGGGTCGGTGGAGGCACCGCCTTTGTGAAGTGGGACCACAGTTGCAGTGCGCCACTCCCTGGGTACGTATCCAGAGGTAAGACTATGATTAAACAGCTGTCCTAGCTGTGGGTTTAATTCCTCGTTGAGTTCGTGGAGCACACAGCCGGGGACACCATCAGGTCCCATGGATGCTGTGTTTTTGCTTTGGAGAGAGCAGTTCTCACTTGGGCGTTGGAGATGTTTGGGGGCTGCAATCGCTTGGTATAGATATCTCTCCTTTTGGGGGAGGGGAGAAGTTTGCACTGAACCTGTCAGCCAGTATGTTGGCAATGTCTGTAGGATCAGTAATCTTCACATCATTTTGAACTAGTTCTGAGCATATCTGGGAGTTTCCTCCCAGGTTTCTAACATAGCTAAAGAAGGCCTTATGATTGTCTTTTGAGTCTTTAGCTATTTTTCTCTCAAAATTTGCTTTGGATGATTTTATGAGACCTCTTAGTTTTTTACTTATAGTGATCAAGGGTGTCTTACCTTTAAGGCTTTTGCTCTATCTTGTAGTAGCTTCCTCCTTTTGTTGTAGAGTTTGTTTATGGCTGGGGTCCACCAGAGTGGACGCTTGCCTTTGGTACAAAGAGTCTTTGTTTTGCTTGGGATTGCCTTATCCATGCAGTTCTGCAGGTGCTGGTAGAAGGCATTTGTAAGTGATTCAGCGGCTTGAGTACTGTTTTCCGTCGGCTCGGGGGCCTTAAAGGAGACCACACTAGTCTTTAGAAGTGTGAAGTCGGCTTTCGAGAAGTTCTTTACTGTGGTCTTTTTATTTCAGGTGGGGGTGGGATGAGGACCTCCAGCGAGATTAGTTTGTGATCTGATCTCACCAGTGAGGGGTATACTTCCGGTGTTGAACATTGTGCTCCCATGTTCGTGATGATGAGATCAAGTATGTTTTCTCCTCTTGTGGGGATGGTGACTAGTTGTTCCATGGCATTTGAGTTTATGAATTCCAGGAACTTTTGGGCTAGGGTGTTCGGACCCATATATATCCATGTTGTATAGGGTCCCATGCTGAATAAGGAAGGCTACAATAGTACAGAGTAACTCAAATAAGTGTGTGCAGTGGGGGTTGATGTTTATGTGGGTTGATGTTTATGTTGAGGTGGAAAGAGACCACATTAGTTAGCTAACGTTGTCTGATGATGAAAGACAATAGATGTTAAATAGCCATTTGGTTTTCATCATTTCTTTTAATAATGATGTTTTTGCTGTGTATGTACAAAAGAAATGCTAACTAGCATATTTCAGTTAAGTATTTTCACAAACTAAAATAAAAGGAATACAAGTCAGGGTGGGAAAAAAGGGAAATTACCATGTATGAGATAAATCAGCTGTCATTATATGAACTGACATTCAGCAGTACACAATGTGTTGTTTCTCTGATATCAGTACTATATGGTATTATATATATTTCATGGAGAAAGGGAAGCAGAAAAGCCAGGTGTTAATTCTGTTAGATGACCTCCAGTCTAGCACTGTCTGAATTCATAGCAAGAGATCTGGTCCAGTTTGGAAGACCCTGTTAATCATAGGACAACGTGTGCTTACGTGTGTGTGTGTGTGTGTGTATATATATACCTATATATATATATATATATATATATATATATATATATATATATATATATATATATATATATATATATATATATACACTCACACACACACACACACGCGCACCCCTATAAAGAGGTTGAACCATCGCAATACAGCATGTATATCTGTAGTGAGATGATGAGCAAGACAGACAGACAGGGAAAATGGAAATAGAATAGAACAAGGTGACATAGGGTTCATAAAACAGTGAAAGCCATTGCTGAGTATGAAGAAAACTGCGGCTTTCACATGTAAGAAAAGGAGTAGAGGGTACACAGAAGAGAAAGAGAGGAGAAACAGAGACGGTTTCTATTCACAAAATGAAACACTCCTTTATGTTTGAACAGGTGGGAATCTACTAAGAGAAACCAGTCAACTGTGCAATCCTTCCAAGTGTGTGTGTCTACAATTGTATGCTTCAGTGACTCCACCTTGCCATGGTTTAAGACACATTATTACATTGTGTTTTTTCTTCGAAATAGGGAAGTCTTCATTCTTTGAAGGTGTGAGTTTTTATGCAAATGTTGACAATCTAAACTCTTGTTATACAGGAGGTTGCATAGACAGATTATTACAGAATATGTTCCACAGAACAGGTCTTCTTATGAACACTTACACACTTCCATATTTGCATAATGAAGCATAGAAGCCTTATTTACGCATCATAACCAATACATTTGCAATAGGTTACTCAGGGTACTACCTATTGCAGAGAATAAATTGTTTTTGAATCCGGGGCCAAAACTGTGCAACAGCTGACAGCACAGACTGTTCCAAAATTCATTCGAAGGCCAGCTTATAATGTTACCCTTATACACATGTAAGGCCCAGGCAGTCCCAAGATTGTATTAATATAATTTGGTTACAAAAAAAACAATATGACATGGTTTGAAAAATTAGTTTGTGTAAAGCAATATTCAAAGAAAATAAAGCAACTGTAGATGACGGACAAACTCGTGGATCTTTTTTACAAGTTCTCATAAAATGTTTATAGAGTCTGAGCGATTGGTGTTATGTCAGACAGAAAATATCGGAAAAGATAGGTCACTGAGGTAGTTTCACAATGTCAAGGGGGAAAAAACAATCTGAACCACAATAGGAAAGAAGTATTGTAGTATTCAAGAGTGTGTGTGTGTGTGTGTGTGTGTGTGTGTGTGTGTGTGTGTGTGTGTGTGTGTGTGTGTGAGTGTGTGTGTGCGTGTGCGTGTGTGCGTGTGTGCGTGTGTGTGTATGTGTGAGGCAGCTGGTAGGAACTAATAGTAAATTCCAAATTTATGACAATAAGATGGAACAACTAAATAAATTGAACTTATAAGCTCTGATACAGCAAATCTGAGTGTTTTAATGATGATGATGATGATTATTATTATTACTACTACTACTTATACTACTACTATACATAATGTGGCTATAGAAATTCATCTATTACAGACTATTTAAAATGCTTCTAGCGTTTCATGTCGGTGGGGTGGGCTGACTTAGTTACCATCAGGAGGCAAACACAGTGATAAAAGACAGGGAAATCTGAGAAAACAGACATGCTGTGAATCTAAATATTTGTGGCTACTCATTGCAATTAGATTGTCATTGCAAATTTTCTGAGTTCTTCAAAGGCAGAGCAGTTCCTAGTGCACTTGCCGACAGATGATGAAGGCACAGTGTCAGGCCTGTAGGTTCTGTGGCTGGCCCAGCATCACTTGTCTCAGAGGAAGTTGCACCATATTAGTAAGCACACTGAATGTGTACACAGTAGCAGTAAACATACATGGTATAGATTAGTCACTCATACCACTAGATATATTTCCCCTACGTACATGTGCTGGTTTTCTATCTGCATATTCTCTGCCATTGCCTACATGCTTAACACAGGGCCTGACATGTAGAATGGGTATTCGGATTCACTCTTTTCTGTCTTTGTACTATGTGTTCATAAGGCAGGACACCACTGTGGTGACAATTGCACAGGCTGGGTTAAGACAATAGTCTAATGTCAGCACCTTTTCAGGGTCTAATGATGATGCTGAGACAGATGATATACAGGTATTGTCTGTCTGTCTTTCTATCCCCTCTAGGGTTGCCTTCAACTGACTTTTGGGGATGAAGATATGCTCACCATCACTATCAGGGGCTCCACCATGATTAAGAGCACCAGCCAATTTAGATATGGTGTCAGAGGAGTTTACTTCATCCATTGTGGATATGCAATGCCTTACAAATTCATCTGATTAAGGAATTTTCAGTGCCACCGCATGCCACAGACAGCACCTGATATGTTGGCAATGCTAGGGTCAATTCACAGATGTACAGAGCTGTTATTCCTTATTATTATTATAATTATAGTTATTATTATATGCTCAATGTCTGTCCATTTGCCTAAGGAAAATTCTTGTAACTGGTACAGGAACTGCTAGACATACTTTGGTACTCACAAGATATTAAGTTTATACAATAATGTTTCTACTCTGTACAGCATGTCAGCAAATGCTCATACAATCCTCAAAATCTTGTTTCTGTTCTGTGCAACCTATGTCCACCAATTCTCTGGCAAACCTCCCAGTCATATTTGTGCTCTGTACAACACATGAAAGCTGATGCACATAGAGTCCTCCCAGTTGTGTTTCTGCTATGTACAACACAGGTCAGCTGATACTCATACAATTCTCCCAATCTGTTTTTTGTTCTGTACAATCCATGTCAGCCAGTTCTTGTACAAACCTCATGGACATGTCTGTGCTCTATACTACACATGTCAGCCGATGCTCATACAATCCTCCCAGTTATCCATTGATATACACCTTCAATTATCAAACAAATCCAATGATCCTCCCAGTTATGTTTCTTTTCTGCACAATATGTATCAGCCAATGCTCATATGCAGTCAAGTTTGTGTTTGGTGAAATACATGTCAGCCAATGCTCATACAAACCTTGCAGTCATGTTTGTGTTTGGTACAGCACATGTTAGCCAATGCTCAGAAAATCCTCCCAATCGTGTTTCTATTCTGTACAATCCATGTCAGCCAGTCCTCATACAAACCTCCCAGTTGTGCTTGTTTTCTGTACAATGCATGCCAACTGATGTTCATACAATCCTTACTGTTGTGTTTCTGTTCTGTACAACACTTGAGCCAATGCTTATAGAAACCTTCCAGTCGTGTTTCTGTTCTGTACAATACATGTCAGGCAATGCTCATAAAATGTTTTCAACCACTTGAAAATGGTCTGTTGGGTTCTATTCAGTTAGCTGGTTGTAGGTGATAGTCTGCCAAACCTTTTTTTTGTATCTCCTGCTGCCAATTAACTCTAACAGGTAAGTGGTAGCAGCAATTCAATCAATAAGTGCTGCTGCATGATTACCACGACTGCAGCTCTTAGCATCATTGCTTTTTGCAGTTCTCCAAATTTCTATGCACTTTTTGTTCTTTCAGTGTGCCTGTGTCTGTTTTTTAGCATATCCTTGTATCTGTAATGCTATTATTCAAGGCTATGACTACAAATGGTCCATATATGACAGTGCACTATGCCGGTAAATAAATATAAATAAATTTAATGTCTGTCATTTCGTACCAATATTCACTTTTCCAGTCAGTTTTTGACTGATATTTACTTGACACTGAATGATCCGAAATAAGCAAATAGAAGAGTAAAGTAGTGTGGAGTTTGCTTTGCTGCATAAATAAGTTCATAGGTAAGTAGAAGGTTATCTGCCCAAAGGCAATTATAAGCCTAGCCAGAATGTGTTGGCATTCGCCGTCCCCTTAGATTAGTTCCCTGTGCCTCTGCCCAGCAGAGCCACTGAAGTGATCCCCAGGGAAAACTTTCTGTTTCCCATCCACTCATCAAGGTTTTTTTTTGAAGAGTGTTAGTGAGGAGCTCTGCCTAATGTAGATTGGAATCTTGTTCCAAAGTATGGGAAGTCACTGAGACAGGAATCTATCCCTGCAGCACATCCTATTTATTGCTGTGGTGAGGTTTAGATCCCTAGTGCGTGTGGCTCGTGGGGATAAGGTTTTCTTTAGGTGGAGCATGTCCATCAATTCTGGGTTGGACATGGCCTTGTATGTCAGGCAGAGATCACCTCTGAGTAGGCGGTATGCAACCGAGTACAGCTGGAGTTTCTTCAGTCGAGCTGCATAGGGCATCTGTTTGAGGCCAGTGATCCTTTTGGTGATGTACTTCTGTGGTCTTTCCAGCTGTTGAACGTGTCTTGTAAGGAACATCCCAAATGAGGCATTATCACTCATCAGATCCATCATAGAGTACAAGTAGAGAGGCACAATGACCTCTTTTGATCTGGATGCGAACCCTTTTGTGATTAGGTGGGCCATGTAGAAGGATTTTCTAACCACTTTGGCAATGTGATCACCAAAGGTGAGATTACTATCTACTTGGGTCCCCTTATTACGTCTTGCATATTTAGGGGGCTACCACCTATGTGGTAGTTTGTGGGTACTTTGTTTTTTTCCAAAGGGGATGACTATGCACTTTTTGGCATTTAGCTTGAGGCCATGATTTTGACACCAGGTATCCGTCTCAGTGAGACCCTTTTGGAGGATGTCTGTGTCAGCCGGAGAGTCTATTATAGCCCCTATTTTGCAGTTGTCTGTGAACTTGGTCAGCCATAGTTCTCCTGTGCTTGCCTGTACCTCTGAAAAGTATATGCCAAACAGGAGGGGTCCTAGGACTGAGCCCTGGGGAATGCGACTTGTAACTGGTTTAGAGTTGGACCTAGCTCCCACAACTCTCACAATGTGGGTTCTGTCCATGAGCCAGTTGGCAACCTATCTTGTGATGTAGGGGTTTATGTTCAGGATGGTGAGCTTGTCTATAATACTAGAATGAGAAATGGTGTTGAAGGCCTTTGCAAGGTCTAGGTAGGCTGTGTGTACCACCTTTGCCTCGTCTATAGCCTTGTTAACTGTTTCAAAGAAGTCCACCAGGTTTAGGAGGCATGATCTACCTTTAACAAAGCCGAACTGGGTAGGGTCCAGTGTTTGGAGGTTCCCAATGTCTCTGTTAATGAGTTCCATGATGATGTGCTCTATAACCTTGCAGACCAAGCTAGTCAGGCTTATAGGGTGATAGTTCCTGGGGTATGTTGTGGCTCCACCTTTGTGGAGTGGAATAACCATTGCTGTGCACCACTCTATGGGTATATAGCCTGTGGAGAGGCTGAGTTTGAACAGTGTGTTTAGGTGAGGGGTTAGTTTGTCTTTGAGCTCGTGTAGGACGCAGCCTGGGACACCATCAATTCCCATTGATGCTGTGTTTTTGGCTTTGGAGAGGGCTGTTTTAACCTGAGTGTCTGTGATTTCAGGGACTCTACATTCTTCTGGTATGGTTATGGGCCCTTTTGGGGGTGAGAGGAGGGTGAAGTTTGCGCTGAACCTGTCTGCCAGGATGTTGGTGATATCGGTCAGTTCAGTGTATTTTGTGCCATTCTGCACTAACTCTGAGCAGATCTGAGCATTGCCACTTAGATTCTTGACATAGCTAAAGAATGCTTTGAGGTTATCTTTGGAGTCCTTGGTAATTTTTCTTTCGAAGCTCGCCTTGGATGATTTTATGAGGGATCGTAGTTTCTTGCAGATACTGATCAGGGATGTTTTCCCTTCTTGGGATTTTACTCTTTTCTGTACTAGTTTTCTACTTCTATTGTATAGCTTGTTTATGGCAGGAGTCCACCAGACTGGTTTCCTTTTTTTGGAAGAATGAGTCTTGGTTTTCCTTGGGATGGCACAATCCATGTATTCTTGTAGGTGCCCGTAGAATGCATTAGTAAAGGATTTTGCAGCTTGGACAGTGTTATCCTTCAGCATAAGGGCTTTGAAACTTTCCACCTCAGTCTTAAGTAATGTGAAGTTCATTTTGAAATGTTTTTCATGGTGGTTTCCTTGTCCAGGGGTGGGGGTGGAATGTGGATATCCGAAGTGATTTGTTTATGGTCATATCTAACCAGCAAGGAGTTGACCTCCAGTGTGGAATACCGGTTGCCCATGTTGGTGATGACCAGGTCCAATATGTTGTCACCTCTGTTGGGAGTGTTGACTAGTTGAACCAGGGTGTTTGAGTTTATAAATTTTAGGAAATGTTGGGCAAGGGAGTTAGTACTTGAGTAGTTCTCCCAGGTAATGTTTGGGTAATTGAAATCACCCAATATTAGGGGTTTGGTAGGACCTTTATGTTTACCAGTGTTTCCAGAAACATGGAATGGTGGTCTTGGGACATTGTGGGTGATCTGTAGCAAGCTACAATTTGAATTGCAGTTTTGTCCATTGTTGGTTGCATGTGGATGATCTCTGAAGCATTGTGCTGTGCCATTAACCTGGAGATGTGGGTATCCTTGATGCATATGGATATGCCCGCCACCTTTTGTATTTCGGTTTGGGTTCTGTGGCCGAAATGTATGGTATGAGTTGTACCCTGGTAGTGCTGGGGTGCTCTCTGGATCCTTAAACCAGGTTTCTGTTACTGCACATATATCAATTTTCTCCATACTGAGGAATGCCTCGAGTGCATGCATTTTGAGGTTTAGACTTCTGGCATTGAGTAGCATTACCCTCAGTTTTTTGTTACTTGTACTGTTTACAGCGGTGGGTTTGTCTTTTGAGCTTTGCCTAAAAAAGGCAAAATGGGGGTGGCAAGAGCACCTCATAGCTTTACAACATAACTATACAAGAGATAAGAAGATGCAGAGAATAAAAATAATGCTTAAAATACAAGAAACTGTGCTTACTGTTGTTGCTAGCTATAGTGTGCATCGGTAGACACAGTCTGATGTTGACCAATGCATAGAGTGGCCACCCCACGCATGAGACCTGAGTAGCAATGTACAAAGGGCAAATAGCATATTAATAGTTTTTATAAGAAAATCTTGGCTGAAAGTGGAAGTCTAGACAAGGAGCAAAATTCCCAGCACTTAGTATGATATATTAATCTATCTTAATCCACCACCATGTCATTTCAATTTTTTGGTGCCATGCTTCAGCATGTGGGGAATCTTATTTGGTTCCCATGTACTGCAGAGGACACAATAAACACTTTGTGGGAATTCTATGCTTCAGCCCACTTCCCTGGGGGTTAATAGACTGTGCTCACATTGAAATAAAGGCCCCAGCTGTTGAACTAGAAATGAGGCACATGAACTGCAAAGTGTATCACTACATCAATTGTCAGGTGATCAGTAATGCACACAGTATCATATCATCTACAGTGTGAGTGCAGGCCACCCAGGCAGTTTTCGTGACTCCCACATGTGGCACATATGTGACCTTTATAGATGGGTTTGCATGGGGGTGAATTCCCACAAAATTATATTTTGGGTGATCCTGGATAAGCTCTGGAGCTCTGGCTAGTGATACCTTTCAGAAATCCTAATAAATAAAATGAACATGGTTACAATCATGGCGTATCACAAATCAGAAGTATCACAGAGTATTTGCTTGGGCTTCTGAAGTCAAAATTGTATTACATGGATAAATCCAGTGGTGTCCTGCTGTATAACTCTTCTACATTTCAAAAATGCTTACAGTGTATGCTGTTTTACACAATACCACTGTTGGAAAGCAATTACAGCATGATGGTGTCTTGCAGGGACCACAGTTCCCAACACTACAGTTAGCAGCAGTTGAGACAGATGAGGAGTCAAAGGATGAGAATACAGGAGGTGGGGATGACTACGCCAGATGGATGCAGACACAGTACACAATGACATTAGCAAAGAGGCAGTGTATTGCTCATAGCTTTAAAACATAACTATACAAGAGCTAAGAAGATGCAGAGAGTAAAAATAATGCATAAAATACAAGAAACTGTGCTCACTGCTGTTGCTAGCTATAGTGTGCATCAGTAGACAGATTGTGATGCTGACCAATGCATGGAGTGGCCACGCCACGCATGAGACCTGAGTAGCAATGTACAAAGGGCAGGACACAGTTCTCATCATTAGCACAGGTTGGGAAGGGAATACATGTATAACTATACAAGACCTGAGCAGATACATACAGTGAAAAATGATGCCTACGAAAACACCTGACAGTATTTGCTCATTCATAGGCTGGCCTTGCTATGCATCAGGCAAGCCAAGCAGCAATGTGCAAAAGGTAGGGCAAGGTCATAGCACTTAACCACTTAGCACATAAAAATGTAAATATTGGCCTTATAAAATCCTTAAAACTAAAAAAAAAATCACATTTTATATATATATATATAGTTTCACTTCTTAAACGCAAATTGCTGAAATATCGAATTTCAGCAATTTGTGTCCATGAAGCCGAAACCTCTAAATAACGAAAGTGCATAATCATGAATAGGACAGCTGGTCAAACAGGACAATGCATTTGAGCTGCTCCATGTTCAAATCACCATAGGCAAAATCCAATACCACTTTTTTGTAAATTATAGGTCCGCTGTATGACCCAGGAAACTCATACAATTTATTTAAACTGACTAGAAACACTCACCATCCATCCCAATACTGTATTCATGGCTGACTTTAATTACCCAATTATTAACTGGGAATCATGTACGACACCAAATGTACAGGCACAGAGATTCCTGTTTTTTTTAAACACAAATTCCCTGGACCAGATAGTCAATACTCCAACCAGGGGTGCAACTCTACTGGATCTGGTCTTCACTAAGATGGGAGAGTGCTGCACACCCCATACTGTAATGCCTTCCCTGGTTAGGTCAGACCACAGAATGGTCTCCTTAGAAGTAAAAATAAAAACCTGGATCCCCAGCTAAACCTAGATTATTCAGGAACAATTCTAAGGCTAACCTCCTGCTATTAAATGAGAATCTGGCAAAACTTCAAGCCCCCATAAATCCTGAGAACACTGCTGCCTGTGCAGAACTGTTCACAGAAACCCTTTACAAGCATGTTAATAGCTGCATAGAGGAGCTTTACCCACCAATAAGAAGTTCCGAACTCAAAAACTAAGCCACCCTGGAGGAATCACAAAATCAATAGGCTGTATAACAGGAGGAATGAAATCATGGCAAAAATTAGGAGGTGCAGCACCCAGCAGGATAAAAGTACTCTCATCAAATGAAACAAACAATGCAGAGGACAAATAAAGTCTACCAAAGCCAAATTTGAAGTAAGTTTGGCCTCCCAGGCCAAGGACAACCACAGATCATTCATTAGCTATAATAGCCACAACCTCAAAGGCAATACACAATTGTGTGCAGAATTCATTGTAAATGGAGCCACCTATACTGAGCATGAAGACATAGCAAACCTCCTGGCTGATAAATTCAGTTCCAACTTTACCCCTCTCTCCCCCTCAACATTCTCTCAGGAAATATCATCAAACATAACACCCCCTACTATCACTAGGGAACAGGCCCTTAATGCTCTTTCTACGACCAAGAACACTGCATCAATGGGCCCGGGCAATATCCCAGGATACCTTCAAAATAGCATGAAACATGACCTATCAGGACCTCTGGAATTACTATTTAACCGTAGCCTCCAAACAGGTTTCATGCTTCATGAATGGAGAACAGCAACAATCATCCATCTGCACAAAGCTGGAACATCTACCTAACCTGGAAACTATAGAGCCATAAATCTCAATAGTCTTATATGTAAAGCCATGGAAAGAATTATCATGGAGGTGATGAATAGAGATATAGTAAACCTCCAGACACTGGATCCAACCCAGTTTGGTTTTGTCAAGGACAGATCATGCCTACTCATCCTGGTGGACTTCTTTGAGAAGGTCACCAAAGCAATGGATGAGGCAGAATCGTTTACTCTGCCTACCTGGACATGGTCAAGGCATTTGACACAATGGCCCACTTGGGCATTGTTGACAAACTCAAGAAGTTAGGTAAAAACCTGTATGTCACCCAGTGGATAGCCAACTGGCTCACAGACAGGACTCAGGAAGTTAGAATTGGGTAATCTACCTCTACAAAGAGGCCATCACGAATGGAATCCCTCAGGGATCAGTCCTTGGACCACTCCTTTCTGGCATTTACTTCTCAGAAGTCAATGCCAATGTCAGTGGTCTCTGGCTGAGTAAATTTGTAGATGATTGCAAATTAGTAGCTGTCATTAAATCTCACACTAACACAAATGTTCTCCCCTCATGGACTAAAGCCAAATGCCAAGAAATGCATAACAGTATCCTTTGAGAAGTCACCCATCCCTGGTAACTATTATATTGACAACACACCCCTTAGAGCTGGCCCAGTAGTCAGGGACTTAGGAACCCACATAGATAGTAATCTAGTCTTTGACCATCATGTGTCTACACTGATGAGGAAATCATTCTATGTTGCGCAACTTATATATAAATAAAAGTATGACATCAAGGTCCAAGGAAGTCATTGTTCCACTGTATTCGATATTTATTGGACATATCACTGAGTACACTGCCCCCTTTGGAATGTACCTAAACAGGCATATCCAATAACAGGAACGTCCACAGCATTTTCTCACTAAAAGAACACAGGGCGTAAGTAAAATATCCTATCCAGACTCCTCTCAAGGTCCATTCCCCTGTATTTTGTCTCCTACAGGCTTTTTAGGGAAGATCGATGCCTGGCATACAGGGTATTGTCAGACTGCACAAAAACACACCAACAGTCAAATCCACCACTGTTCTTTATTCCATAACGATCTGGTACCTCGGCTATTCGCCTTCAAAGGATCACATTACAGGTTTCAAAATGAACTCCTTATATACTTCATACATAATTAGTTAATTGACAATTAACAATTAAATTCAATTATTCATCAAAATTTCATCAAAATTTAAAGTGATCTCTGTATATAGCGTATAGAAATATGGCATTTACTTCTTTAATTTGTTTTAAACATTTTAAACTAATTCTATTTAAGAACCAATTGTGCTTATATAGTATAATATATCCCTTCAACATACAAAATTCATTATATGTAAAATGGTTTTGATATGTGAAAAATCACTATTACAAAACACAAAATTAATATATGTATAACAGAATTAATGTTATTATGTACAAATATTATTCAAACTAAATTCTTATAATTAGAAGTAAATAATTTACTTTCTAATGATATATAATCACCCACTAATTTACAGCAGCTGAAATACAAACAATAATAAATAATATAAATATACAAAATTCTGATCTACATACATTTTACATACATTTTATGAATACATTTTATAAATTTTATAAACCCAGCTCTTGATTTAAACCAAATGGTTTCAGTGTTTCATTCTTGTTTCCAATTCTAACAGTTTACCCACTATATCTTCTCCCTTGCAGGCAAAAGGTTTTCCCAATATACAATATCTCAAACTATCACTACACCCATCATGAGTATCCATGAAATGCTTAGCAACCGGACTAATGGAATTAGAATTTCGTATGTCCTTTAGATGTTCTAGAATTCTGATTTTTATCATCCTTTTGGTTTGTCCTATGTACCAGATGTCCTTACATGAGCAACCTAATATATATACTACACTGGTAGACTTGCAGTTAAAGGAGTGTTTCGAAATATGAGGTATATTATTGATAACTTCAAAATTACTCACCCTATTGCATATGCTACATGACTGCACTCTGATGGACCTCCTGCATATCCAGACATAACAAACAGCACCATAATTACCCATTCAAAAGACTTAAACATAGCCTGTGATATAAATAGGACCTGCTGGAAAGAAAGATATGCATACCAGAGACTACCACGTGTATGGAAGAGGCACCCCATCCATGCAAAGCAGAGTTCCTCCCAAACCCAATTCAAGTGCAACTTGGACAACTGGATGGGAAACAGGAAATACATCCCTTGTTTGGCACCTATGTCTCTCATAGGTACAGGTAAGCTGTAATGTAAGCTGTAAATGGTTCATCTCCCCCAGGCCCAAGCTTAAAGTTTTTAAGGGTATCAGAACTTGTCCATGGTTTAGGATGCATGTCTAGGCTTAAAATGTCCCTTGTGATAGTTAGCCTAGTGAACACTTATGAACCTATATATCTATATATGCCTGTGTGTGTGTGTGTGTGTGTGTGTGTGTGTGTGTGTGTGTGTGTGTATATATATATATGTATATATATATATATATATATATATATATATATATATATATATATGCATCTATTCCTGGACTCTCTGCAATTTTCTCCTTGGATGATGTTTTTAATGCTGGTTCATACTGAGTAGTACATATTGTTGGAGTACTGGGCATTTTATCACCGTGCACCATGTTTGGTGTTCTTTTATATATGTATATATATATATATATATATATATATATATATATATATATATATATATATATTTATATAAATATATATATATATATATATATATATATATATATATATATATATATATATATATATTATATATATATATATATATATATATATATATATATATATATATATATATATATATAAATATATATATATATATATATATATATATATATAGATGTGTTTATACACACATATATATATATATATATATATATATATATATATATATATATATATGGATGGATGTATAATATACCAACTCCAAGATTGCAATTACATTGAAGTGAATGGAAATTTTTCCCTATGTGATCTCCATGTAAACGATTTGATGTTGTAAGAAAATTATGTTTTCATCTCGGCCTTATGCAGTTTGACATTCCGCCATTTGTTGATGGCAAACCAGACACCAATACACACACACACACACACACGCATACACACATATGTATATATATATATATATATATATATATATATATATATATATATATATATATATATATGGATCTGGGACTAATGCTCAACGACACGTTTCCAGAAATCAGAAACAGCCGAGCACAGTTTTGCAAAAGTGCTTTTTCACTGAAAAATCACTTTTGAGAAACTCAAGTAAAAAAAACACCTAACAACATTAAAGAAAAAAAAAAATGACAGTAAGCCCCCCTGCACCCCTCACGTGGGAGGCTGTACCCCCCACTCCCCTTACTTTTGTATTCTCTCTCTCAGATCTTACTACAGTGGGGAAAAGGGAATATTCCCTTATCCTCACTGTGCTCATGTTTTTTTTTTTTTTTTTTTTTTTTTTTTTAGTACAGTTTCACAAAAGTGTTTTTTTCGGTGAAAAAGCACTTTTACGAAACAGTGCTCTGCCATTTCCAATTTGTGGAAGCGTGTCATCGAGCATTAGTCCCAGACCTATATATATATATATATATATATATATATATATATATATATATATATATATATATATATATATATATATATATATATATATATATATGGGCCCACTTCTTAATTTAAAAATATCATAATCCCAAGACTCACAAAATCTAACCCATAATCTCGAGGTTGTGAAATCTTGAAATTAAGAAATAAACCAAAAAAAGAATACATATATATATATATATATATATATATATATATATATATATATATATATATATATATATTTATACATGTGTGTGTGTGTGTGTATGCTTGCTTTGATTTCCCAGGTCAGTTAGATTTAGCATAAAGATCAGAGAATACTGCGGAGCAAACATCTGAACTGAACACATTTTCAAAAATGTCCAGGACAATGAGGATTAGTAGAAGAGGGAAGTGGACAGGATGGAGAGGCGGAGTAAGTAAAAAGACAGGTGGACGTAAAAGGAGGATGCCAGAGTAGTAGAGTGGGGGTGAGTATAGTTGTGATGGTTGAAGTTAGGTTATATGAGATGTGTTGTTAGCACATGTGCACAGTCAAGATGAGGAGAGGTGTTGTTTCAGAGATGCCTTGAAGTGGGTTACTGAGCGGGTGGATCTAAGTGTTGGGGGGAGGGATTTCCAAAGTTTTGTGATGGTAAAGGAGTAAAGCATCTGGCCAGCCGAAAGTTTGGGTTTTTCTACATTTATGAGCAGTAGGTTGTTGGATTGGAGTGGTCTGTTAGGATGGTATAAAGTAAGTATAGAAGGTAGAGCAGGGCATATGGATGGATTATGAATGAGTTTGTGAGCTGTAGTTAGTTGGATAAAGGTGAGATAGTTGGGGTGTTCAGGCCATCTTAGGTTGCATAATGATAAGCAGTGGTGGGATGATTAGGAGGCATTAGTTACAAACATCAATTTTGTTATAGAATGAGTCTAGTTTGGACTTTAGAGAAGACAGAATGTTGGTGAGGAGGGAGGCACCATATAAAAGAGAGTGTAATAGAAAAAAAAGAGGCAAGGGGAAGTTGGGCTGATGCATTGAGTAGATGTTTGTGTCAGTAGAGAGTGCCAAGCTTTTGATGTGTCTTTTTGACACATCATCAATGGTTCATCAATGGTGACTTAAAGTAGTTTGCTGTGAGGTAAAATATTGATTAGAGTGTTATTGTGGCTTTTTATTTTAAAGGATATTTTGTCTGTAGTGAAATTTCTCAAAGGAGAGAATATCATGATTTTTTGTTTTGGTAGCATTGAGAGGGTGATGGTTGCTTAGCATTCAGGTTTCGGTATTGGAGAAGGCTGTTTGGGTTTTTTGAAAGAGTCCAGAGGGCAAGTTTTCTGTACAGATGATTGTGGAATCTTCAGCATACTGGATCAGTGTAGCATTATCTATGGATTTGTGAAAGTTATTAATAAAAATGGTGAAAAGTAAGGGACTGAGAATAGAGCATTGGGGACACTGGAGGGATTGTTGAGAAAGGATGAAGTGGAATTTTTAAATTTAACAGCTCTTTGTCTATTGAAGAGATAGCTTGTGAACCAGGCTAAGAAGAATGGAAACAAACTGAGGGAGGAAATTTGAGATAAGAGAAGTGGATGTGAGACAGTGCGAAAGGGTTTGGAAAGATCTAAGTAAAGGTTGGATATGTTTTTCCTAGAGTCACGAGCATGGTTAATGGTATCAAGGAAGCACAGAAGAGCAGTGGTAGTGCTGTGGCCAGGCCAGAAATCATGTTTTTTGGGGTAAGAAGATGATTGTGTGTTAGGTATGGCAAGAGTTAGTGATGAATGCACTTTTCAGGGATTTTAGAAAGAGGTGAGAGAATAGCTATAGGATGGAAGTTAGTATTGCCTGTGTTAATGCCGCCCTTGTGGAGAGGGGTGACAAAAGCTTTCTCCCAGAGTTAGGGGGCATAGGTTTCTTGGAGGGACCTGTTGATAAGAATGGAAATGAGAAAGGCAATGCTGTCAGCAGCCATCTTAAGGAAGGATGGAGGCAGATTATCAGGAGTGTAGGAGCAAGGCTTTAGTTTAAGGAGGAGTTTTTTTATGCTTCTGGTAGGGATAGATTTAAGACTGAAAGGTGGAGTGTTAGAGGGAAAAGCAGTGGATGGGGAACTATGACAGGGAGGGAAGATGGGAAAGTTTGTGGTTAGTTTGGCTATGCAGTCAGTAAAAAAAGTTTTGAAATTAGATGCAATTTCAGGGTCTGTAGAGTTTGAGTTGGGGCACAGATTGTCTTTACTACCAGGGTTTAGAAGGGAGGAAATGCAATTTCAGAACTTTTTCGGGTTAGAATTATGTTCTGATTGGAGTTTGGAGTATTAAGTCTTGCAGTATTTAGTTAATAGTTCCTTCACTGAGCTGCAGAGCTGTTTGAATTCAATTCGAGAGTTTGTTAACTTAGTTTTTTGGTATCGCTTCCAACATTTGTCTCTGAGATGCATTAGTTTTCTAGTTTCTTTAAATAGCCAAGGAATGGCTTTGGCTTTTATTCTTTTTTTTTTCTAAGATGGGCTAAGCTCTTTAATAAGTCTAGGAATGTTTTATTGAAGTAATTAGTTGCACTGTCCAAAGGCAGCGTCTTTAAGGGGCCCCAATTCATTTTTTCAGACAGTCGGAAAAAGTCTGTGGATTGAAGTTGGTGAGATTATGAGTTTAAATGTATTTTTGTTGCATTTGGACAGAGGAGGCACACTGGAGGGCATAGGTAGGTGGTCACTAAGATGATCAGTTATAATTCCAATGTTTGAGAATGGATTGGATGAGATTGGGATGAGTTGCTAAAATCCAATCTAGTGTAGTGCTAGAGGAGCCATCTTTACTGGGTCTGGTAGGGTAGTTTGTTAGCTGGGAGAAGTTAAAGAGATTCATTATTTGGCTTGGAGATTGTGAGGAGATGGTGGTCAAGTTGATGTTTACATTGCTAAGGATGACTGTTTCTTTTATGATGTTGGAAGAGAGCCAAGAGTGAATTTCTTCAAGGATGGGGGTGTTATCACTGGGGGGAATGTAGAAAGCAGCTATACGTAAAGAATTATGATTGTTGATTTTTAGGAAGGCTATGGATAGTTCAGCAGGAGAGAATTTAGGAATTTAAAAAGTGTCCCTATTTTTGGGCCTTTGTCCCTCCATTATTTATGGCTTTGTCCAGATTTCTTGCTGTAAGAGGTTGAGAGGTATGCTGTGGTGGAAAATGCTCAGGAGGTTACAGCCCTGCTTTTTACAAGCTTATGAAAAGGTTATCCTCTTGTCAATTTTGTATACCGTTCAACAGTTTGAACCTTTGCCTAAAGAATTAGGAAAATGATGTTTTGTTTAAGACAGTTATTTTTTTTCTGCATGTTTTATGTGTTAGTCTTTCTCATCTCATTCTATTCATTTTTTTTTAAACTGAAATGTTGTGAAGGTAAATGAACTCATGTATTGTTAAAATGCTCTTCCATATCTGGGGTTATCCCCAGATTGGGATTTAAACTCCAGTACTATAGAACTCATTCATATTATGTGAGAATAACTAGGTCAAGCACAAAAAAGAGAAGCAGAAATTATTTTATGATGAATGCTGTATCATATTTCATTTATAGAGGAAAGTAGAGAACAGAATGAACAGTACTTCAGGCTCTTTCTTCCAAAGTTATTACTACTAAAATCAAAGAAGCTTTTCTTTCTTTTTTAAGTAATCTATCCTAAGGTGGTTGTTATCTGCTTTCTTTT
Organism: Protopterus annectens; assembly: GCF_019279795.1. NCBI lineage: Eukaryota > Metazoa > Chordata > Ceratodontiformes > Protopteridae > Protopterus > Protopterus annectens. The sequence goes on along the minus strand of NC_056749.1, from coordinate 151,583,451 downwards.
CCTCTCCATTGTTATACAGAAAGTACAGACAATAGCCTTTTACTAATAGTGGTCACCAAGAGAGGTAGCTTGCTGGGCAGTCTTTTTTGATCATATTTGATGCAGGTATAGAATATCGTACAAATGGGAACTTTATTATCTTACTTGCTAATGATTATGCCATATTTGATGCCATGCAAATGAGTTTAGAAAAAATGACAAACTGATAATAATGTTAAAGGCATCTCTTAGTGCTCTTTCTCTATCTGTAATGACTTTGCTGAAATTGTTGTTCAGTGTTCATGTTCTGCAAATGAGCATTCATGTTAACTGCATTGAATGGAATTGAAAATATATCAGTAAAGAAAAGGGATGTTCCCTCTCTCTCTCATGCATGTGCATGCTTCTATGTTTTGTGCATGTGTGTGTGTGTGTGTGTGTGTGTGTGTGTGTGTGTGTGTGTGTGGAGGGGGAGCATGTGTTTGTGTGTGTGCGTGTGTGTGTGTGTGTGTGTGTGTGTGTGTACGTACATGAGTGCGTGTGTGCGTGTGTGTGTGTGTGTGTGTGTGTGTGTGTGTGTGTGTGTGTGTATGTGCGCGTGCATGCACGCATATGTGTTGTTATGTTTCTGTAACTGAATAAGCAAACATACATGTATGCTAAACATTGCATGAATAAGTTGATGCATGTGTTTATCAGGTGCATTTCTACTAATACTTCTGTTTGAAAAAATGAAATTTATTTGAAAGGAATGACATTTTGTTGGTATCTCTATATTTTGCAGAGGTTTCTTTTCCTTTTCTTTCCTTTGCATAATCTGTACATATACATATGGTGAGGGCAATGCAAACACTTTATGCTGATCAACAAGACAAAGAAGGAATAAACAAATACACAAACCAGTCAGGAGAAAGAGGTGTGATAACATAAGTAGATGTCTGTCTCAGTTATAGATGTACCTGGAAGTGAATGTTCAGTGAACAATAAACAGGAAAATGTATGTCAGGTGGAATGTCTATGCAACTCTGAAATAGAACTGGAATTGCCTCAGTAATATGGTCAGAGTATCAGTGCAGTATTGCAGTTACATTAAAATAAAACAAATAAATGAGGTGCAGCCTGGCAGCATACATTTCAATGTATTTTGTAATGATTACAAAATATAGTGCCATCAAACATCTCTTTTTTAAGTTCTTTCTATCTAAAGCCTTTATCAAAATGATGTAGGTCCACCCCTTGACCATTCTTAGATTAATTAAGGCTTTAGTATGACAATTCATACTGTGAAAACCTTTTTCCTGCAATGTACTCAACTCAGACAAGTTGTGAGGCGCCCATCAAAAAGATGATTATGTGGCACATTTTTAGTCATCTGACAAGTGAGTGCTGTACATTTTATGACAACAAATTCCATATGGTATCTAATCTTAACCCATTTCCCGTAATCTCTTCTAGTCATGCTGGTTTTTAATTGAAGCATATGTCCTCTTAGATGATAAGATGAGACTTGGCATGCAAATCCTAAGTCCTGCACTTTGCATGATTGCAAGAGATTGCTCATTAGTCTCCTAATTTGTGTAATTGCTGCCAGTGTAGTGTGGAGTTTAAAGAAATGAGTTTCAAATAAACTTGCTGCATCTATCAGATGTGAGTTTTGACTGACTTTACTTATGCTCCTGTATATCAAAATGCTCAGTGATGCCCCCAAATTGATTGCTTTTTATAAAAATGTCATAGTATATTGACATTCTCAATGATGGATCTAAAATTAGTACTTTTAAATTAGTGGCGTAATTAGATAGATTTAAAAAACTTACATTATTCTCAAAACATCAGTGTTTTGAATATGTTTCCTTAGGCATCAAAAGGTATCAATATAAAGGTAATCAGGTAAGGTGCCACTCTTCATTTTATGAAAAAATCAGAGTCCAGCATAATAATGAGATGGCCAAATAGCAGTTGAGTATTCTGGTTTGAAAAGCGCCTTAATGCACAATAATTTTTCGAATTACTTTTTTACTTCCCTCTGTGCTTAATGAAATGTTGTTATGTGTTAGACTTGCATATAAATACTTTTTGATACAAATACTGGGAGAATGAGTTGTTTAATTGCATGGAAGTTCATCCAAAGACAAAAATCAACATTTTTGATTAGCCCCCTCGTACTCTAGGCAATTAATCTGGGGAAGCTATTCTTTCCACAGTGGTAGAGAAAACTCAGATGTGATTATTATAATTTAAGATAAGTTACCCATACAACAGTTATTTGGATGTCTTTGTCAGCACAGAAATTTTCTTTTTTTTTTTTCAAATAGTCATATGCAGGTTCTAGACAACAGAATTCATCCAAATACCACACTTGACATAAGACATCACATTTGAATAAAATTTGTTCACTAAATTTTTCCACGCAACATGATTTTTCTTAAATTACACATTAGTAAAAGATTCACGCCCCATGATGTAAATGTATGAAATGCAAACATAATGAATGATATATTTTAAAATGGGCTGTATTGCATGTATATTGCCACTATAAAGAGGGTAGATACATCCTATATATTCATCAGTAACAGATGTTTAATTCAAAGTCTGTTGTAAAATTCATGCATATATTATTTTTATAAAGCAACAGTGGTTTAGTGCTTTTATGTACTGCCAGTTTTAAAAATGGCATGGCAAAAGAATTGTCAGGGCTGCTATTCAGTAAGAAAATAATAACAAGAAAAGTAAGAATTCTAGTAGACAAGGTGACTCAGAAATCTAAAATAAACTGAATTATGACATAATAACTGCATAGTACATTGTAATAAATGAAAGCCAGTCACTGAGTGGATAAACACCGCTAGCCCATGTCATCCTGAAAGACCTTTGAATTGATTCTATAAGAACTAGAATTGGGAATATTGTGTTATTATCTGAAATTAAGCAGTTGCCAGAATTATGCCTACTCTCCATAGCATCTTACAAAACACCTGTTGATGATACCACTGCAAAAAAGGTTCATTTTCTTACAGAATTTCACAGGAGTCTGTTATCACAGGATAACAATATGTAGGAACCCCCTCCCGTATTGCAGCTGAATGTACTGAAACCATATAAGCCTTTCTACTAGTGGACAGTATAGTACACTGAGATTAGCTATGCAGTAGCTTATGATTATGCATTATAACATATAAGTCATTGATTAGTGACAGCAAGGAAGGATGATTGCTATTGGGGTGCACTGGGGAATGTGGGATAGTTTCTTGCATTAAAACACCATTGGAAGAAAAGGTATACTGAAGGCATGGAATGCAGGTGATGCCATTGCATGAAGGAGGCAGATCTTGCTGTAGTCAGGTAAGCAATGGAAATGTAAACCCATACCAAGTGTCACACAAAAACCAGGTGTGTTTTGTAGTTGCAATTTCTTAATGCAGTATTGTTCAGTTTGATTTCAGTAGGGTGATATGTCATGGTGTACAGAGAAGGACAGAATACCATGAATCAGAGATTTGAACCCTCACTATTAAATGCAGTTCCTGAGTTAGAGAAAAGCCTCTTTGCAGTCTAACCTGTACAAAATCAGCATGTCAACCAATGATAAAACCAATGCTTGTTCCAAACAGGACAGTACTCAACAGCCTAACACAAGGTGTAAAATAGACAAAAACAATTTTCAGAATGCAACACTCGTGAATTATTTCTGCAGTCACAGATGCATATGGCAGCCACAAATCAGCTGAGCTATTCAGCAATGTCTCTAGCAATCAGCACACCCTGCTTAAGGTCAGTGCCCAAAGTAGTGATATTATTAAATACTTTGCCTCAATAACTGAAATGGTTATTTTGACTAATATGCAACTACAGTCATTTTGTGTATCAACTGTATCATTTTGTGTGTGTGTTTTGCTCCCAAGGCAGAAACAATATAATCAGAAGAAGTATGGGAAGATGTCTTTAAATTGTTTCTGGCTATATCTGCAGGTTGTTAATTACAGAGAGGTAGATAAAAGTGAAACCAACAACACAGTATGGGATAAACTCCAGCAGCAATAAAAGCCTGGAGAAGTGGGTTTCCGTCTAACAGATGGCTCTTTACATGCACAGAATAACAAGTGGGCACCTTGGAATACATTACAGCATGATAGGTACAGTTTTGGCATGTTGTAAAAAAGGATACAGTGTACACAACAGTCGCAAACGCACAGATACACAGCCCCCCCACCACACTTACACACTGAGGAAAATACAACTACCACCGATATTTGACATAGACTGTAAAGTTGCAGATGCCTTGGAAATATATTCAAACTATGTCACAAAAAGTGTAATATTTAACTAGAAGAACTACCTTCATTGAACTGATAGCCCATGGCTTCAAGACAGCTCCTGCACCCTTTGCAAAGGACTTTGACAAATGTTTCTACCCTGATATTATATGGCATGACAAATGCTGTAAAACAGCTGTTGTCATGATGTGGACTGATGGATGTGTACCTGCAAGGAGATGGATGCATCAGATATAGAGACATTTTCAACTGAGAATCAATGTGCATCTCACATCATCATTAATAGCATCCAGAGTATCCAACAAATGTTTATTATAGTCATATTGCATGATCCCAACAAGATACATCAGTTCAACCTGCAACTGACAAAAAAGAGACTTTAGTAGCCAGGCAAGTCAGTGGTAAGACCTATACTTAGATAAATAAATCATTACAAAAAGATGTATGGAGCAGTAAAGCCTTTAACAAATCCTAGTGCTTTAGTCAAGGTCTTTCCAGGGATTATACAAGGTAAAAGACAAACTGAATTATCTAGAAAAATCACAGTGATTACGAGAGTAATTTTTTTCAATACAAGTTTAACAACTAATAGCAAATAAACAAATCACAGGAAAAGATAAGCATGGGAGTATAAACTACAGAAAACAGCATAGTTAGAAAAAGGAAAATGTAACAGGATTTTCTGAATTAAGTCCTTATTTTGCCATAAGGGGAATAAAGAACATTTAATTTTAATACTAAAACTGCTTCCTGATTATTCAAAAACTATTTAGCATTTCTATAATATCTTGTGAGTCATGGATTAAAAAAAAACAATATAAATGTATGAAATAAAACTAGAGTAATATGCATATACAATAATATGGATGATGCACTGCAGCAGAAAACTACTTTTTTAGTAACTATTGTGTGGTCCAGCATCATAGCTTTAAATATTATTTTGGTTTCACCAATATAAACAAGGTTGCAGGAGCACTTGAGAAAATAACACAGCCATTGCAGCAGCTTAAGGTGTAATGATACGAGGTAGTGCCGTCTGTGCCAGGGAGATTAAGGTAGTGCATGAATAACATATGCCAGCATAGCTAGCTGGAGTTTTGTAAGGAATTTTATGTCATTTGACTATTACACTGATTTGAACAGATGATTGTGTTAAAATGTATTTGTAAAGTTGCTTGTATTAAAAATGCATCAACAGTTGGTCCTGCTTGACAGAAAAGATATCTATATGTATGTCAGACAGCATTATTATACCTGATTAAATATAATTTTGATAAATAGGTTGAAAATTAAATGGGTTGGTTTAGGCCATAAAGATTTTATCTTGCATGTCTGTTTGCAGCCAGAGACAAAAATGTCTGGGAAAACCAGGACTAGCAATCTTACTATATTATCGTTATGGGTGAACTAATTGCTACCCTGGAAGGGTGAAAGTTTTTGAAAATTTTTATAGCCTTCAGATGCTGCAACAGATCTTAGCAAAGCTCTGGATGTATATTGTACCAGAATCAGATGACCAGATGTGATGTCATTTTATAACCAGCACTGAAATGATTTTTAGATATTAGTGAGACATATGACAGAACTCTTGCAGAAGCACTTTGTTTTTCTGAACCTGTCAGGAAAGTTCTCTCACTAATATCTCACACAACCATGCACATATTCTTAACTTGTTGTAGTAAGCAGCTCAACAAATATCATGTTGCCTTGCCATAGTAAGTAACTTAACTAGAGAACAGTCAGGAAAATATGGTGAGATTAGTTAAGTATTGTTGTTTCTGCATCTGTGTGAATCTATCCAACTGTGTTATTCTTTATATCTCCTGTGAATGAAACTCAGGTGTTTATTGTAACTACATAGTCAGTTTTCTCATGTTATTTATTTTATTATTTATTATTAAGTATTTCTTTACCTTTCATTGTGGCTGGTTCTTTAGAGAATACTTTAACATCTTAAGAGTATGTATGCTTATATTAGTTACACTGTGGCTACTCCTAAAAGCCTTGCTGCATTGGTTTTACAGTCGAATCCAGTCAGAGCTTTAGGAGAGACCCCATTCCAAATGCCCCTGGACAGGGTTTACCTTGACTGTGAGGGGAGAAAAGAAAACAAGCAGGTAGATGTGTTTGAGGATATCCCTGTAGATGTCTTGATAGGGAATGATTTTGATAATGCAGTACCTTGTGTACATACAGTTACATGCAGTCAGACTTGGAGACAGGCATTTGGTCCTGGTATCCAGGGGAGACCCAGGCAGACCCCACACCTGAAGCTGCAGATGATGATGTGGCTATTTCAAGGATGGGGCTACCCTGTAGCAGTAAGCCTGAAAGTGAGCCGCAGCTGCTTATAGGTACCAATGTTCCTATGGACAGTGTGACTGAAAAGACAAAGGTGATTGATAGTACTCAGGCTAATAGTAAGGCACTGCTGTCAGAAGATGTCAGGCTTCCTGTAGAAAGAGAGCTGGGTCACAAAGGTAGAGGTGAGACAGGCTCAGCTTTTGCACTCTGGGGAACAGTAATTCTTTAGTCAGTCAGGAAAATATAGTGAGATTAGTAAAGTATTATTTTTTTGCATCTGTGTGAATTTATCCAACTCTGTTATTTTTTATATCCCCTGTGATTGAAACTCTGGTGTTTATTATAATTAAATATTCAGCATTCTCATGTTTTCTATTTTACTATTTATTATTAAATAGTTATATACCTTTCATTGTAGTTGGTCATTTAGAGAATACTATTAACATCTTAAGAGTACTTATGTTTATTTTAGTGACACTGTGGCTGCTCCTGAAATCCTTGCTGCATTGGTTAAACTTTACCATTTGTATTATTATTAATTTTACTCAATATAATTGGATACCTTTGTATGATCCTTAGAGTAGTTGACTGCTGGCAGCATACTTACCATATAGTCTGGGCAGAGGGGCACAGCTGGTAAATCTGTGCCATTCTTTCCCAGGTGTGTGTATGTGTGTGTGTGGCAATCAAATATCTAAGTGGAGAGAGATAGAGAGAGAGTCCAGCCCCAGGTCTGCAATATACTCCCTGTGTGCTCTTATGGGAAATAGTGCTTGGTACAGAGAGCTGCAACTGAAAACTCTGTGAGTATCCATTGTTATTCCTTGTGGCCATCCCTCACCAGTGTCAGTGGATTGTGACTCCTTGATTACCGGCCCAGAGTAGGGACCATCAGATAAGGTAATCCATTCATCCATAGAGACACCATTATTGTTTGGATTTTAGAATAATGTATGGGGTCCTGGTGTTTTGGCAGGAGACATTTCCCTTTGATACATTTAGTTGGGGACACATGGCTAAAGTGACCTTCAGCTGCAGAGGACTATGACTGCTGTAAATTCCCTGTGGGCAAAGAGAAGAATGTGATGTCATACCCATAACTTGAATAACTAAATACGCGGGGGGGGGGGGGTAATGTCCATGACCCCAAGCTAACATGAAATAGCAGGCAGCATGACAGGCATCAGCAGCAGGCTGACCAGTGGGCATTTCAGTGCCAGCAGAAATACAGTGTACAGTGGGCAGTACCTTTATAAAAGGTGTGTGGACCACTAACTCATTAGCAGTGTGCAGGGAACATTACCTAAAATGCATACTGGAGCATAAATCTGACTACAGTAGCATGCAAGATTTCCTCCATGCTGTGGCACACTTCTACATGTTGTAGTTATTTAAGCATGTAATATACAATGAGCACAACACTCATTCCTTTTTCTGCCCCCATGCACTCAGTTATTTAAGCTGGGGCATGGCAGTGTGTGCTTCTTTAGCCAGAGGGAATTCACAGCATCCATTTTTCTTTGTAGCTGAATCCCATTTTAGTCATATGTCCCCAAATAAATGTACATTAGAGAAGTGTCTCACTGCCTTGGCACCTGAAACCTAATATATGATCACATTTTAAAATGTATACACTAAAGTAAACTCCTTTTATACAAGGAAAAAAGAAGTTAGTGATGCAATACATCTTAAAAACTATAAACAATGATGTCAGCAGTTATATTTATTTTCTGTAACAGAATGTAGGAGTCCTAAGCCATACAACTTCATAACCGTATCCTCTTGCAAAAGATTGCAAGATTTTTAACTTTAGTGATAAGTGAACTTGCCAGAAAACAATATTCAGACACACAGTTCATGCTATCTGTTTTAAAAGCAACTATAAATATACTACTAGTATTGCAAATAAGAATTTTATTTCCACAGTGCAAACATTACAGTGGGTCATAGCAACTGCACATTTATTACAGCCTCTGAAAAGAAACACAGAAGTCACTTGCTTAGCTTCAGGCAAAAAAATCTTGGAATAAACTGCATTCATGATGAGTTCTTAACAGCTCCCCATAGGATACAACTGCAACAGGAAGTACATCAGGGTTTACTTGTACCATGTAAAATGGATCTGGAGGCCATTACTTTCCAATATAATCCAGTATTGGCACATTTATCTGTACATCGAGAGAAAGTCAAATCAAGATAGTCAATTGGATATGGAATAAGTAATACAAATATCTAGTATGAGCAGGATCTGTACTTACAGCTGTTTAACATTCAACAATGTCTCTAGCAATCAGTATGGCCTGCCTAAGGTCAGTGCTCACAAAAGTCTTATTACTAATGTTCTGTACATCATAAATAGGGAAAATATAATTCAATTAACATGCAGCTTGAATGGGTTATAAGCTATTGTGTGCAAGATAGACATTTTTTGTTGTCTTTCCCCAAACTAGAACTGTATAAACAGAAGAATTACAGGACAATGTCATTAAGAAGATAGATATGCCAGGGCATGATATAATTACAGAGGGATAGATATACACTTGTGACTGACAGCACAGTATAGGGTGTCCCACCTCAACAAAAAAGACTGAAAAAGTGCACACACACACACATACACACACACACACACACACACACACACATATATATATATATATATATATATATATATATATATATATATATATATATATATATATATATATATATATATATGGTTTACCATTACAATTTTGCCGTGCAATTGCACGGCTATGAAGTATTCGAACAAGAGATGTTTGAATACTTCATACTTCGGCAGGTTACGTGAGCGAACGTTATTATTACGAATGGACTGTGCATTCACAATTATAACATTCGCTCATGTAAGGGGATCGCGGTCTAGTGCAGTTAGGAAAATACATCCCTTTCCTCACTGTAGTGTGATCGTGGAGTTGGAATATTAAGTTATGGGGTGTGTGGGGGGTGCAGGGAGGCTTGCCTCCCTGCATAAACGTGATTTTAGGCTAGCTAGTTAGGGAGTTAAGGGAAGGGTGGGATTGTTGTTAAGTGTCGAAAATGTCGTGAGCGACATTTTCGACATTAACAGCTGTTTTGTGACTTTAGGAATGTTCAGAATTGTGTAATTTCGGTGAAACACTTCGCTAATAAGTACACTTTTTTTTATTTTCGAAATAATGTTAGTAAACCATATATATATATATATATATATATATATATATATACATATATGGCAAATTGGCATTCTATATGTGACTACAGCATAGTAGGTGCAATGGCTGGCATAATGCATACAAGAGACAGACACATGCACATACACGCACACACACACACACACACACACACACACACACACACACACACACACACACACACACACACACACACTAAGAGTGCATTTATAACTTCCTTTGGCTCAAAGCATGATATTCTATCATCATTCACGGAACATCCATGGAAGTAACTCCTTTACTCATAAACACCGATGTTTAAGGATGTCGCAGTTCTTACAGCATGCATGCATTACTCATTAACACCGATGTTTGAGGGTATCACAGTTCTTACAGCATGCATGCATTACTCATTAACACCGATGTTTGAGGATGTCGCAGTTCTTACAGCATGCATGCATTATTCATTAACACCGATGTTTGAGGATGTCGCAGTTCTTACAGCATGCATGTATCCTTGCATTCCAGACCATTTTCTGAATAATCAATTTAAAAAGCCTAAGATGATCAAGGCTTTTCTACTGTGGGACATCCTAGATTAATAACCTTAGTGTCATTTTATTAATAAATCTTTGCCCTTTCTATTTCTGCCAATTATAAGCTAGTAAGTGCTTTTACTTGTTTTTATGTGAATGGAAAATGGGGTACTTTGGCCTTTAAGAAAACAATATGGTTTGTCTTTTAATTGTTTTAATTGCTTCATTAATTAGATGATTCTTAGCACTGTTTTAGTATTTAAGTAGGTGTTTTTGGACTGTGTATTCTTCTGATGAAGTCCCACGTTATGGTATGGATGAAAACGCTTAACCTGTTTCTATTAAAGTTTGTTCATGGATTTATTCATTTGGACACCTGTTTTTTTACATGGACTACATAGAAGATTTAGACCACAGAGTTATTGTGTGAAATTACCAGAGGATCAATTGTTTTATTTGGTGATTTTTGAGGCTCTTCTTCCAGCGACTTGTTATTATAAGCTAGTAAGTCACCAAGTGAAAATGTCAGACCCAGGAAAGGTCCAGATGCTATAAGAAGCTATGAGAGTTATCTGGAAGTATATAAAAAAGATGCTGTAGGCTTCAATGGGTTATAAAATACCAATACCAAATAGGTTTTAAAATACCAATAAGCAGAAGCTCTACACAAGGATGCACCATACACCTTGAGCAGCATTAAGGCTGAAAAAGGTTAGTGCAGATGGAGTCTGTCAGCTTCTTGCTAGAGTAGTGAATCTCAATGTTGCCTGGAAAAGATGGTATTGCGGACTCAATTCTACAAGCAGAATTTTATTTTACATGCAGTCTTTCCATGTTGATATTATTAATACAGGAATAATGTATTTATTCACATTTATTTATTTGGTTCAAGTACAAGAATGTAAAGTTTAGTTAGTGCCACATAAGAATGTAACAAAAGAGATGTAAGATGTCCCTCCCTCATATGGTTAACCCTTTCCTAGTATAATGCTGATGCAGCCTTATATGGTTAACTCATATAAGAGGAGCAGAATGAACCAGGACACACTAATGCATAAGGATCATCCAGATACCAGCAAAGATGTACAACATCAAATAAACAGGAAGTGATGCAAAATGTGCCATCCAAACTGAGTTGCCATCAGAAGATATCCAGTGTGTTGAGGAAAAAGGTTGGAATGCCATCCAAGGACTAATTATTCCCAGAAACAGTGATAACAGATATTTTCTTTCAGTTTGCCTTATTAGTATAGTTGTATGTATTGGAGTGACATGGCTGAAATGAAGAAGTAGTTATCACATGGTAAAATCCTGGTGGATTTGTCAACATCAAACACATGGCTCATTGATGAGATATGGCTGCCATGATCTGCTATATATCAGCAGCACTGTAGCATGCCTGTCCATTGTGGTCCACCTGCAAATGTTCAGCTTGTGTCAAATAGCAATCAGAAGCCACATATGGAAACTTTTTTGATGTATTGGAGAGATCACTGTTGAAGATGATGATGGATTTTTTCATCTGTCTTCAGCCCCATATGATTGCATGCTGCATTTACATTCCAATAGGCAAGCTAAGGGCAAGTGTGGTTCACCACTCACCAATTCCATGGTGCAGGTACAGACCCTTTAAATATGGATGAAATATGCTATGCACTCCTCCTAGGAAACTAAATGGAAGTAGTGATTGATGCACCCACCTGGTTGAATCAAGGATGCATTCCTCTGCAGAATTTGACATCCTCACCCCCACTTTGCAAAGTTTGCCTATGTTCTACACAAGCAGAAATGGAATGTCAGAATTTCATAGTTGGGAGAGGGGTCTGAAAACCAGTATATCCTCCATGTTTCTAGCTGGTCCATGAAATTACAGACTCAAACCGATTGCCATGTTGGAGCTCAGTGGAAGTCTGATATAGGTTGCTGAGATGCAGTTTGCATCTTGCACTGGCAAACTGTAGCCTTTCCTGAACTACATGATGCTCTCACAGAGCCAAACTTGCAGTGTAGTCATGGTCTTTTGCACTCTCCGCAGAGGTTTTTCAAGAACTGCATTGTGATCTGCCTTACCTTCCCATAGACATGGTATGACATCATTAAGAGCTCTGCTTGGGAAACACTACTGCATTGACTGAGCTATGATTTATTACCCTTATTTTTCTACGTACACCTTCTACTGGGGAAGGTTTTCTAGTAATGAATCTGGGGAAATACCTTGCCTAGAGACCGCTGTTAGCTCCCTGATATATTTACATGGATTTATTCTTATACTGTGTTAGATTACACTGCTATTATACTTGTAAGCTGAGATTGTGTTTTTATGGGGACTTACTTCAACAAAGGGGTAGTTGGTATTTCAAAGCAGTATATGCTATTGGGCAATAGCCTATATGTGATTAGAGTTACAGGTGCCATTTCTGAAAACAAAAAGGCTACAAGTGATTTAGCACAGGACTCATTGTTGTGCCCTCTCCTGCTTGGTTTCTATTTCTCAAACCTTCAGGACAATGTTCCTGGCCTGCTATTATCCTGTTATGCAGACAACTGTAAATTGGGTGTTGTTATTTGATCTTCTACTGATGCACAATTATTTCAGCATTGGCTAGGCCATGCTAAGTGTTGAAGTGAAGACAATGTCTTCAAATTAAATGTGAGAAAAATGTAGTATACCTCATTTTAGTAAAAAGAGCATTTTGACATACCATATTGGTTGATAACCCCTCTAACCAAACACATTTATATGGGGTTTGTCCATTCATGTTGATAACTCCTTATCATTTGACCATCATGTCTCCACAGTAGTTTGGAAAGCCATCCAGCCATATCATTTAATTTCCAAAAGCATCTCTAATACATCCAAAGAACTAAGAAATCCATTAATCTAAAAAAATCAAGAAATTATTTAGGAAAAAGATTGTGCAAAAGGCATGGGTACATGTATGTAGACACATTGGAAAACATATCAGCAAATAGAGGAATGCAATTAAGCATCCCATAGTATAAAATTCAAATGCTGTATATGAATACTCAAATCTTTTTCCTACATAATTTCTTATTTTTTTTTTTTACATTAATGGATTTCTTAGTCTAACTAGTTAACTATGCCTTTGACTGGTTAAACTGTATCCAAGAATATGAAGTTCAAGGAAATTGCTTAGGTACTTTTATTTCCATGTTTTGTAATGGCACTGACTTATTTGGCTTCACATGTTTTTAACTGGCTACCAAGTATCTCTTTATGACCAATGGGATAGACTGATATCTGCTGCTTGGTTAGTCCAAGTACCTATCTTTATTGATTTATTTATTTATTGACATTTGTTAACCGGGAAAGTCCACTGGGCCAATGACCCATTTTCAGTGGTGGCCCGGGGAGAAAAGCTCCATACAATCACAGAAATTTTTACATAACATCAGCTTAACTTTGAAAGTCAAGAAAGTTTTTACACAATACAAATTGACGTAGATATACATACATATTTAGAGGTATGGAATACAAGACAAATAAACCAGTGTGTTAGAATTTTAGTAATTCTGTTTGTATATTCTCATAAGTAAGAATACTGTTTAACCAATTCTGTTTATTCAGCCACAGAAATAAAGAAAGCAAGAGAAATTGGATACAAAGACAGATGGTGTAAATTGCAACTATATTAAGTTAGTAAAAGTATTTGTAGTGTATAGCAGCCAAAACATTTAAGGTGGTTTAATTATATCACTACAAGAACAGACAAGGTTATTGAGATAGTGTTCTTTTAGTGCAAATTTAAATGTTTTTAAAGAGTCTAGTTGAGTAAGAGACAGAGGGAGCGCTATGATAGTGGCAATGATTTTTCAGCATACATCTGTTCCTTATTAGCTTTGGACTTTATTCATTTGACCAATGAGCACAGTTGTATCTGTCAATATGTGAATAATACAACTTTATGCAATTACTTTGTTTAACCTATGATGTCTGGACAAATATTTATCATATTATGCTTATGGGATGATTTTAATTAGTGAGTTAGGACCTTGAACAGCTAAATAATATCTAAGAACATTTAGCATAAGGATGTAGTATAGATACATTTTCTGTTGTGCCTAGCAGTGACACTAAGCTGTTTGGTGCTGCATATTTTTAATTAGTCAATAAGAATTCTCCATATGACCAATGGAGACAGATTGATTCTTATTGATAGATTGGTCTGAATGTCTATAATAGCACTGAAGAACTTCCAGCATATATTTGTTCCTTATTGGCTTTTGACATCTTCATTTGACCAACGAGGACAGACTAATCTGTCAGTATATGAATAAGATAAGATGCAATTGTTTTGTTGAACCAATGATATTCTAACAAATGTTATGTTTTATTTGCATTCATTGCCCTGACTGGCTAAGTGATACTTTTTAAAGGTAATATGATTTTTCAGATGTTTAGACTTGATAAAGGGTTTTTACCTGAAAGCACTCGTCATTTTAAATTTGTAGCATAAAGTTATTTTATTAAAGTACTTTATTATATGCCTGTTGCCATGGTGGATTTGGTGTTTTGTATTTACAAGTGTGTGTGTGTGTGTGTGTGTGTGTGTGTCTGTGTGTCTGTGTCTGAAAGACCATTTGTGTGTACAGGTCAGTGCATGTTTATGCAAGGCTAATTTATGGAAAAGTTATTCAAGATTACTAGACCCCTGAGGCCTGAGTTGTAACACAGTATCAAATGTCACTGATAATCCATGGTACCTTTGTCTGTGAATTGTGTTAACTATGCTATTCTCCTTGGGTTACTCATTTCCAAATATTAGTTGTGCCAATAACAGCCTTGGTGTGCAGCCACTCAATTCTATAGGCAGATTACTTCACTATTTGCATTCAGTTGTATTTGTACCCTCTGTGTGACATCTATGAATCCCACTGGAAGAATAAGGGTGCCATGTTAAACTGTCAATGTTTCAGTATTCTGAAAATATAGATATGCTTCATAGCAGCTAACAGTATGATGGCGTGGTTAATTTAAAATAATTTTACGGAACAAAGCATAGTTTTTTTTTTAATAAAAATAACATTCTTGATATTGCGCTGTCATCTACATCAGTGTAACAGTGAAAATCATCAAAATAGTAAATCCAAATCACTTCAAATATTATAAAAATGATATCTGTAAGTCTTTAAGAATAAAATGAAGACCACAGTCCCTAGAAAATGTGTTTATGAACATGTCAGTGAAGTAAATATTAAAGATAAGCAATGCATTCTAATTTTACTGCGACATCTTTTCATGGAAATGTGTTGAAAGAACATCAGTTCTGATACAGTTCAATGAAAAATTCATAAAAAAGCAGCCCATGGGTAGTCACTTCAGTATAATTTAGCTTAGTCTTTGTTGAGAAACCAATTGTTCCATGAAAATGCACATGACGTTGGAGCTCTTACTGAAAGAAAGGATTCACTCTTTAAAATATTCATAAAGCTTGTGTGAGTCCATTGAACTCAAAGACAAATCAAAGACAAAAGTTTCTTATAGTTTCCTAGAAGTGTTACCAAAGTTTTGCAAAAGTACACCCAAGCTGATACAGTTATAATTATGTTTTTGGGAAGAAAGTGTCGTGGTATGTTTGAAGTCAGGAGAGTAACAATGAGCACAACAAAAATGGGAAACTATAAATAAATTCCATGATAATGAAAAATAAATAAAACTTATGAAATGTAAGCTTTTGTAGGCATATTGGTCAAACTGAAAATGTCCTTTGGGAGTGTTAAACAGTAAGAATTCATGATTCAGAAAAATAAACTTTTTTGTTCAAATTTCCTGCTGGATTTGCCAGTGGTGTTGGTTAGGACTTTGAGTTGTATATTTGGTCTTTTATTTGAATTGTAGCTTTACAAGGAGAATTCAAGAATAAATGCAATGGTGCTACTGTTAGAAGAAACTAAACAATTAGTAGCGAGAGACACAGAGCAAAACAATTAGGGAGATAATCAGGACTCTTTTTATAAAGCTATTACAAAGAAATTTAAAAAGAAATATACTAGTAATTATTCAGAGAAGTTCTCACTCATAAAATGATTGTATTTTGATGTTTAATTCATCTTAATTAAAGCAAATTTAAAATAGATTTTAAATACAGAACTCTGAATACACTGAATACAGCAAGCTTTTTGCTTGCTGTAAGTAGGGAGTATAAGGGATATAAATTAAGTTGAATACATGTTCTTGCAACCTGTGCCAAATTCCATGCACACTTGAAATCATTCTAGCCAGCCCAATTGGATTAAATCCCTACTTTTTCACATGTGACTTACAGTCAGTGGCTTAAGCACTGGATAGTAGGCTAGAAAGGGTGGAAGCACACAAACAATGCCAGCTCTTCTCTGGTGGGGAAAAGGGTAGTTGCCAAAAAGAAAAGGAGCATTCAGCTCAAACCATGCAAAAGCATTGCCAAAACAGTAACTGGCATTGTAGCTGGAATGGCATATGTACAGAAGTATACATTTTTAAAACAAGCCCATAAAAGCAACCTTCCTGTGTTATTGCAGATCATGCCAAAGAGCAACTATGGCTGTTGGAGATCTAAAAGTTGAAATCTCTAATGACTGTCTGGATAATTATACCTTTTCTTAAATTCTAAGATAAATGAAAGAATATGATGGTTGGAAAACAGCATAACTGGCAAGATTACATTTTTTTTTATTTATCTTTTTCTACTGATCCACTGAGAGGACTACCTCCAAACTGCTGACTGTTTTTTTTTTTTTTTTGCCATTTTTGACTTTTTATATAGTAACTTTGAACTTTCTCTTGAAACTTTCAGGGCAAGTTCCTGATATAAATTACCTATAAAGCATACATACCTTGTGTACCTGTCCTCAAAGGTAAAAGAACAGTTGCATCTTGAATTAAAAAAAAAACAAAGATTTTTTTTTTTTATTCAACAACATATACAAAGAACAGAAATCCAGTTTTGTAAGGAAACTGGTTACTCTTTTTAAAGGGGGGGCTGAAATCATAGTATTAATACACACACACACACACACACACACATATATATATATATATATATATATATATATATATATATATATATAAATATATATATATATATATATATATATCTATATCTATCTATATATATATATATATATATATATATATATATATATTTATACTTTGTATATTTCTGACTTGACAATGCAGATAGCTACAGGCTTTGTTATAAATAACTTTCACAAATTTTCCAGTTTTGTCATTTTCACGTGGACATTCAAGTCTAATTTTGACCAAACTTTACACATGATACTATTGCATTGTGCCAGGTTCTTGTATGAAAATTTCAGGACAAGGCATTAAGTAGCTAGCCTTATGTTGCACATTGCATGAACTTAGCCCTGGATTTTGGCACTAACAACAGTCAGTATGACTATGTTCTCTTTCTCAAAATAACCTGATAAAAGCATAATATACTAAATATCTTCAAGTGATTTTCAGTATGTAAATATGACTATACCATACAACTGTCTCTCTTTTATCTAATCACTGCCTAAATATTTTTCACGCCATGTGATTCTCTTTGTAAATAGGTATATGTCATGTACATCTATATCTGTCTTTGAACTGTTCCAAACAATGTAGAAATGCTACCTAAAGCCACCTTCATATTTTCAACATTATTCCTCATTCTAAGTATACATTTCTGTGGAATGCTGTATAAGAAATGAATGTTTCCTTATACCGAGTTAAAAATGCTACTAAATGCCACATGTATGTATCAAATGTTTCTTGTAATGTGATAGTTTACTGGGCCTTAGATGAAAAGTACAGTCATACTCGGTCAGAATTTCTTGGTAAATAAAAACAAAAAAAAAAACTAATAAATACACAACAAACGAAAAAAAATCAATAAAATCAGTCAATATGTCAATTAGTAAATAAATAAATACATAAAATCTTATGTTTCCTAAAACTTCATCTTTGAAAAATGGAAAGAAGTTTCTTTGTTATTAAGCAGCAGATATCTATTTGAATTAATGAGACTAACAGTGCCGAATCCTGTAATGTGAAGACTGAAAGAACAAAAATATAAATATACACACATACAAAGTGTGAGACAACAATTTCTCAGAATATTCCTTTTTTTGTAAGGTATGTCAGTCTTGGAATTGGTATGACAAGTTTGGGAATCTGTAAAAACAAATTCAAAAGAGAAAATTATGTTCAACATTCCTTCTTCTCCTGTATTTTGAATAGGAGTTGAATTCCAGCATAAGAATAGCACGAATGAATCATCCATGTTTTCATAGCTTCTTTTTACCTGGTTAATGATCCTCTTACTTGAGAGCACCATTGGTTGACATTTTATAAAGCAATAAATGGAAAAGAACTCTGCTGGGTTAGAGACTGCAAATCAAAAGTCATAATGCAGAAATCAGGATACAGGAAACTCAAAAACAAGTGTACAGACTATATAAACTGCAAAACACAAAATGTCAGCACTGAGAGTTAATAAAATGCATGCAGACATTTGTTGAATCAACTGCCGCCTGCAACACACCTGAGTTTTGCCTCCTGGCTTTGTCAATAGTGATGGCATTGACAAAGTCTGAAGATGAAAATCATGTCTATTGTGTGTGACAGTTTTTTTGCAATAAACTTCTGTACATATCTTATTGAGTTTGACTCCTACTGCTAGTACTTATTGATTATCTGTCGATCTACTTGTGTGTCTATCTATCTACCTACCTGTCGCTCTATCTATCTATCTATCTATCTATCTATCTATCTATCTATCTATCTATCTATCTATCTGTCTATCCCAGAGAATGCAACTGCAATTCTGATAATAGTTAGAAAGTGAAATTATCAGGAATAACACAAAAAGAAGCAGGCAGCCAGCAATACTACAGGTCCGTGCATGGTGAAAAACACTCCTTTAATAAAATTAAGCACATTCATCAGACACTCTGACTTCAACAGAATACAATTTCAACACAATGAAAAGTGCTTAAATAACCCGTCCCAGCACATCAATTGCTTACATCATTCCCTCCCAAAAATATTTAAAGATACATTACAAAACATTAATAAAAGCTATTAGCACTATTTATAAAATACAGACACATGCACCACTCTGAGGCTTTATTTTCACAGATGTGTGATTTACACTCTTGCATTATGTATGTGTCCCCCACTTCAGGCATGGAGACTGTGTGCATTATTTATCTCTCTGTCTCTCTCAAACATGTATATATAGGTTCATATGAGGTTACTAGACTAATGGCCCTAGAGCACTTATAAACCTAGCCATGTTTCTCCCAGGTTACCTTTACAGTCTTATGCATGACTTTGGATAGATGGGCATTATTTGTAGAGTGAGTCTAAGGTCAGCACTGACTGCCTCTGTCCATAAGGGACATGAGCACCACACCCAAGGTGAATTAGTAATCCCCTATCCAATTGTCCAGGATGTGCTTGAACATGGTCAGTGAGGAGATCTGCTTAACATGAATAGGGAACCTATTCTAAAGGAGTGGCAGTCTCCGAGAGATATATCTGTCTCTCAAGCATGTTCTTTTGATGTCACAGGCTAGGTTAAGGTCCCTGGAGTGAGTGACTCTTGTCCCATTTGATTTGCAGATATACAGCATTTCCATTAGGGCAGGATTGGAGATTGATCTATAGGCAAGACACAAGTCATCTCTCTTCAGCTTTTAAGATACAGAGTACAGTGACAGGGTTTTCATTCTGTCCACATAAGACATGGTATGGAGGCCCTGTATTTTCCTTGTGAGAAACCTCTGTGGTCTCTCCAGATGCTGCAGGTATCTGGTGGGGTACATGCAAAAGGGAGCATTGTAGTCAATTAGTGGTCTAATGAGGGTTGAGTGCATTGTACTATAACATCCCCATACCTAAGGGGATAATAATGCACTTTTTTGCATTTAGTTTTAGTTTTTGGCTTTGGCAACAATAGTTTACTTGTGTTAGCCTCTTTTGAAATAGGTTAACATGTTGGGGGATGTTGTTGCACCCAATTTGCAATCATCAGTGAACTTGGTACACCATGGGACATCTACTTTGGGCAGAAATTCTGAAAAATAGATTCCAAACAGTAACAGACCCAGTACAGATCCCTGTTGTATGCCACTGGTGACTGGTCTACTGATAGAGGTGGAGTCCCTGACTTTAACAATGTGAGTTCTGTCTATGAGCCAGCTGGCTTCACATTTAGTGATGTAAGGGTCTGACCTTACCAGGGAGTGTGCCACATTGGAGGGGGATCCAGTGCCCACCCATGTTGCTTAGTAGTAAGTTTTAGGACTTTAGGACATTTGTGTTAACAAAGTCCAAGAACCTCTGGGCAATCATGTTTCTGCTCATGTATGTCATCCAATTGATGGAAGGATAGTTGAAATCTTCTGTGACCAAGGTGTTTGGCTGTATGGTGAGGTAGGTGTGTGTTTCATTTGGCTCATGGTGGAGGTCCTATAGCTAACAATGATATGGTAGGGTACTTTGCCTATAGTTAGCTGGATCTGGAGTAGCTCAAGAGAGTCATACTGTTTAACCAGTCTCAAGGTGTAGTTAGCTTTAGTAAAGATTGATACACTTCCACTTTGGTTATTTCAGGTTTGTTCTTGTTTTGAAGTCAGAACATGAGAGAAACATTATAGCCTTGCACGGCCGAGGTGCTCTCCACAGCCCTGAACCATGTCTCTGTGACTGCACAGATGTCAGCATCTTCCAAAGAGAGAAGTATTTCCAGTGAGTGCAGTTTCCTGTTTAGGCTTCTAGCATTAAGCAACATAACTTTGCATTTATAATAAGTAGATTTTGTTACACTGGAAATTTATTTTTGAATTTGCCTAAAAACCCACAATGAGGGAGGCAAGTGTCTTTGTCAGTATCCAAAAGCCATGAATAGACAAGTGCAGACCATCTCTGCCAAAGCAGAGTGGTCTGTCAACTATGCCCTCCCAGGCTGACAGATACTGGATCCCCTGGATTCACACCAGA
Organism: Protopterus annectens; assembly: GCF_019279795.1. Lineage (NCBI taxonomy): Eukaryota > Metazoa > Chordata > Ceratodontiformes > Protopteridae > Protopterus > Protopterus annectens. The sequence goes on along the minus strand of NC_056749.1, from coordinate 151,562,195 downwards.
AGCTAAGCCAATTGTTGAAGTCAATCATTTTTGTCTATATTGTGGCATCATTCTGGGTGAAGGTAGAATGCTGGTTAGGGCAAGGGACATACCTGCCTGGGACACATAATCTGAGAGTTCAGTCACCTCTCTCTTCATATAGACCACGGAGGTATATCTTAAGGCATTCACTCCAACATGAACTATGAGAGTCATAAAAGTACTTGCTGTTGAGTGACTTCAGTGCATGCATGATTTGATGGATCCTGGTATCTGACAGGCAGCTGACCATAACCTTCTCCTTCTCCAGCCTGATGAGGAGGACATATGTGTGTCTCACTATTGAGCCACCTATGACCAGGACGTTTGGTCTTGAGGTGTTTTGTGTCAGGGGCTTATTTGCTGAGACACTGGTATATGTGTTGCTATGTGTAGTGGATTTTATTTGTGTTTTGGTTTGCGCTTCTGAGGTGTCTGATCTATTGGTAGGCTTTTAGTGAGTACCTCTGTGTATGTGGGTTTAGGTGTCACAATGTTATCTTGTGTGAGAGGAGAGGAGTGTGTGCAGACAACATGTTTGATGTCCTGTTTGTTGTTATGTGAGAGGATTGATTCCAGTTTCATGACATAATTACATCTCTAACATACTGTATTTGTTTGCTTTAGGAGTAAATGGTTGTCAGTATACCTGAGGGAATTACTACATTGCCTCAGGATGCCCATGTCAATCAGGCTGGCTGGAAAAATGATGGGAAACTGTCTGCCTATTGTGGCAGCTTATAACATAAGCACTTTAAGGGAGGGGCAAGTTAGATCAGCTTTTGCTGTAGGACTAACAAGGGGGGCTTATTCTATTAAAGATTAGGGATGAAAAACTGTGGCTATGCTGCTCAGTGCTCAGCTAAGTTAGCTGCAGTATAGCAGGGGAAGCTTGTCAGGGTTTTACTGATGGGCCACTAAGGAAAAAATATTTCTAGGCTTTTGCATCTATATAGACCAGCGTTAAACCCTGTTGTTTGATGTACAGCTATGATCAAATGTTAGGCTAAAATACAGGCAAAATTAAACACTCTTCAGCTAATCTGCCAATAGGAAATCACACAATAATCATTTTGTCAGCAATCTCCAGCTCAGACAAGGCTGTATCCACACACTTCTGCCACAGGGGTACAGGGAGATCCTCACAAAATAAAATCTATATTAATATAGACAGCTATAGATAGAAATAGATATACATATATACATATGTAAATGTGTCTGTGCATCTATCTCTCTCTCCCTGTATGTGTGTATATATATATATATATATATATATATATATATATATATATATATATATGGATCTAGAACGTTTGATCGAAAGATCAAACGTCCAAATCCATTTAGGGCGAGCATACTTACGCAAAAGTGCTTTTCACTGAAGAAGCACTTTTGCCTAAGTATGCCTGTTGCCTAGGCCGTACTTCGGTGTGGATAAGGGAAAATTCCCTTTTCCCCACTGTAGTGCGGTCCCAGAGGGCGAATATTAATGTAGGGGGGTGGAGGTGCAGGGGCGAAGCATAAATATAGTGTCTTTTTTTTAACACGCTTTAATGAAAGCGCTTTTTCGATGAAAGCGCTTTCATTAAAGTGTGTTCGGTGGTTATGGATTCGGACGTTTGATCTTTTGATCAAACGACCTAGATCCATATATATATATATATATATATATATATATATATATATATATATATATATATATATATATATTTTTTTTTTTGTATAAATATTCCCCTTCAAATCCCCCAACCTCTGTGAACTCTGAGATTGTACAATCCCTGGGGAAAAGAAAGGAAATTCCCCTAGCTGGGGAATGTTGACTTCATTTTGTCCACCAAAGTACTATGTTACAGAGGTAAGGATACCCATATATATATATATATATATATATATATATATATATATATATATATATATATACGTATGTATATGCATACTCACAGACACACACACACACACACACACACACACACACACACACACACACACACACATATATATATATATATATATATATATATATATCTATACACACACACAAATAAATAAATATACGGGTTTACTTAAAATGATCAGCAAATCCAAATGAGGAAGTCACTAACATTGAACACAGAACATTGACATGTTAGTACATGTACACTGAACAATAACCTTACTGCATGCAGATATAAACTATAAAATACAAGAATAATGCATTATTTTTTGTAGGGGAAAACACCCTGCACCTCCATTGCCCCTATAGCCACTACTAAATATAAATACTAACTTCGAGGAAACAGCATATTCCTCAACTTCAAGCACTGTAAAGTCTTGCATACCTGTCAAACAGCTGGTTAATCAACCAAAAGGTGTTGACTAAACAGATGCCAAACAAAAGTACATTTGATCAAATTTGCTGCCCCACAAATATATATGTGTATACATACATATATATATATATATATATATATATATATATATATATATATATATATATATATATATGTGTGTGTATATGTATGTGTGTGTATATGTATGTGTGTGTATATATATATATATATATATATATGTGTGTGTGTATATGTATGTGTGTGTATATGTATGTGTGTGTATATATATATATATATATATATATATATGTGTGTGTATATGTATGTGTGTGTATATGTATGTGTGTGTGTATATATATATATATATATATATATATATATATATGTGTGTGTATATGTATGTGTGTGTGTATATGTATGTGTGTGTATATATATATATATATATATATGTGTGTGTGTATATGTATGTGTGTGTATATGTATGTGTGTGTATATATATATATATATATATATATATATATATATATATATATATATATATATATATATATATTTTTTTTACTGTTTTTCCAAGCTTGCAAGTTACAACATAAAGCCAATGTAGCAGTCTCCTCTGATGTAACAGACATTACGTCTTAGACTGCTTCTCTACCTTCAGTTTTACAAAGTGCTGTACCTCTCTACAATACAAATATCTGAAAAATGATAATGTTGCACGCAGTGCCAGAATTTCCCCAGATTATGTCAACAAATTGACTGTTCTGCTTTTCCACTTTGTCAGCTACAAGCAGCATCCTCAACAAATGTTAATTACTTTCCTACTTCCAGTCTCAAAATGAAACCCATGCACATGTAACCTGCTTCCTACTTGGTTTGTGACTGAACTATACAAGCATCCTATTACACTGAAAGCACTCCTGGAATTAGAACAATCATCCTTATTAACCTCCATTATTATGATGTAACAAACAAACCCACCAAAACATTCACAACTAATTCAGTTATTTACAAGTTAGGCAACATCCACACTTCATCTCCTCAATATACAGAAACATTCACATATCGAAATATTCCAAACTTATTTCTTCAATTTACTTCAATACTATTTTTCATTCCGGGACATTACCATCCCACACCTATAAACACAGAGGATTGCCCACCCCTCATCTCTCTAAATTTTATCCACTCACACAATGATGGCATAAGTAAAACACTAATATGATCTAACTGACTAGAATGACAAGAATCATTCCAAACAGCACTAAAATGTAAGTGACACTGCACTACTTGGTAATGAACTGAATATTTGTTCTTTTGTAGACAAGACTTAGAAAAGACTGATTCATCCCAAAATAACAGCGAACAACCTCTAAAGTTTTATTCAAAGTCTTTCTTATCATTGTCATAAATATGCTGTTTTCCTATAATCCCATAATAAGCTTCTGCATTGTTATAACAGTGTTCTCATGACCACAATGGACTTTAGTAGCCTAGTCATTGCATTGTTATAACAGTGTTCTCATGACCACAATGGACTTTAGTAGCCTAGTCATGCAACCCAACCCAGTTTTGTCCCCAAGTTCTTTAGAAACCTGTACGGTGGAGTATGACAGCAAAAAGGTAGCTAAGTGTTATGTGGGGTGTATGTTAGTTGGGGATTAATTTACTTACCATCAGAGACATAGGGGACAGATTGAGAGTGAATTTGTGATTTTCCATCCAATGATCAAGTTTTCTTTTGAAAAGGGTCAGTGAAGAATTCTGTTTCACGTAGACAGGGAGCTTATTCCATAATGCAGGGATCCTTTGAGAGAAAAATCAGTCCCTCCAGCAGGTTCTATTTATGTCTGAGGAACAGTTCAGATCTTTGGATCTAGTGCTTCTATTTCTGTTTCTTTTGCCAATGCTCATAGGCGCATAGATTAGTACTAGGTTAACTACCCTTGTGGGCCATTTTAAGTCTAGCAAATTATCTCATGTGACAATCAAACATTGCAACTTATCTCTGTAAGGTAAACGCCTTAACCATTATGCCAACCTCCTGCTCTAATTTGAGTTCTGCTTATGATGTTATTGAACCATGGCCTTTGCTTCTCTTACATTAGTGACTCAAATTGCTGCCACATATTCTACAAAGGTAGTTTTGCTGTCATGTTTTGCATGTCCTCTTTGTTTTGAGCTGCCAGTGCCCTCAGTTCTGTGGTGTCATCTAGGATTTTAGTACTATTATCTCCATCCTGTTCATTTTGTAATGTAAAGAAATCACTGCATGGCACCGTCTCTGGGTGGATATGTGGTAATCTGAGTAAGGATGTTTCTTAACTGGATCCATTTTTAATAGATTTGTTCATACATGCATGGGTTCATAGGTGCTTACAAGGCTAACTTCCCTGATGAAACATTTTAAGCTTAGCTAATAGCCTTAGGCTAGAATCAAACCCTGTACCTTGTGTTTAAGAGGTGAAGACCTTAACCATTATGGCAAACCCTCTCCCTTGTGTAAGAGATCCATCAGAGTTGGATCTGAGGATGCCTTCTCTGTTAAGCAAAGATTGCCACTCGGTAACCTGTAGCAGACTGTTTTAAGATATAAGGCCTTAAGACAATCTGTGTAGGACAGGGTATTCTTACCGTGGATTCTCCTGGTGAGAAGTCATTGAGGGCATTCCAGCTGCTGCAAGTTCCTGGTTAGGGGCATGCCAAAGGTGACTTTATATTCAGTGATAGGTATGATAAGGACTGAGTAGAGTGACACAACTTCTTTGGACCTGGATGCTATACCCTTGCTTATGACTTGGGTGACATAGAATGATTTTCTTACTATCTTGGCAATATCTTGGTCAAAGGCCATATTACTGTGTACATAAGTTTCCAGATCTCTATCAGGGCGACTTTTAGGGGTGTTTTATCGATGGGCTAATTAGTTTGGGTGGACAATTTCCCAAAGTGCACTGTAATGCATTTCTTCACACTGAGTTTTAATCTGTTTTCAGCACCAGTCATTTGTTTGTGTTAGACTCTCTCTGGTATCATGGAGGGATTCTTTAATCGCTCCCATTTGCGGTCATCTGTGAACTTGTTGAACCAGAGGCCTTGACATTAGCCTTAACCTCTGGGTAATAAATGCCAAACAGGAGCAGGCCCATCATGGAGCCTGGGTGACTCTTTTGGGGAGAAGACAACTCACAGAGGTGGTTTCTCCAATCCTGACTTCTTGGGTACTTTCAGTGAGCCAGCCAGCAATCCAGTGAGTTAATTAGGGATTTGTAGGTAAAATTGTTTTTTTTTTTTTTTTTTGCTTTTAGGTAACACAGTATTATGTTTAGTTATATGCGTTCTTCTAGACAGAAAATATACCATTTGTTCTGGTCTTTAGTCCATCTTTTATTAGCTTTTAACATCAACATCATTCTACTCAACTCTTGACATACTTCTCCCTACAGTTTTTCATGCAACTGCTAAACAACTAATTTAAGTAGATTGCAGTGAGCTATGTCTCTCAAAAGTTTTCTCTAAACATCTGCTAAGGGATCTGATGGTATTTCCTGTACAGCTCAGATGGCTTAGTGGTTAAGTGCTCTGAGTATAGTGTGCAGGGTCCTGGGTTCAAGTCCTGCATGGGCTATTTATTGGGTTGGGAGGGTGACCTAATGCTTAAGGTGTTTGCCTTACAAGCAGAAGGTGTGGGGTTTGAGTCTCACAAGGGATAATTGGCTAGGCTTAAAATGGCTCGCAAGGGCAGTTAGCTTAGTATTAATCTATGAACCTATGAAGTACAAAATGCACCATCAAAAATGCAGGAAATTACCTTTTTTGGTTTATACATTACCTTTTGTGTTATGTTAGGCCTAAATTTATTTCTACTTACTATACTGAAAATAAAATGCTTTACTCTCCAGTTGCTTGCAGTTTCTCTCATCTTAAGACTGATGTAGGACTTGTGTACTTTATTATAGAATATTCCTAAAACTTCTCTCTAATGGGCCCTTTTTATTTAATTTTTCCATAAATTCTTTTGAATGTTTCTTATAATTTGTCTCTTTACTGCATTTCTTTTTTATTCTAAATAACAGCAGAGGCAAGATAGGTTATAAGAGGTTTGAAAAGAAAACTACCTCAATGCAAGAATGTATTTCTTTCTGTTGACTTGTAATGTATTTCAAGAATAATCTGTCCATCTGGTAGTCTCATTAGTATCACTTAGAGGAAAAAGTATTTCTCTCTTCTGTATTGCATAGCAAAATAAAAACAGACAAATCCATTTAATTGTACTAGATAAAAAAGAAGGAAGTTATCTAAACTCTCTTTGCATATTAGCATATTAACAGTGGGTCATCTGCATATATGCTGCATGACATTTTAATGGAGCACTTTTTAAGAATTCATACATTTCTTTTCAAATAGCCCTATAAAGGCATTGTTGATTTGCTCAGTTTATTCTCCAAAAAAAAAAAAAGCAATGCACACTTGCTACCATTTTGACTAGTTCATAGATTACCAAACATAACATTTGTAAAAAGAAATTTAATCATCAGCAGCAAACCTCCCTTTGAGAACACAAATCATAAAGACAGTAATAAATAAAATTCTGAATCCTCAGTATGCTGGACAGGACATGATCAGGCAGCATGACTTACAGCCTACACTAGCCTGCTTGTCCGGTCCTCACCAAGTAGCATACCCTCACTTCTACCTTGCCATAAGAAATATCAACTAACCGAGCACAGCATTCTTGAAAACATCTTCCACCAATCATGAATATTTCATACTGGCCAATAATAGGGAAAAGCGGGAAATGCAAAGGTGGTTGCTTAACATTGACCACCCGACCACCCTACTTGGAAGAATCGGGAGTGGTGGGGTGAGTTCTTCAGATGATTAGCAGAATCTAAAAACTGGAGTATTCCTTTATATTCAGGATGTCACTGCCTCCCTTACTCTAGTCAATGCAGCTGGTGCAAGTCAATCTGTGTTCCAAGTTCCACTTACCCCATGGCCTTGCTTATCATCCCTTCAAAAACAATACACACTTTAATGCCGTTGTCACCAGTATATTGGTTACCAAGTATACCATTTGTAAGAAGAAATAGAATCACCAGCAGCAAACGAATCTTTGATGGCACAAATCATAAAGACAGTAATAAATAAACACTGCCAGTATGCTGAACATAACCTGACCAGGCAGTGTGGCTGACAGTTCTCACCTGGCTTTCCTCACTGCCCCATTGACATAAACTTACCCAATTATACAATAGCAGCATTCTTGACAACTAACTCCACCAATCGTGAATGTTTTATACTGGCTCAGTACACCCCCTCCACATTTCTGGCTATAATGGCTTGCCAGTCAGTCAAACAAATGTCCCACTTTAGAGCAGATCTTACTGGTAGGATTGCTCACCAAATGAGGTAGCAAGCAAGGAGAAATTAATACTTTTATAATGCAGATTTTGGCACATTCTTCTGACCTTATTGCATGATTTTTCTTATCCCCCTTGCTCTTTTCTTTTTTTTTTTTTTTTTGTAACTTACAGGAAGCTACAGGAAAATTTATCAAGCTCAGGTATATATATCAAAGAAATGTACACCATTGACTGTATATCTAACAAAATCTTCATCAGTGAATTCCTAATGGCTAAAACCCTAAATCTGAAGCTGCTTTGCTCAATGAATGTTTGATATGTTTCCAAGGGTATCATCTTGTCCTGTCCACCATGGGCTAAACTAGATATAATGTCTGACTAAACTGCTATTTTGCCAAGATATAACCCTTGTCCTCCCACTGGAACTCTCAGCCATCTAATTAAACCTACACATTGATACTTCTTCTATGCCACTATTCTTTGAATGAAATATTTAGACATGGGGCAATGCTGGTATCAACTGAACCCACCGCATCTTGCAAAAATACTAACTATCAATATAAAAGATAGCTTGTAGGGTGCATGTCTGATAGCCAACAGATACTGTAAGAATTATGATCAGATTAGTTTGAACTAAACTTTTAAAAATGGAAGAGCTTATATCAATGATATGCTGCAAATTTATACCTGTACCCCTTTAAACTCCCTCAAACTTTTACCATTTTGCCAACCATACAGTGTTTGTAAAGACATGCTGACCAGTAGCCAGGCTGATGTCAGCAAATGCATCCTGATTGATCTGATTGTCTCAGATATCATTCGTGGAATAAACAACACATAGCAAATAACAACATGTAGTGAACAATGTCCATCTTCTTTTGTAAGGTCATATGGCAAGACTAGAAAAGCGGGAACACTGTCTCGTGAACTTTTAGTAATAGAAGCCTATGACTTCCAATATTGTAGGCCTGCTATTCATTTCTACTCAGCACAAAAAAAGAAATCACTAGAAACCAGAGCAGAGTGAGCTGAAATCCTTTAATAATTCCAAACAATTTTCCAGGTACACAGACTGAACCAAAATCCTTTAATGACTGTAAGCAATTTCCGGGTATGCAAGTGAAAACTTTCACCCAGAGGGCTTCCTGAGATGCATAAATCAACTAAAAAAGCTAGTGTATGGTTTAAATAAAATGTAAGAGTCATATGTCTAAGTTAATAGGCAATTCAAAGTCAATTTAGTTAAAGGAGAAGTAACAGAAAAAAACATCCTTAAAATAAATGTTAAAGCCTATTGTGGTAAAAACTTGTAACTATACATTAAAAATTTTATTTATGAATGCACATGCATGTGTATGAGAATCACATTGATAAAAACACATTAGTATGAATAAAATTCACATTAATAAACGTCTCATTGATAACAATGTGTGTGTGTGTGTGTGTGTGTGTGTGTGTGTGTGTGTGTGTGTGTGTGTGTGTGTATTTATATGCATATAAAACTGAAGATATACATACAAAATAGATGCAATCCGTTAATACAGCCCGGAATTTGTTAACATTAACTCTGCACAGATTTGTGTTTAGCTTTAAGTAATGGTTTAAGAGAGGCTACGCCATGTAGCCCTGGTCTGACATGGGCCCTGAATCATAAAATCCAATTTAGTTCTGCTCTCTCAGTCATAAGGATTATGCTGTCACCTGTTATGTTCTCAAATAAAACTTCTAAGATTCAAAACTTAAAGTTATGGGATGGCCCCTTCTCAAGCTTCTAATTGCATAAATCATTAGGGGTATGCCTCTGTTAATTTCTGAGAGGTGACAAGATATACGATCTTTGAATGTTTGATTAGATATTTGTATATAAAATGAGTTACAATAGGAGCATGTTTATAGGTATACCAAGTTTGTCGTGTTACAGTTATTACAGGCTCTGATTTCAAAGTCTATGGTTGTCACTACATGTATTATTATTTTCCTTGTGTCAATATATTTATAAAACATACAGTTTCTACATTTGTAGGTTCCTTTTTTTCTGAGAATTAAGCAAAAACATGTTCTAGGTTGTTCCTTATAACACCATATATTTTTTGAGTTTCCATGTCTCATGTCAAAATGAAGGTTGTGGAGTGATAAAGCTGCTGATTGCAGGAACATCTTGGAATATATGCCATTGTTTTTGAATAATATTCTTAATGGCTAAAGTGTTTTTGTTATAGGTCAAAGTACATCTGAGTTTTTATCTGTTTCCAAAATTAGTACCAAATCCTACATGTTTATCTATATCTCTATGTTCTTGAACTGAAAATATAGGGGCAGCAGCTGTATCGCTTTTCTTTTTTACTTCTTCACATATCTACTGAACTTCTAGTCTGTCATAACCCCTATCTACTAAATCACTGACTGCCATTTTCATTTGCTCCAACATATTATCTTGTGTATTCAATCTTGCTACTCTTAAGAACTGATTGCTGGCTATGTTCTTAAAAGTAAAAAGTGGGTATATGCTGTTTCTGTGTAATATATTATTATGTTTAACATGTTTCTTATATAAACAGGTGTCTAAGAAGCCTTTATCATTTTTAGTAACAGTCATGTCTAAAAAGTCAGTGCTAGAGTAGGATATGCATTTGTTAAATTTCAAGAATTCACATGTATTCGATAAGTAGTTAAAAAACAGATCAAGGGTGATTTCATCTCCTTCCAAATAATAAACAAATCATCCACAAATCATTCATAAAATACAGCATTCTCAAGAAAGAGGTTGCCAGCTGATATAATGTGCTCCTGTTCCCAAATATACATGACAATTTTAGCAAATGTATTTGCTATGGGGGTGCCCATGGCAACACACCATACCTGTTTATAAAGTTGTCGTTGGAACAAGAAGACATTATTTTCAAGTACCAAAGACAACATATTACACAAAGTGGTACTAAATGATTGCTTGTATTCTGTTAGTTCTAGGAAGAACTGTTTAACTGATTGTATTGCTGTATCTGAAGGAACAGGGTAAATAAGGAATCTCCATCTAGTGACACAAAATAGCATTGAGTAAGATTCCTATCCACAGCCCAGTCATACAAACATTGTAAAAAGTCAGTCGTATCTTGCAAAATAGTGCCTGTGTTTTCAAAGTTAACTCTGAGTTTTGACTGCAGGTATTTAGAGGTTGGTTCAGTTACGCAGCCTCTGCTTGACACAGTGGGTCTCAGGTGGCTTTGTGATGGGTTTATGAGTTTTTGGAACTCCATAAATTATCGGTAACCTAGGGTTTTTAACCAATAAATAATTTAACAGTTCCTTATCTATCTTGTTTTCATTGTATAACTTTACTAGACTGCTACAAACGTGGCTAGCTATGTTAGTTTGCTCATGCCAAGTGATAATGTAATCATCAGTGGATAGCATTTCATGCATAGTTTGTATGTAAAAAATAGTATCCATCACTACAACACCACCACCCTTGTCTGTAGGTTTTATCACTATTTCAGACTTACTAGTAACATTTTTAAATGCCATATGTTCAGACATTCTAAAATTATGGAAACTCCTGTTTTATGCTTAGTAAATAACACATATATATCCAGTCCTACAGCATGTTCAAAAATTCTTATAACTTCATTACTATATGGCATAAAGGTAGTATGTCAGTTAAGTATGGAATATGTAGAATCAACATTAACAAACTCATTTCTACTCATCCATGCATAATCTGCCCGAATTCAGCTAGGCAGTCCCCGGGCCTCGGGTGCTAGGCAATGATACCTGCAAATATGAAAATGGGAAACGTTATCATTTAAGACATTGCAAACTGTTTAAACAAATAACCCTGTATGTATGTATGTGTGTGTGTGTGTGTGTGTGTGTGTGTGTGTGTGTGTGTGTGTGTGTGTGTGTGTGTGTGTGTGTGTATATATATGTGTGTGTATATATATATGTGTGTATATATATATATATATATATATATATATATATATATATATATATATATATATATATATATATACCATCCATAACCAACAATAGCAGACAGAAAAGCAGCTGGCATAACCCAATATACCATCAGGTAACACGTTCTGGTGAGGGTCTTTAGGCCACAATAGATCTATGTATTTTGTACTTTAATTTCTGATCATACAGTTACCGAATGGGTCTCAGATAAGTTATTAGAGAGCAATAGTTTTCATTAGTGAAATTAATTTATTTTTAGAATTAAGTAATCAAGTGGTAATCAATATTTTTATGTTAGAAGATATTTATAACCGATCGCGTAAGCATTCTTCAAACATCCTTGTAGGAATGTGGCTTTCCCAGTTCCTCCGATATCTCTTTGACAATGAGATTATCTCTCTCTACACTGCACTGTTTCAGTCACAATCACAGCATGGCAGCAGCATACTCAGATGTCATCATTACTGTCAACCTCAACAGAAATAATGGTAAAACAGTATCTGGACTAGTCTTACATCTCTTAAAACTACTTGATACTGTCTTACACAGGCTCCAAGCCATCAAGTGAGAATGAAATCTTTCCTCCTTTCTCCAAGTTAACGTAGACGGTACCCCAGTGTTCAATATTAGATCCTTTATTTTATTTATTTACATTTGTTTACCTGGGCCTCCAATAGAACATTTTCAGCAGATGCCTGGGGAGAAAAGCTCCACAGAGCGCAATGTTGTAACAGTACAATATTCATATAAGATACATAATATGTACAGTACAATATTCACACAGGGCACATGCTGAGAAATTAATATGAGGTACAAATTGTAGAAAAAACAAGGACAAAAAATACGAAACTAGTTTAAAAAGGATAAACAATAATAAACATTTGAGACAAATCGATCGAATGTTCTAGGGCTATGGAAGCTGTTATCAAAGTAAGTAAAAAGAAAAAGCAGGCAACTGAAGGAGGAGAAGAAGGAGTATTGGGGATGGAATGATTTAAATGTGGAATAAAGAGGGGAGATAAGCAAGGGGTAAAAGAACTTTTAAAACATTCATAAATCACCTTGAGGCAGCCTCTAACCATGCCATTCTGACACCATATGTAGATTGCTTGACATTCATTTGTACAGCGGAAAATCTTAACTCTTTACAAATAAAAACTCAAGAATCATTTTTCTTCATTGAGTCCCAGACTAATAACTCCCATTTTTTGCCAGATCCCAAAAGATCAAATTATCAGTCCTCACTCCTAAATCTCACACTGATAATAAACCAGTGCTCACCATTATTATCCCAAATAATGCTCATATTCAACAAGATTCTCACACCAAACTGCTCAAGGTTATTATTGATGATAACCTAAAATTTGACTTACACATACTAGAAGTTGTAAAAAAAAAATCTGAAACATGGAATCTGTTGCCATCTATTCTGAGACAAAAGGAAAAACTACAGCTTCTGCTTACCATTTTTCAGTATTAAAATTATTGACATAAAGTACAGTACAGTACAGTTGTATAAGCTGAACTTACTGAAACAACAATCTGATGAAGTCCTGATTGTTTATGTTATACGGACGAAAGCACTAATCCACTTAATACATTTGGAGTTTGGAATTTTGTTTTTATTAAAGTTTTCAGTTTTTATAACCCAGTCTGTTTCCAGTCGGTTATATTTGTTTTATTTATAAAGAAGAAGTAGGGAATGCACTGTACAAACATTTGGAAAGAAATCCCTCTCATGGTTTTAAATTTATAATTATACATCAGGTGGATCTTGAAGAAATATATACTGCCTTCTGTTGGTTTCTTGCTGTTACTTGTATTTACATGCATGCATACCAAAGTATTTTAACTACTTATTGTGATCAACTAGTCTTATTACTATATTGTACTAAGTACAATAAATACACAGAGACAACTGCTTCAGTTAATACACTTTACTGTTACATTTTCCTTTCAGATCTACCTTGCATGCAACACAGAAGCTGTCATCTATCTATGGCAAATTTCCAAAGCTTCTTTATACGCACTCATGTTTATACCAAAAAGTCTGATATTTTTTCTCAAAGTTTGATGTTTACCAGTTCTTTCTTTTTATAACAGTTTTCCTTTGTTCCCTTGTCCTAGGTTCTTGTAGTTTGATGATCCATGGAAACTCAGTCTTGCATTATCTGAAACATAGTGTTCCAGCACTATCTGAAACTTAATGTTCTAACTTTATCTTGCTTGATGTTACATCTCTTTACTTCATTGATGTCCTTCTAGCTGCCATCTGCACAGTTATTTTTACAGACTTATACTCCTTTACATGGATGCCAATATCTAATTAAGCTATGCTAGCACACTTACTGCTTCTTATTTTTCAGCATTTTAAATTAACCCTTTATATTTTATATAATTCTTGCAGCTTTTTATTCAAAATAATAATCATGGTAGCAACAGTTACTATTTTTCTTTCAGGTCCCCCTTATTTTACTTTTTTGTTTTTTTGTAGGAACAGACTAAACTTTAGTTAAAGAAAAAACTGCATTTGTTTCATTAACATTATCATTTACAGCATTTACCACTTTGCTCATATTTACAATCATAACTTGTTGAGTTATTGAAACTCTTTGTAACCTGCAGCATATAAAACAGTTCCAAGCTATCATTATTATTATGACCCCCAAAACTAGCAACACAGGATGGATTAACTAATTTATCAATTTAGTCTCAGATGATGATCATCTTGTAAATATGTAAATATTATGGGCAGTGTCAGCTTCTGTTTTTGTCTTTTACTATTAACACTGGGTTATTTGAAACCATACATACAAACTGTGGTGCCACTTTAACAAACATTTTGAAATTTGAAGGCAATATTGTCCATTTACACAACATTTTGTTAAATTTACAAATTTAGATACATTAGTACTAAATTGTAATCTGTCTATCAAAGATACTTGCAATGACTTACTTCTGTTGTGTTTGTAAATGTAAAATCTGTGAGATATCTTATTCTACTAGTTTTCATACTAAGCTCTTTTAAATCTGCATTTGGTATCTTTACAACTTGGAAATGTAATACTGAAGTACAGTATTGTTTTCTGGAATTGTTGTTCTATCATAGTACAAGTGGATGGTATTTTTACCATTTGATATGTATGAAGTACTGGCCTGTTACCCAAAATGGTAAGTATTTTAACCCATGGCCCTTTTCCTGTATTACTGTGTTGTTTTTACAAATAAACAGAGTATTGGTAGAAATTATACCCACTTTTTCTCCTATTGAGTTTATTCCTATTTTTGTGTTATTGTCTAAACACTGCAACATTTTTGCATGATGTCTTCACTTGTCAGAATTGTTACATTTTTTGAGGTAATGTATACCACCTTAAGTCATTTGTTAATATACTTGCAACTTGATATTTGAATGCAGTTGTAATAAACATTAACTTGCTTAACTATGCATAATATTGCTTTTTAATACTGTTTTTGCTGGAGTCTTTGCTATTTCTTATGCTATTATACAATTACAAAATACTGTAAGAAACAAAAGAAATATTGACTAAACACATGCTTAAAACAGATATATTTACATGATTTATATTTGCTGCACTTTAGCTGAAAATAAAATACATGCATGTCAGTCTTGTGACATCATGTCTTTACTGCATTTAACTACTCTCATTTGATTTCTATGCCCTAGAACTGTTTTGTTATTTGAAATAATTTAACAATTACTATTTAAGTCCCTTACTTTAACTGAATGAAGGTTTGTGCTGCATACACTTAACCCTTTTCTAAAGGTCGAATAGTACGTCATAAATTATTTTTTATTACCGTAGTTAACTGCTGTTGCTTTAACTCTTTACTAACCAGATTATATTTGTCAGTATTCTGTTCTGCTGACTTTAAAGCTCTTATGCACTTTTGAAAAAATGTTTGCATATGTTGTCTGAACTTTTTGAACTCACTCTGACTGTGTCTTATAGGTTCATAGGTTGGTACTAGGCCATCAGCCCTAGGGCCTACACAAGACTAGCCATACCAATTCCCTGGCTATTTCTTCACCCAGTATTTACTTCCTTGCACTCCTGTCTAGCAGGGCAACTGACGTGATCCCGGGGTGAATTTCCTGTCTCCCAACCAATCATCAAGGTCCTTTTGAAGATGGCCAAAAAGGTGCTTTGCTTGACATGTATGGGCAGTCTATTCCAGAATCTGGGGAGTGTCTGTGTCAGTAACCTATCCCTCCAGCATGTTTTGTTCATTGTGATGACAAGGTTTAGATCCCTGGAGCATGTGTCTCTGAGGGATTGGGATTTCTTTAAGTGTAGCAACAGCTCTGGGTTTGACATGGCCTTGTATGTTAAGCAGAGATTAGCTCTGAGTAGATGATATATGACAAAGTATAGGTGGATTTTGTTTAGATGGTCAGCATAGGGCATCTGCTTTAGGCCTATTATTCTTTTAGTGAGGTATTTCTGTGGCCTTTCCAGTTGTTGCAGATGTCTTGAGAGGTACATACCAAATGTGGTGTTGTATTCTATAATGGGTCTAATGAGGGATGAATACAGTGGGACAATGACCACCTTTTTTTCTGCATGAAAAGCCCTTAGTGATGAGGTGTACCACATAGAAGGATTTCCTGACTGTTGTGGTGATGTGGTTATTGAAGGTAAGACCACTGTCCACCTGTGTCCCTAAGTCCCTTATCACACTTTTGGTGTTTAGTGTACTGCCACCTATGTGGTAATTCTCGGGTACATGCTTTTTTCCAAAGGGGATAACTATACATTTCTTGGCATTAAGCTTGAGCCCGTGCATCTTGCACCAAGCATCTGTTTCTGTAAGGCCCTTTTGCAGAATATCCACATCATTTAGGGATTCAATAATGGCTCCCAGTTTGCAGTCATCTGCGAACATTGTTAGCCAGAGTCCCTTAGTGTTGGCCTGTACTTTAGAGAAGTAGATGTCAAACAAGAGCGGTCCCAGAATTGAACTCTGAGGTACTCCACTTGTCACTTGTCTGGAGATGGATTTGGAGTTGGCTACTTAGTAGAAAACTCTTAGAAGTTTATTAAATCTTTTTGTCAGTTCACCATGAGCCTTGTCTCTGTTTTTATCTGTTTTGTAATGTGCAGTGGTTTATGCCACTTTTGTCTAGCAAGATGTACAGAAGATTTTCTAAATAACTGACTTGACTGATATTGTAACTCTGAAATTAACATTTTACATGTGGTGACAGGACATTTATGACATTGCACACAGAAAGCCATTTTATATGACTTCAACAATAAATGTTTGCTGTCATACCAGTGATTCTGCTGTTTAAGATACCAGTCAAATGTAATACATTTATATAAAGTATTGGCATGAACATTACCTAGTAAAGTACTACATGTGCTACAGTGTTTATACCAATCTTTAAATTCTGACCATGCATGTGCTGGACTATTATTACTTTCTACCTGAAAGGTAGTGTTAAATTTAACAGTTCTTTTGTTTATAACATCCACACTGTAGAATGAGAAACAAAAAGAGAATTACCAGTTTCTGTGTGGAAGGTGGCCAAATCTACCATCGAGAAAACATAGAAAGTCCTTTTTGATTCTCCAAAAAGGTGTCAAACACAGCTGGCAGATTCAGCTGTGTAACTCTACAGGACCTGTGGAATCTGCACAGATGCACTGTTCTGCTACTGGATACTGTGCATAAGAAGGAGGCAAACATTTGCACTGGAACTGAACATACTAAGTAAATAAAATAAAAAGAAGCTGTAGTTGTGACAATAAGAAACCATTCAGTCCATCAACTGTGGCTCGCCATTGAAGAATTATTTGACGTCTTCTGTTTGTTTCTTGCTGTTACTTGCATTTACAGGCTTGCATACCACAGTATTTATTTATTTTTTGTAATCAACTAGTCTTATTACTGTATTGGACTGAGTACAATAAATACATGGAGACACTGCTTCAGTTAATATGCATTTTTACAATTACATTTTCCTTTTGGATCTACAAGCATGTAACACAGATGCTGTCAGCTCTCTATGGCAATTTCCCAAAGCTTGTTTATACACACTCATATTTATAGCAAAAAGTCTGATATTTTTTCTCAAAGTTTGATGTATACCAGTTCTTTCTTTGTATAACAATTTTCCTTTCTTCCCTTGTCCTTGGTTCTTGTAGTTTGATGCTCCATGGAACCTCAGTCTTGCATTATCTGAAACTTGGTGTTCTAGCACTATGTGAAACTTAATGTTCTAACTTTATCTTGCTTGATGTTATATCTCTTTACTTCATTGATGTCATCCTAGCTGCCATCTGCGCAGTTATTTTTACAGACTTTGTTTTACAATAACATACTCCTTCACATGGATGCCAATATCTAATTAAGCTATGCTAGCACACTTACTGCTTATGTTTCAGCATTTTAAATTAACCCTTTATATTTCATATAATTCTTGCAGCTTTTTATTCAAACCAATTATCATGCAAGCAACAGTTACTATTATTCTTTCAGATCTAGGGCAGAGAGGTGGGCCAGGTGATGATTTTTTAGAATTCCAGGATCTCAGGTGACAATTAAAGACCAATGCCACTATATACCCTTGTTTGAATAAAAACAATTTAGTGTTTTAAAGCTGAGAGCAGCTTTTTTTCTATGATGAGATATGCACACATATAATAGGATTTAGTAACATTTTTAATGTTTAATAAATTATTTAGTTTTAATGAAGTCATATTTATAAATATATATATATTTTATTTGTAAAGTAGCACTCATAGCTTTGATTTTTGTGCTACTTTTTTGTGAGAAGCTCACTTATTTGTTTGTCACCATGGTGATTGATTGTTTAAAGACTGTTAACTGTAATTGAGTAGAGGGGGTATAAATAGTTTGTTTGCTTGTATCATAATGTTCTGAAGAAGTCCTATGGTACCAAGGATGAAAGCGCTTAACATTTGTGTAATAAAAGGTTTTGGGTTTCAGCTCGGACTATGACTTTCCATTGTTTTTTGTTTTTATTAGGTGATTAATTGGAGTCATTTAAGTCTGATGAACTCTAGTTCAATTGAGCAGGAGATGTAAGCTCTTACTACCTTAGTTTAATAAAAGGTTTCTGCATGAACATCCTAGCGTCCTTATTCATTTTGCACTGCTGATGTCTTATTTTGGTGAAAAAACTAAGAAACAGTTCCACAATCATTCAGATGCCTGTATTCTTTGATGAGGCATAAGCAAGCATGTTACACATATCCTGCAGCAAGTAGTAGAACTTGTCCAGCTTTCCTATATATATAAAGGGTCAATCCATTTCAGACAGGGTGTAATTCTTTCCTTAGGAATCAGGCTTCTCTTACACACTTTCAGATTGCCTTTTCCTTCTACAAAAACTCTCAGTGACTCATCCTAGTATTCCATCAAGGATTGGAGGCAAATGAATATAACCATTATTGACAATTAATCTTAATATACTGAGTAGAACAGTTGCTCCTTATTATATGTATCTGCCTTCTGTTATGTTTCACTTAGTGTATACCCTAGGGTCAGCACTAGCATGTATTCTTCTCCTGCGCTCCTCCTAGTGTTCAGAACAGGTTTATAATCACTATATTTCATTATCTACCTCCCTCATTTGCAGCATATTGCTGTTATTTCTTATGACCTCAGACAGGACACAACAACTCATCTACACCTGCACAGTGAAGGCACAAGCAATGTAAACTTTTAGGATCATAGGAAGTTACTAGGCTATTGGCCCTGAGGCCCTTACAAGCCTAGGCAAGAATTTATCCCATGTTGCAACAAGTCAGAACCCTGTGCCACTGTCGAGGAGGGATAAAGGTGGAATCCCAGAGGTGTATTTTCTGTTCCCCATCCAGTTATCCAGGTTGCACTTAAAAAGATTTAATCAGGTACTCTGCTTTACATGGAGAGAGAGTTTATTCCACAAAACGGGGAATTTATGGGATGCAAATCTGTCCTGCCAATAAGTCCTATTAATGTCACAGACCAGACTGATGTCATGAGTGCTGGTTACTCTACTGGAGCTGGACTTGCAGATATGCAGCAGTCCCATTAGGACGTGTCTTAGATTGCTTTGTATACCAGACAGAGGTCACCTTTGAGGACTCTATAGAAGACTGAGTAGATATAGGGCTTATTAGGCTATCTGTGTAGAGTAAATGTTTGAGGCCCTGGATTCTCTGGGTGAGGAAACTCTGTGGTCTCTCCAGCTTCTGCATGTGCTTTGTAAGGTACATGCCAAAGAGGGCATTGTACTAAATAATGGGTCTTATAAGGGAAAAATACAAGGATGTTATGACCACCTTGTCCCTGGATGAGATACCCTTACTAATGAGGTGGGCCTTGTAGAAAGTTTACCATACAATGGATGCCATATGGTGATCAAAAGTCAGTTTGCTATCAATCTGGGTCCCCAAGTCCCTCGCGATTGATTGCATGCTTAGTGCCTTATTATCAATATGATAATTTGTGGGGACATCACTCTCCCCAAAAGGGAAGATGATGATGCATTTTTTTGGCATTCGGATTGAGGCCATGTTTCTGGCACCAGTCATTTGTTTGGGTGAGACCCTCTTGGAGGATGTCCACATCACTAGGGGAATTGATGACAGCACCCAGCTTGCAGTCATCTGAAAACTTGGTCAGCCATAGCACTCTAGATTTGGCTTGCACTTCAGAGAAGTATATCCCAAACAGCAGAGGCACCAAGACCGATCCCTGGGGTACTCCACTTGTTACAGGTCTACTACTTGAGGTGGCTTCCCTATTTTGACTAGGTGGGTTCAATCAGTCAGCCAGTTTTCTACTATCTGGCATCATATGGATTGATGCCTAGTTGAGAAAGTTTATCTATTATACCTGAATGGGGAACAGTATCAAAAGCCTTGGCCAGGTCAAGGTAGGCAGTGTGCACCATCTTCCCCTTGTCTATGACCTTGGTGACTGTCTCAAAGAAGTCAACCCCTTGACAAAACCAAACTGTGAGGGATCAACTTTTGGAGGTTACCAATGTCCTTGTTAATGAAGTCCATGATAATCAGCTCCATGGCCTTGCAGATCAGCCTAGCTGATGGGTCTACAATTTCCTGGATTGGTGGATGCTCCACCTTTGTGCAAAGGAATGAAAGTAGCTATCCTCCACTCGGCTGGGATGAAGCCATTACTCAGGCTTTGGTTGAATAGGGTGCCTAACGGTGCTTCAAATTCCTGCTGGAGTTCATGTAGGATGCAGTCTGGGATGTTATTGGGTCCAGCCAAAGTACCTCCGAACACCACTAAAACTAGTAACCACAAAGTCAAACGGAAAGGTGAACTCACACTGCACTTTATTGAAACAACTCCAGCAGTAGACAAGTTAAGTGATTTCATCCACTATGGGACTTGATCACAACTACTGCAGTAAGACAAACACCTTACTTAAATACATCAATAAGATCACATAACCATGATGAATTCAAAATAAAAAAAAAACAGAAAAATCATGTATATGAACATGTAAAAAATATGTAAAGTGTAAAATATCAACTACTTGACCAGAAAAACATACAATAAAATACAATATCTATAAAACCTTGTTTAAATATGTATGCCATGTGCATATAAAATATAAAATATATGTACATATGCACACACCTCCATATGCCTGCATTGATCAAACACCCTTTATCAATACTCCAGGCTTTTGAGATTAAGGACGGAAGCAATTGAGCAGGTTTCACTTAGACCAGGGAACACTAAGGCATTTGACCTAAGCTGCCATAAAAGCTCCCTGACCAAAAGATGGTCATCAATGACCCTCCCCCTAACATCCTTTTCAACTGTTCAATTACAATATACCTACAAAATGGGAGGGGCATATCTTAATATGCCTAAAAAGTGCATTCGTTTCTTTACATTTGATAATGTCTCTCTCACGCTCATATACTCTGTCCTTCAACTTCCTACTAGTCTTGCCAATGTAAAAGGCCAGGCATGTTTGACATCAGGCCACATAAATTCCCCAATTAGTGTCACAGTTGTATTTTCCTTTCACTTTAACAGTGTGACCATTTAACTTCAGCCTATCCCCCACTAAAATGTGGTGGCACATCTTACAATGCACATACTTCACCATGCCACTAGTATTAGTCCTACAACACCCCTTTGCATTGTATTGGGTACCTTTTTCCATTAAATCTTTAAAACTGGTATTCCTATGATAATCTATAACTGGTTCATTACCTAAAATTTTACATAACTGAGGATTAGATGAAATTAAAAAAAAAACAGTTATATCATAGCATTCTAACTATATCATAAGAATCTAATGAATAAGTTCAAACACGTGGCTTAGAAAACTCATTAGTAGTAATTTCCCTTACACTAGATGTATCTTGAGTTATAACTTGATATCCAAGATCATCACAGTTGGTTCGCTCTTGTGCCACATTGTTACTCTGACACAAAAAGGGGGAATATACTTTGCACAATCTCTTGTTGGCCACCGCATCCCTGATAGGGGTCAAAAACACAATGGGATAACCACGTTTCATAAACATATCCAACAGCTTTTCACACTCCATCAAAAACAGTCATCCGACGCCATCCTGGCCAATCTTACTAAGTGGCCCTTCACTACAGACTTTTTTTGAAACAATGGATGGTAACTATGGAAATGTAGGTAACAGTTTGAAAAAGTAGCCTTCCAATGAATATTAGATTTGAAACACCCGCCCTCAACATCTTTAAAAATTGTCACATCCAAAAACATTATACTATCCCTACTAAATGAACGGACACATTTGAGGAAAGTTGTCTTAGAGATAATATAAACAAAAAATTCACATAATTTATCAACATCATCATTCTAAATGATAAAAATATCATCCAAAAAGTGGATGTAAAACAAAAATGTATTCGTATAATTTGAGTTGAACAGAAAGTGCTTCTCCCAATATGTCATTATCAAATTGGTGAAACTGGGGGCACACACTGCCCTCATCACCACACCATTGCCTGTCTGAAGTACTGCCCTTTAAAGAATAAAAAATAAAAAAAAATATTGGATAAAACCATATCCATGAGGGTAACCAAAACATTAACACAATTTAGGTTAATAAATGTAAGTCACCTAAAATGTCCTCGAATCACCTTAAACCATCAACATGCGGAATTACTAAGTATAAATTGCAAACGTCTATTGTGACTAATAAACAATCTTGACTAAACCCAACCTTTGAAAGCTTAGCCAAAAAATCCCATGAATCATGACAAATTTGTAGGACAGATGAAACTGATCATGTTAGCCAATGGTCAATGAATTTAGGTTCATAGTTTCATAGGTGTGTACTAGAGTAATGGCTTGTAGCCTATATAAGCCTAGCCCAAGAAGATTCCCTGGCATCATGCCGCCCAAAGTTAGTTCCCAGTGCCCCTGTCAAGCAAGGCCATTGAAGTAATCCCCGGGTTAGACTTCCTATTGCACATCCACTCATCAAGATTTCTCTTAAAGAGGGCCAGTAAAGTGCTGTTCTTGACATGAATGGGAAGTTTGTTCCAAAGTATGGGAAGTCTCTGGGTTAGGAACCTGTCCCTCCAGCATGTTCTGTTTATTGTGGTAATGATGTTTAGGTCCCTTGAGTGTGTGGCACAGAGGGATTGGGATTTCTTTAGGTGTAGCATATCTAGCAGCTCTGGGTCAGACATGGCTTTGTAGGTCAAGCAGAGATCGTTTTTAAGTAGGGAATAAGAGATAGAGTATAGCTGGAGTTTTTTGAGTCTGTCCAGATAGGGCATGTGTCTAAGGCCTAAGATCCTATTAGTGAGGTATTTCTGTGGCCTTTCAGTTGTTGTAGGTGTCTAGTGATGTGCATACCAAATGGGGTACTGTAGTATATAATAGGTCTAATGAGGGATGAGTAGAGAGGGATAATGACCTCTTTCTTCCTGGATGAGAAACCTTTTGCAATGAGATGTGCCACATAGAAGGACTTTCTGACTACAGTGGCAATGTGGTTATCAGAATAGAGGCTGCTGTCAACCTGTGTCCCCAGGTCTGTTATCACACTTTCAGTGTTTAGTGGACTACTGCCTATTTGGTAGTTCATGGGCACCAAATTTTTCCCAAAGGGAATGACAATGCACTTTTTGGCATTGAGCTTAAGACCATGGTTCTGGCACCTGTCATTGGTGCCAGTGAGGCCTTTTTGTAGAATGTCTGCATTAGTTGGAGAATCAATAATGGCTCCCAGTATGCAATCATCTGTGAACTTGTCAGCCAGAGTCCCTTTGTTTTGGCTTGAACTTCAGAGAAGTAGATGCCAAACAGGAGAAGACCTAGGACCAATCCCTGTGGGACACCACTTTTAACTGGTCAGTAGTCAGATTTGTAGTCCACTACTTTCACAGTGTGGGTTCTATCAGTGAGCCAGTTGGCAAACCATCATATAGGCGTTTATGCCTAGTTTAGTGAGTCTATCTATGATTCCTGAGTGAGAGATGGTGTTGAAGGCCTTGGCAAGATCTAGGAAGGCTGTGTGATCTACCTTGCCCTCATCCACATCTCTGGTGACAAACTCAAAGACATCTATCAGGTTGAGCAGGCATGATCTACCTTTCACAAACCCAAACTGCATGAGGTCCAGAGTTTGGAGATTCTCTATGTCCTTCTTTATATGGTCCATGATGATGCACTCCATAGCCTTACATATCAGATTCGTCAGACTAATGGGGCAGTAGTTCCCAGGGTCTGTAGTCACTCCCCTTTGTGGAGTGGGATGACTGTAGCAGTACACCATTTGGTAGGAACAAAGCCTACAACCTGGATTGCAGTTTTACACAGTGTTAGTTGTACCTGATGCGTTATGTTGGGCTACTAGTCAGGAGGTGTGCATATCCTTTATGAATATGGAGACACTATGGCCTTTAGTGCTTTGGTCAAGGTTTAGGGGCCAAAAGGTGTGGCATGAATTACAGCCTGGTAGTGTTGGGGTGCTCTCCAGAGCCTTGAAGTAGGTCTCAGTCACTGCACAGATGTCAATGTTCTTCATTTTAAGGAGTGCTTCAAACTAATGCATTTTGAGATTTAGACATCTCAAATCTTGAAGTCAGAAAAAATGCCGTACTTACGAAACTAAAATTTATTGTTAGCGCTTTCATCACCTTTCATTAAAGGAACTTTTTCAGACATTTGTAATAGCTGAAGTTACAATTTAAATAGTCCCAAGTAGATGATATCATCAACCTCCCATTATCCAAATTCAGCAAGTATTCAAGTAAATACATTCAGATTTCTTTGTGTATAAAAACTATTTAAAACACAAACAAATTCTTCACTGATATTAATCACAACAAAAATGTCAAATATTAAATACCCTGATAGAAATGTTTTTTACCTGGCTAATGCTTTAAGTTTTAAAATACATTTCAGGGAACAAGAATCGTTCAACACAGGGTAGGAAAAGGCATGTACTCTCAGTTGCCATAGCAACTCCCTCTCCTCAAGTCTTAAAATCAGGATTCAGGTCTATTTTCTCAATAACCATAAAAAGAAAAGTGTGGTTAGTGTGTTCCAAAATATGCTTGGATAAAGCACTGTTGTTGTCCTGTCTACTAATACTATACTGGTGCTCATATATCCTTTGTCTAAAGTGCCTCTCGGTCTTTCCTATGTAGAAAGTAGGGCACTGTTGGCACCTAGCTAAGTATATAACACCTGTTGTCCCACAGTCAAATTTTCCTTCTAAGGAATATTTAATATTCGCTATAGTAAATGAGGAAGAAGTTTCTATATGTTTACAAGAATAACATCTTCCACATTTCTTCATCCCTTTGTTAGCAACATATGGGTTAACTTCTTTTTCAAGTAGTGTTTTTAGATTAGAGCCTTTTCTAAATGTCACCCTAGGTCCTGGCCTTAACTTGTTCCTAGCCATAGTGTCATTGCTAATCATGGCCCAATTTTTATTTATAACCTCCCTCAGGAGTTTGGCATCACTTGAAAAGGTTGTTATAAAACTGATGCTGTAATCTAAGTCATCCTTTCTATTAAAAAAGTGTTCTGCCAAGACTATTTGTTTGTCACCCCTTAAGGTTCCCCTATTTAAAATGGGCTGAAAATGGCCCATTTCCCTTTTCCTTCCAACCTCTATAACAATCTCATCCAATAAATCTATTGGGTATCCTCTCCTGTTTCTCATCCCCCACATATTTTTATACTCCACCTCAAAATCATTATCCAGTGTAATCATCCTTGCCACCCTTACCAACTGGCCCTTTACAACAGCCTGCACAAGAAGGGACAGCCCATGAACTTAATATGAGCACTGAGACTAGTAATAACATCGCTAATAATGTGAACATTACTAATGTCCCCCACATAAATGAATGGCTAAATAGTGATGCTATTTTTAACTTTCAGCAAGGGGGAGGTGAGAACCAGGACCAAGCATCAGGTGTGATGCAGAGTGAGAGCACTATTGTAACTTACCTGAAAGAGTTTGATGTGAAACTCATGAAATACAAGAAACTCCAACTTGAAATAGCCTATTTGAGAGAATGTGTACAACGACAACACATTCTTTGTGGGCTTAGACAATGGCGTTACCCAACTGGGTTGGTTCAAGATTCCCGCTTTCACCTGGACTTGTTAAAATGATTTGACAAACAAGGGATTGAGTTCCTTGAAATACTTGTCAAAAACTATTTTTTTAGAAATGGATGGGCTGAAAAGCAAATTGAATTTATTAGAACAAAGGATCAAACTTGATTCTAATTTTTTGATATACAACTTTGACTTTTGTTGCATCTTTACTAGTATCGATGCAACTATACACAAATTAAAAGGAGCAAAAATGAAAAAAATAGACAGGACCAGAAGGAATATGAATCGAGCAGAGAATACCTGGTTCCCCCTACTTCACAACAATCTAATGCAACAGTCCTTTCTAACAATGAATCCTCTACAAATACTGCACCAAGGGAAACACAATCCATTACATTGGGAAATACTACTGATGGTGAAACACCTGACACCCCTGTGAGTTGGAACTACCGACTCAGAGGCCGACAAACACACAATAATGGCGATTTCCAGCAACAGGATTTTCGGAACGGTCAGCAGCAGCAAGTGAGCAGAGCCCAGAAAAACAACCAGAGGAATGCCTGAACCAGGAAGCAGAACAGGCGAAGGAGGTAGGAGAGTGGGACATTATTGGTGGAGCGGAGGGTTCGATCCATCGTGTCAGCATCTGCGCAAATTTAAAAGGTGACTTTAACATCTATAATTATACCATGGAGACTGTAAAATGTGGGTTAATCAAAAACACTTGCAAAAGGACTTACCTTTGTCCCTTCAAACAGGGCTAATTTGGCAAGGACTTCACTAGACTTAAAACTGTATGCTCACAAACTAAACCTTAAATTACTTTTAGGTAGCACTTTGTCTGTACTACCAGAGTTTAGGATTTTAAGTGTATTTAATCTCCCATTACAGGCGATTATTGCCCGTTTTGAGAAATCATGCGAAGTTGATATAAGACATCTTTTGGGAACTTCCAGTAATGTATATAGAAGTAAAAACTTGACTAAAACAGAAGTTCAGGAAATTAATCACCTAAGGACAACAGGAGTCAGGGTTATGCGTCATGATAAAGAGGCTGGATTGTTTTATATGAAACAGGAGGAATACAAAAATAAAATGAGAGATATGCTGGATGGTGAAGCATATGAGCAGGTCTCAGTTAGTGAAATGAATGGGGCCTATCAGCATATAAAAACAGCAATTAACAACTTGTTTTTGGAGGGATATATTCACATAGATATACTGAACTATTTGGATATGATAACACCAGTTACCACAGTCCTATTTGACATTCCAAAAACACATAAGAACTTAAATGTCCCCCCTTTTAGACCTATACTTGATGGTAGGAATGCCATAACCTATGCATGTGCTAAGTTTAATTTAAAAATGAAAAAATACTTGGAAGCATAGAGACAAATCTGTAGAGACTCCTGGCAGTTCTTGGGAACACTGAATAACCTGGAATTTAACCAAGAATACAACTTCATTACAATAGATGGTAAGGACCTGTACACAGTCATTTCCCAGAATACAGGATTAGACTAGGTAAGGGACTTTCTTTTGGAAAAGGGGGCATCTGGTGAGGAGACTGAGTTAATTATTACCCTCCTAGAACTAGTATTGGCTAATATTTTTTTCTTATTTGATGGAGATTTATTTTTGCAGAAAACAGGTTTCGCGATGGGGTCACCCTGTGGGGGCACTTTCACCAATTATGTTATGGTCTCTTGGGAAAGACATTTGTTATTCCAACATGAAATGTTCAAAAACAAGGTCCACTGGTACACAATGTACCTTGGTAATATGGTTTTGATCTTTAAGGGAGATAAAGAAGAGGTCCCAAAATTTGTTGAGACCTTATCTAACATGACCCCCTTTTTGAAATTCACATATCATTTTGATACTACAGCTATATCATGCTTAGATGTATGGCTTGTTAAGGACATAACACATGCAAACCTACCTACTCCAATGATTTCTTTTGCTACAGCAGTAATCACCCTTACCACCAGAAGAGGGCCATTGTAAAGGGCTAGTTGGTAAGGGTGGCAAGGATGATTATGCTGGATGTTGATTTTGAGGTGGAGTGTAAAAACTTGTGGGAGATGTTCACCAGGAGAGGATACCCAATAGATTTATTGGATGAGATTGTTATAGAAGTTGGAAGGAAATGGGAAATCAGCCATTTTCACTCCATTTTAAATAGGGGAACCTTAAGGGGTGACAAACAAATAGTCTTGGCAGAACACTTTTTTAATGGAAAGGACAACTTAGATTACATCAGTTTTATAACAAGCTTTTCAAGTGATGCCAAACTCCTGAGGGAGGTTATAAATAAAAATCGGGCCATGATTAATGATGACACTATGGCTAGGAACAAGTTAGTGACAGGACCTAGGGTGACGTTTAGATAAGGCTCTAATCTAAAAGCACTGCTTGAAAAAGAAGTTAACCCATATGTTCATAACAAAAGGATGAAGAAATGTGGAAGATGTTCTTCTTGTAAATATATAGAAACTTTTTCCTCATTTACTATTGGGAATATTAAATATTCCTTAGAAGGAAAATTTGACTGTGGGACAACATGTGTTATATACTTAGCTAGGTGCCAACAGTGCCCTTCTTTCTACTTAGGAAAGACTGAGAGGTACTTTAGACAAAGGATATACGAGCACCAGTACAGTGTTAGTAGACAGGATGACAACAGTGCTTTGTCCAAGCATATTTTGGAATACACTAACCACACTTTTCTTTTTATGGTTATTGGAAAAATAGACCTGAATCCCAGGAGGAGTCCTTGGGCTTTAAGACTTAAGGAGAGGCAGTTGCTATGGCAACTGAGAGTAAATGCTTTTTCCAGCCCTGAGTTGAACGATTCTTGTTCCCTGAAATGTATTTTAAAACTTAAAGCATTAACCATGTAAAAAACATTTCTATGGGGGTATTTAATATTTGACATTTTTGTTGTAATTAATATCAGTGAAGAATTTGCTTGTGTTTTAAAAAAAAGTTTTATACACAAAGAAATCTGAATGCATTTACTTGTATACTTGCTGAATTTGCATAATGGGAGGATGATGATGTCATAAACTTGGAACTATTTAAATTGTAAACTGAGCTATTACAAATGTCTGAAGAAGTCCCTTTAATGAAAGGTGATGAAAGCGCTAACAATAAATTTTAGTTTTATAAGTACGGCATTTTTCTGACTTCAAGATTTGCTTTGTTTGTTTTTCCATCTTTTACTTAGTTGTTTAGTGAGATTTAGATTTCTAGCATCGAGTAGCATAACCTTCAGATTTCTTTTGCTTGTAGCTGTTATTGTGATAATTTTGTCTTCAGGATATTGCCTAAAAAAGGCACTATGGGGTGGTAAGAGCCTTAGTCAGTATCCAGAAACCCTGGGGTGACAGGTGCAGGCCATCTTTGGGGAAGCATCGATGTTTCTCGATCATGTCATCCCAGGCAGACAGATACTGGATCCCCTTAGAATAACACCAGAAACATAGCCAGTTGTTGAGGTCAAACCATTTTCTGCTTGTACTGTGGTATCATTCTGAGTGGAGGTAGGATGCTACTCAGTCCTAGGCTCATACCTGCTTGGGCTACAAGATCCAAGAGTTCCTCTATGTCTCTTTTCATGTAGTCCAGGGAGCGCCAACATGGGCAATGACAAAGTCATATTTGTATCTGTTGCGGAGTGACCTAAGTGCATGCGTTATGTGGTGGATCCTGGCACTCGACAGGCAGCTGACTATAACTTTCTCCTTATTCAACCTAGTGAGTGGGAGATTGGTGTGCCTTACTATTGTGTCACCTATGACTAATGCATTGGGTAAGTTGTTTTGCCTTATGGGCTTTGGTTGAGTGGCACACTGTTTATGTGAGCTATGTGTCTCATGGTTTGTGCTGGGATGTGGTGGTTGTTTACATTTCTGCCTCAGAGGTCTATGTTGTTTGGGCAGATTTATATTGACAGCCTCTGCGAAAGTAGGTGTGTGTTTTGTGTTACTATGTGAGGGTTTTGGTGGTGTAAGTTCTGGAGGGCTATGTGTTGAATGTGGTGTGGTGCAGGTGTTGACCTTCTCTTGACTGGCTAATCCAGTCTTGGCTGGAGAGTACTTGGCTTCCAGTTTGGCTATATATGTGCATCTCTCACAAGTCATAGTGTTGGGAGGTTAGAGGAGAGGGTTGTCTGTGTACATAAAGCAGTTGCTACATTGTCTCAGGATGCCCTAGTTCACCAGGTTGATAGGAGAAAGCACAGGGAACTGACCTTTAGACATGCCTGGATATGAGCTCAATATATTAAGTACTGAAGCCTTTTACAGGAAAAATGTCAGTCAAAGTGTCTGAGTCTGTAAAGAGCACTGCCAAACACTTGAGGGGAAACCAATACATAGACCCTGAAAATTTAAGGATGAAGTATTTAGGCAGACATTCTGAAATTAGGAAGAAATCAAGCAGTACTTACTGAAAATAAAGAATTAGCTTATCAAGAATGATGAAAAGAGGGGAGTCGCATGAATGGTTACTGCCTGGCTACTACTAATGCTGGTCTCAGCACAGCTTCACTCTGTTGGGATACAATGCTCCTTTGCTTCTTCTCCCACCAGAAGCAAAATGTTAGCACCAGTCCCAAGAAGAGAAGCAGGGCATGGCCTGTTTTGTGATCCACAGTCTTGTCCCAGATGATGCAAGGGTCTGCAGGCTTGTAGCCTTTTTCTGGTAGATGCCTCAAATGGCAACCAGACCAATCAAGTACGTTAAGCACAGACACTCACTCTCCAACCAGAAACAGTCAGGAATCGATGCACTCTGCTCCTATTCTCACCAGTATCAGAATATAAGCACAGAGTCCAAGCTGCTATCTATACAGCAGTTATTAAGCTTTCTGGTGATCAGCAGTCTCCAGGAAATAATGTAACTGCACTTCTTCTCTCACCAGGAGAAAACAGAAGCACTAATCCCAAGATGACTACTGAGAGGCAGAATGCAGGCTCTCCAATAACTGGTGGTCTTGCAATAGATGCTTAAAGGTAAGATGAAAAAAAATGGTTTATCCTAAACACTGCAGTGTGCACTAGAGGAGTTAGATGTGAAAGGAAGTAACTTAAGTTTTACCTGTCTAAAAAGTTAAGTTTTAGTGGAGAGTCTTTTTAAAACAGCAAGACAGATTGAAAGGGGCTGGTCAATGTTTTATTCTGCTACTATGGAACACAGTAGGATGGGCAATAAATTTAAATAGTTATAGGGGAGTGATTTCACAGAATGATAATTTTTGTGCTTACATCAGCCAGTGAAAGCAGAGAGGAAATGAGATATATGGTCAAATTAACATAAGGGGCAGGCAACTAGAAGGTTGGGAGCATGGGAAAATTTCTGTCCGACTCCCAAGAGACAGAGCAGTGGTGGTTTTTCAAGTTTTAATATGCAGTTAAAAGCAGAATACAAGTAAAACACAGTGTAAAGAAAACAAATCACGGTATACAAAATAGAAAAAGGCAATAAAGCAATTCAGAATACAACAAACAAAAAGCAAACCAAACTTTCCCTCACTACAAACTGCAGCAGAGTCTGGGTGAGCCTTTTGGCCATGTAGTAAGTTTTACACCTGTTCCCATCAATAATCGGTCTTAGGGGTTTGTTTGGTATGTCCTTGTGCATTTTCGGTATTCCAAAAATCCCAGCCACAAGTGGATACTTACTAATACTAATCTGCCCTTGCAATAACATATCATACAAGTCCACATCAAGTTTAGATAAGGAATACTCAACTCAGTTTTCAAAATCTCAACATAAGTATCAGTAAAAAGCATTGCATTCATTTTGTTATTATATTACTCTAAATCCATAATAACAACCCCACCCCCTTGTCAGGTTTCATGATCCGAATATTTTTATCTTTCACAATGTCATTTAATAACCTTCTTTCATTTGAATTTAAGTTAAACTCCTTTTCAATAGGTTTATTCACTATATCACGAATAATGTTATTGGGTCCCATCGAGGCTATATTTTTGCCATTGAGAGGGCATTGATGACCAGCTCCCTAGAGACAAGGGGAGGGGGGCAGGTACTGAGGATGTCCTGTTTTACTGATGGGGGACAGAGGAATGAAGGTTTCACTGAACTTGTCTGCCAGCAGGTCTGCTATATCTTCTGGGTTTGTGTATGTGGTGTCCTTGATCACCTGTTCTGAGCAGATCTGGGTGCTTACCTTGAGATTGCAGACATATGTGAAGAAAGCCTTATGATTGTTCTTAGTAGATGTCGCCAGTTTGGACTCAAAGTCTGCTTTGGAGGATTCCATTAGTGCTTCTATTTGCTTGTTCAGGCTAAGGAGAAAATGCTTCCGATTAGCACCTGCTCTTTCTTGGTCCTGGACAGCAATTTTTTCCTTTTATTATAGAGTTTATTTATTGTAGATGTCCACAAGACAGGTTTACTCTTCCTTGAGGAGGAGGATTTCTTCCTGTCTGGTATTCCTGATTCCATGCAGCTGTATAAATGCTCTTATAGTACTTTGGTGTAGGTTTGGACATATGTGCCAGTTCCTGTGGAGGGGGAGGGGGATGTGAAGTTGTTTATATTTTCCCTCAGGAGGTTATAATTAGCTTTGGAAAAGTTTTTGTTTGACCCTAGCTTGGGGGGGGGGGTGACTTTGAAAGTGACTGCTTTGTGGTCAGATCTTACCATGGATGATGACACTGTGGGGATGTTGCAGTGGTTACTCATGTTGGTTAATACCAAGTCCAAGATATTTTCACCTCTTGTGGGGGTGTCAAACATCTGGTCCAAGGAATCCTTAGGCAACTGTGTTTTGGCATGAGTATTTCTTCCAATCTATGGTTGGCTAGTTAACGTCACCCAAGATCAGGGTAAAGGGTTGAATCTTGACAGATTCGAAGAGGTCCAAATAGGTGGAGTGGGCATCTTGAGTCAGAGTTGGAAGCCTTGTAGCTAGCTATGATTTGAATAGGGGACTGGTCAATTGTTAACTGTGCACCAGGCAATTGTTAACTGCACCTGGAGTATTTCCTGTGCATTATGTTTGACCAGCCTAGAGATGTATATATCTTTTATATATATTGCAACTCCACCTGCTTTTGTTTTGCTGCCCAAAAAATGATGACTCATTTTCGCAATTGTGAAAATGCACCAGATTAGTCAAGAGGCTTTAGTTACCAAAGATGAGCATGCAGACATATACACTACAATGCATAGACGGTGAACGGGAAAGCATCAGTGCATCACTTTCTAGTTTTTGTCAGATATGTAGATGCAAGTATTATTTCAGATGTGTATAACTCAGCATGCCTTTCCAAAAATAATGAGTGATCCCAATTGACACACTACAAACAACACCAAAAATTGAGCATCATACAGAAAAGGGGCATGTTTGTGTAGTTAATGGAGGTTGTACACCAGCTAGTTTAGTAAACTTTGAATGTCTGCCAGTTCAGATGATTCATTCACCTGTCCTAGTATAGGTTACAGGATAAGCTTGTCCTTTTGAGCCAAATGTGGCAGAGGAATGATGCATGCCTTATTCTATGGAGCAAAAAGGTCATAATATCTATTTCCAGAACAAATCATTAGCCTTGCTGTTCTGTATGAAGTGTAACAGATGAATATGCTGAAGATGATACTTCATTTGCATTTATGGAACATGATGATTATGAACAATTTCTTATAGTATACTTGGAATTGATTAGAAATGAAAGATTGCTGCTGCTAACTTGAATGAAACTTCTTATACCTAAGCTTTATAAACTTTAGTGAGTGTTATTTCGTTCACTTGCATCATATCCAGCAGTAGTGGTGAAACTGGTCTTCCTGAATCAAAATATCATATAGACTGTTACTGAGTTCGAAGATTTAGCATAACACATTCTCCTTCTAGAACCATCTTGTAACATAGTTAGTAGAGCAATAAGTTCATAGGTGTTTACTAGGCTAATGACCACAAGGGCCTTTATAAACCTAGCTATGCATCCCAAATCTCTGACAAGTTTTGATACTCTTGATAAGTGCAAGCAGGGGCTTGGGAGGTGAAAAATTAACAAGCAGAGGCCTGGCAGATAACGTGTCCATTAGAGACATAGGTGCCAAACCAGGGATGAATTTCCTGTTCCCCATCCAAATATCCAAGTTTCACTTGAATTTGGTTATGGAGGAACACTGCTTCACATGGATGGGGAGTCTGTTCCAGAGAAGTGGTAGTCTCTGGGATACACACTTGTAACTCCAGCAAGGCCTATTTGTATCACAGGCAAGTTTTAAGTCTTTACAATGGGTAATTTTGGTGTTGCTTGTTTTGCAGATAGCTGTTTTGCAGGAGGTTCATCAGAGTGGAGTTTGACAATGCCTTGTATGCCAGGCATAAAGACTCCCTTTAACAGCCTGTAAGAGACAGAATACAGGGATAGGTCCCTGAGGCCGTCTGCATAGGACATGTTACTTACACCCTGTATTCATTTAGTAAGGAACCTCTGTGAATGTTCCAATTGTGGGATATGCATGGTTAGGTACACACCAAAGGGGGCATTGTATTCAATGATAGCTCTGCTGAATGCCAAATACAGTGGAACAATGTCTTCTTTGAACCGAGATGCCATACCTTTGTTTAGAAGTTGCACAATATAGAATGATTTCCTCACCACTGTAAACACATGATGGTCAAAGCTAGATTACTATCTATGTGTGTCCCTAAGTCCCTGACTACTGGGTCAACTCTTAGGGGTGTGTTGTCAATATGATAGTTACCAGGGGTGGATGACTACACAAAGGATACTATTATGCATTTCTAGGCATTTAGGATTCTAAATCTGACAGACATAATGATTAGTTTACTGTAGTAAATCCTTGTTTTTCATGTATATGTTGCTTTGAATATTTTCGGTAAACCAGTTGTTGATTTCTTATTTTTGTAAATGATAATCTGTAGAACATGTGGAGCTTTTCTCCCCGAGCCTCCACTGAAAAAGGGCTACATAGCTCAGTCAGACAAACCCGGTCAACAAATGTAAAATAAATAAATAAATATGTTTATTCCATAGCTCTGGCACAAGTTGTATGTCAGTATCAGCTCTTTCTGGAGAAAATTTGTGCCAGTGTGTGATTCAATGACCGCTCCTAATTTGCAGTCATCTGCAAATGTAGTTATCTAGAGGTCATTGAGATTGGGCTTGACTTCAGAGATGTAAATGCCAAAAAGGAGGAGTCCCATGCCCATTCCCCAAGGGACTGCATTTGTGACTGGCCTCTTTGCAGAGGTGCACCACTCCCAATCCTAACTTCCTTGGTCTGTCTGTGAGCCAGCTGGCTATCCACAGGGTAACTTAAGAGTTTGTACCTAACCTCTTGAGTTTATCAACTATACCAAAGAGAGGGATTGTGTGAAATGCCATGGCCAGGTCAAGGTAGGCAGTGTGAACCATTTTACCCTCATCCATTGCTTTGGTGACCTTCTCAAAGAAGTCCACCATGTTGAGTATGCATAATCTGCCCTTGACAAAACCAAACTGGGTTGGGTCCAGTGTCTGGAGGTTTACTATATCTCTATTGATCATTTCCATGATGATTCTTTCCATGGCTTTACATATAAGACTAATGAGACTTATGGGTCTGTAGTTTCCAAGATCTGTAGATGTCCTACCTTTGCACAGAGACATGACTATTGCTGTACTCCATTCATGAGGCATGAAGCCTGTTTGGAAGCTACAGTTAAATACCAATTCCAGAGGGCTTGATAAATCATGTTTCATGCTGTTTAGAAGGCATCCTTGGATACTGTCTGGGCCCATTGATGCAGTATTCTTGGCCTTAGGGAGAGCATGAAGGACCTGTTCCCTTGTGATAGCATGGTATTGCCTGAGGGAAGGTTGGGGGGGGGGGGTAAAGTTGGAGCTGAATTTGTTGGCCAGAAAGTTTTCTATTCTGGCTCAGTATAGGTAGCTCCATTTACAACTGTGTATTGTCTTTAAGGATCAAGACATAGATAAGCAATACCTTGTAGTTGTCCTTGGCCAGGACTTTATTTATTAGACTTTATTTGTCCTCTGAGTTGTTTTTTAAGTTTGATGGGAGTGTTTTTATCCTGTTGGGTACTGCACCTCTCAATTTTTGTCATGATTTTCTTCCTTCTGTAAAACAGCTTATTGATGTTGTGATTCCACTAAGGTGGCTTGTTTTTGGAGTTAGTTCTGTACTTCTTCCTGGTAGGTACAGCTGTCTCTATGCAGCTATTAACATACTTGATAGGGTTTCTCTGAACAGTTTTGCGTATGCAGCAGTGCTCTCAGGGTTTATGAGGACTTGAAATTTCACCAGGTTATCACTTAATAATAGGAAGTTAGCCTTAGAGTAGTTCCTGAATATTTCAGGGTTAGCTGGGGTTCCAGGTTTTATTTTTACTTCAAAGAAGATCATTTTGTGGTCTGACCTTACCAGAGAAGACATTACAGTGGGGGGTGTGCAGCACTCTCCCATATTAGTGAGAACCATATCCAGTATGATTGTACCCCTTGGTGCATTGACAATCTTTTCCAGGGAGTTTGTGTTTACAAATTCCAGGAATCTCTGAGCCAGTATATGATTCATAGTTACTAGTGGGGCAATTAAAGTCACTCATGAATATGGTATTGGGTTGGATGGTGAGCATTTGCAGTGTTTAAATACATGGTATGGGTTTCCTGAGTGATAGAGGGAGACCTGTAGCTTGCAAGGAGGTGGTGCTGGATTTTGCCTATGGTTATTTGAACATGGAGAAGCTCAAATGCATTGTGCTATTTGACCAGCCTTGAAGTGTACTTATTTTTGATGTACATTGAGACACTTCCACCTTTAGTCCCTGTCTGTGTAGTAGCTGGTCTAAATGTGTAGAAGGCATTCTAACCTAGCACTGGTAGTGTGCTGTCCATGGCGCTAAGCCAAGTCTCAGAGACCGCACAGAAGTCAGCATTCTTTGTGGCAAAGACAGCTTCTAGAGAGTGAAGTTTTTTGTTTAGTCTCCTAGCACTGAGCTGTAACATCTTTAGATTTTCTTGGTTTTCATTTGCTATGTCAGAAGTACTTTCAGTTTGGCATTGCCTAAAAAGGTACTATGTGGGGAGAACAATGTCTTAGCCAATATTCAAGAGACTAGAGGGGAGAGGTGCAGATCATCCCTGGCAAAGCAGTGTGGTCTTTTGACCATCTCCTTCTATGCTGG
Source organism: Protopterus annectens (assembly GCF_019279795.1). Taxonomy (NCBI): domain Eukaryota; kingdom Metazoa; phylum Chordata; order Ceratodontiformes; family Protopteridae; genus Protopterus; species Protopterus annectens. The sequence goes on along the minus strand of NC_056749.1, from coordinate 151,524,758 downwards.
CAAACATTGCATCCCTTTACCATGACACAAGAAACTTAACCAATTGTTAAAGTCAGTCATCTTTTGTTCGTATTGTGGCATCATCCTTGGAGAAGGTGAAATGCTGTTCGATGCATGTTGACTCATACCAGCCTGGGGCACATATTCCACAAAGTCTGTTTTCATATAGTCTAGGGAGCTATATCTCAGGTCATTTACACCCAAACAGACCATTACTGATTCCTACTGGTACTTGTGATCCAATGACCTGAGTGTGTCCATATTATGGCAGATCCTGGCTCCTGATAAGCAACTGACAGTGACTTTCTCCTAACTCAGCCTGGAGACAGAGACATTAGCGTGTCTCAGAATGGAGTCTGCACTGACTAGAATATTGGATTCCATAGTGGCTTGCCTTATTGGCTTAGAAGTAGAAGCTCCATAAGATGTGGCTGTATGTCTTGATGTGGGTGCTGCTTTGAAAGAGCACATTCAGGATTGCTGAGGCTGTTTGTTATGTGTACTTCTTCTAGGAGGTCTTTGGGGTTTAGGAAGGTTATACTCAGCATGTGTGGGTCTATGTATGGGTGCAGTGTGTGTGAAACAACTCAGCTTGGTACTCATAAACCTTAGCTTTAGCTACCCAGACTGTATGGTAAACCTTATTACAACTTACATCAGACCAATCCTGCCAACATCAGGGTTGTATAATAGTTGGGAAAGAGCAACATTTCCTACCCACATTACTAAAAACATTTTGCATGAACGTTCAGGCATTTGTGTTAATTTTCCATGGCACCAACGTGTCAGCTGGAAAACATATACAAAATTTTATATTGAGAGTAACACATCAGACCGCAGGCGCACACACACACACACACACACACACATACACACACACATACATATATCTATATCTATATAGCTATCTATGGATAGATAGATAGATAGATAGATAGATAGATAGATAGATAGATAGATAGATAGATAGATATGAGCCTACTTCTAAATTTATATGTTTGAATCCTTCGAATTTCTTATGGTCAAGACCATGAGATCAAAGGGCGGGAGACTTAAACCTCGACACGGCTATTAATAGGACGTGCTGGAGGGATAGATTCATCACCCAAAGACTCCCTATGCTGTGGAATAAAATCCCGGTATATGTGAGGCAGAGCACCTCGCTG